>NW_008794885.1:176032-222148 GCF_000699145.1 Aptenodytes forsteri | reverse complement strand
GGTGCTTGGTTGCTGACTGGGGTTAAACCATGACAATCACCCACGATGGCTGCCCTGGACCCCATCCCATCGGGTCTTGAGTATCTCCATGGACAGAGACTCCACAACCCCTCCGGGCAACCTGTGCCAGGTTGGAGTTTAAAGGAAAAAATTTTACCAGCAAAAATGGACTATTACCCAAGTAACACACTGCTTTGGCTGTGTATGAACCCCCCACAGACACACAGAAGCTGCTATGGGGGCGTTTCCTCAGGATCCTCCTGCAGACAGCCACAGCCACTGCCCTGATGGTCCACTGGGGTCTGCTCTGCTCCACGCCAGCTCCCCACCACCCCCACAGTGGGGCTAAGTGGTGGTGGAAGAATGGGTAACGGGACTGCTGCTGGCTCGCACTCTGTGCATGGCACCCAAAGGCGCCTGCTCCAGCAGGGCTTGCGTGCTCCAAGGGCCCATCTCTGTGAGCAGTCTGTCCACAGGAGATGGAGAATCAGCTCTGGGAGAAATGGCTCTGTGCAACAGAAGAAATGCATTGCACGATCTCATAGGTTTTTGCCTCTCAGATGCTCTCTGTCTTGAAGTGAAAATACCTGTCTTCCACCACTCTTGTTTTCTAGAGGGGGAGTGCAAAAGGACACCTGAGGGTATGCTCAAGGGAACGGTCATGGAGTCCACACCGGTGCCAACAGAACTACGTATGTCGGCAGCTGGAAAAATGACAAGGTAATTTTAAGTATTCCTTCATTTTAAACTTTCTCTGGATTTGGAATGGAGCATGTCTCACTATATCCACCCTTAAAAAGACACAGAAAGGAAAGTCATAACCTGAGAAGGATCAGACAAATGCTGCAGGCTCTTCTTCCACCTGAGAATCTTGTCACAGCCCAGTCTGAAGACTTGAGACACTTGGGGTCTTCCAGATGTCCTGCTGCCTCCTGAGGCTCCCGCAAACACACCAGTCATTGCTGGCAGTGAGGCCCTGGTGAAACACCCGGGCAGTGTGGCGCCAGTGGTGCCCAGCACGGCACAGCCACTGTGAAAGCCCTGCATGAACAGGCTGTGCACACGTAGTGGGCTAGGCATGGCCCTCCTGCACGTGTATATATGCCACACACACACATCCTGCAATGAAAGAGGGGAGCTCTGACCATCGACAGATACACCATTGTTTGGCTGCCCTTGGTTACTGAGTTCCTCAGGAATGAATTAGTAAGTATAGGAAAATGGCTTATTTTGTTGATGCTGGACAAGAGGAGACAGCCCTTGGAACGAGACAAAGAAGGGTCTGCAATTAGGAAACAGCATCTTGTGGCTTTATTAGATCTAGTCTGGCCTTTTTTCAGTCTCTTACAAAAATATTGGTGCAATGATAAGAATTAAGATTATGGTACAGAAGTGCTTTACAGCACAGATTTAAATCCCCAGGCATGGCTTAGTGGCCTAGGCTGAACAAATGAAAGACTTGCTCTGCCTTGATCCACAGAAAGAAATTCCGGAAAATTTAATTAACCCCTCAGGCTGTCAGGGTAGATGAGTTATTTGCAGGGCTGGGGACAGCAGTTCTGTGTTGCATAGATTGTTAAGATCCTGTGAGACTACCAGCAGAGGAGGGGTTTATTGGACACTGTGGCTGGCCAAAAACTTGTAAGCTCTTACCTGAAATCCTTGTAGAAGCAGGAACCTGTCTAAATCTGAAAGAATAGTCACTTTCCTCTCCATTATCATATCTGAATATGATAGCAGACTAAAAGGCAGCAATCTAAAAGGATATTGTAATGAAAGGAAATAATACTGTAAGCATAAACATTAACCATTTTCTTTATCCTTCATCTCTCATTAAATGCAGATGAATCGTACTGAATGGTACTGGAAGGCTAGAACATCCTTCTGGGCCAGTTTATGAAGGCAAGTTCAAAGACAGCATGTTTCATGGGGCTGGAACCTACACATTTCCAAATGGAGCAAAGTACATTGGACCATTCAATGAAAACAAGTATGTTTGAAGTGGAAGAGCCGTGTAGTCTTTTCTGTTAGTTTTGATTTCATAAGTTCTAAAGTCCAAATAAAATTCACCCAGCATGGGAGTAGGTTTCTTTTGCTACCAGTGAAACTTGCACTGGGTATCTGAGATTGCTGATCCCAGTTGTATCCTTTTCATAAGATCAGTCAAAAGTCTGTGATTCATTCCCAGTCAGAGGTTTTCAAGATGGTTATTCCACCCGTCCACTTTTTGTTACCAGGTCTCTGGGCTCAGGCAGAGTTCAGAGAAACAGAACAGTTCAGACCCCTTTCAGAGCTGTTGTTTCAAGCTGTCTGCCTACAGATGCATGCAGAAATACAGCACCGATTTGCGCTGATAGTTTGCAAAGTTTGTGTTTACTTATTTTTTGAGGTAAAGTACAAATTTCAGAGAGATGGGAAATGTCGAGGTTTAGTTTCATCACTCGGAATAAAATATTTTAGTGCCACTCATATAAACATCAGTTAAGTTCATTTCTTTTGAATAAGGGTGTGTGTTTTGAATTGCTAAGATACCATCTTTTCCTAAAACAAGAAGCTGATACCCACTTCAAAATCCACAAAGCAGATTTAATGAGAAAATTAACCATAAAAAATGACATGAGAACATTCACGTTTATTCTCCTTAAATGACTTCTCTGTCAAATTTGCTAGGTTTGATTTAGGTTTAATTTTTCCCTCCCCCGTCCAGTATCTGAAATAAATCTAAAATGTATGTTTGTTAATACATGGTCTTTCATCAGGAAAAAAAAAACTCTGTCTTGCCCTGCTGACCAAAAATAATAGCCACAATAGTACTAGAATGATGACCAATTCTATTTTTAAATGAAAAGACACAAATTAAAATATGTGTTACAGAATGTACCTGGATACAAAATGGGAACCTATATAATGAACTCAAATGTTTGGGGAAAAATTAAAGACATTTATTTCAATGCTTTAGAACAGATTGAGTTAAGTTATGCCTCTATTACAGTGGCATGTTAAAATCTGCTACAGAGCTTCTGTCTTTTGCTGTCATATTAAATGACAGATGTGAATTCTGCATGAAGTCTAAACCTGTGAGTACTCATCACTTCAGTGAGGGCATTCAGCAGTAGATGACAAATGTAGCTCTACAGCCATTTTCTCTCAAAAATCTTAGGGTGATGCCTCTACTCTCTTCTGAAAATACAGCCCATCGCAAAGGGGCCAGCACAGTGCTTGTCACTAGTAGCTGATCTGTAGAGAAAACCAGCTGGTTCTGATTTGAACTTGTGATTTCAACTAACTAAAATGCTGATGTAGATACACCCTTGACAGCAGAGGTCCAATCTTTGCCGGCTGCTGCTGTTTTCATCAGGGAATTAAGACTTCTCCTTTTTGACACTGATTTGTGACTGTTAATACGTGCCACTCCCTGACAGCCCAATGCAGGCTATTTTTGCCAAGTTTCAGGATTGCTAGTTTCCACCTACTCACACGAGACAGGTGTCAGTTCACCAGATCACTGCAGCTTTCATGAGAGACCATAAATAGGCAGCACCATAGAAACTTCCTGTGACTGCTAGGCGGCTTCATTTTTTAAGGGAAACAAATCTCCAGTAATTGATTTTAAAAGTTATTCTCCCCTTATTTGCAAGGGATGCTGATGCATAGACATTTCTTCTTTATAGCAGTTTTCAGCTATAATGATGAGCTTGATCACAGCTTTCAAAGATCAGCAGAAGTATGTGGTTTACGAGGACTGAATTCATGTGACAGTTACTTTTTTTTTTCCCGCAGGAGGCTGTAAATCCTTGCACTTTGTCGTAACAGCACGTAGCAGGATGGGGAAAGGGTAAGAGAGGATGGATTTTTACAGCAAGAAGATCACACAGTAACTGGCTGCATACACTTAGACATCTTTAAGATGCCCCTAATGAAAGTCAGGATAAACTTCATAGGATTTAATCCCTGGTAACTTCAAATCATGACTGGGACTATGAAGTTTTTCCTGTAGGGGCTAAATGCTGGGATGACATTAGTACGAATACAGTTTTGCAAAGAAAGGAGTATGCTCCTTGGCTGTCTAACCTGTGTGCTTTGTAGGTCAAAACTTTTACAGGCTACAATGTGGGAGAAAGTTAAGGCAGGTACTTACACTACACTGGGAAGGTTGTGATTCCTGGCAATTTGCTTATCTGGGTAGTGCACACATCACCGTGCTGCCACATACTGATTGCATTCTCAACAGGCTGGATTTATGTCATTACAAGATGGAAGGTGAAGGCGACTTTATAGATGAAAATGGAGTGGAGTGGCACATTTCATGGCTCGGCAGCAGTGGGACTAAAGCAGAAGTTGAAAATGTAGCTATTTGGCACAGACAGTAGCACGGGTTAAAGACAGCTCTCTGACTGCATTCTGGGCTCCACAGCTGTGACCAGTTTTCAACAGGCATTGATTTCTTCATGTATTTATTAAAAATAACCCCTGAGGATGCGTGTCTATAGTAAATAAAATTGTTATTTTTCTTTTCAGACTGATCAGCTGAAGTCTCCTAAGTGAAAACCTTAAAGAAATGAAGTTGGATAGGGTGAATTTATAAGTGAAGCAGTTGATGGCTAGAATTCTTTTTTTTATTTTAACTTGCCCTAGGAATGTCTTTCTCCCTGAGTTTCCAAAAAACCTGTCATCAACAAAGGAAGCCTATTTACACCCAACTTTAGTAACTTTCACTAGAAAACAAACCTCACCACCCACAGAACCTTTTGCAAACGCAGTGCTCATCCGATCCCGTTTACCCTAAGCCAGGTGTTGCATAGTGGGGTCAGGGCAGAGAGCGAGTGCAGCTGTAACATAGTAGTTAACTCCTCACAGGTCAAGCCCATAAACCCCAGGCTCTGGTACCAGGCTGCTCAAGGACAGACCTCTGCCGCGCACTAAAGCTGCTTTTCTCTGGAAAGGGAAGTAGATGGGAGAGCACACAGGGGAGACTGATCATTGCCACTGTCCCATCAGAAAGTCTAATGCAATGAAAAATCTATTTCTATTTTTGTTTGTGTTTGGTCATCAAAGGTCTCTGCACTATGAATCTAAATACTTTGCTTTACAAAGCAGAAAAACTGCTTTCTAGTTAAAAAAAACCCAAACCACAACATACCAGTGCTGTCAGGAAAAAATGTGTGTCGAGTCTTTGCTTGCCAGATATTTAATGGAGTTTTAGTAAATACCTGTCCTTGCCTCCATTTGCAGACAAAATGTACAAATGCTGTTCCTCCAGATGTGCCTTCAAATACTCATCTCATTTTGCCAGGATTTGGAAAAATCTTGGGCCCTGTGATTTGTTAGCAAAATGAAAAAACAGCACATTATCGGCAGACTGAAACATACTGGGCCATCTGAAACAAAAGCAGCTCATGGATCATTTGGCAATATAATGCCTTTCAGCCTTTTTTCTTAAAGCTGCCTGTAGGAAAATCTCTATTTATTTGAAATGTTTTGTTCATAGATTCGTGAAGCTAAATGTTTTTCTTTTTATTTATTAAAAAAAAAAAAAATCTTTCCTAGCTTGAGCTGTTTGTGGAACTCACAGGTATCTTTGACCCACCAAAAATGCACTTTCCAGCAAACTCCTTCAGAATTATCATTTTATTTTGTTCAATTTTGTTGTGTTTTGCTCCTGAAATAGCCAACTCCAAAAAAGAAATACAGTGTCATCTGTTCCTAGTCCCTGACTTCAAAGGTAGCAGCATCTTCCACAGAGCTTCTGTTAACCTATGAGCCTGTCCTTTCAGCTCCTTTGCTAGGACTCCACATCACCACATTTATCTGTGCTGCACAGCAATTATACTGAATTAGGCTGTGCGGTTTTACATTTCAGGTTTTCTGCCTGAACGGTATCTTTGAAGCAGCTCTTTGTCTTTCAGGGAGAAATTAGTCTGCCTTTTGTTACTGTTCCTCCTCCTTTATGTCTCCCTGCTCTCACGCTTCGGAGTAACTCACTGGACTGGCTCAAACCTTTTCCTAACACCCCTGGCCTTGGGTTACCTGCATTCTCCCCAAGCTTTCTTGATGCCCTTCGGAGCAAAAAGCCCTGCAGGACCTTAGTGAAGAAATAGAGCAGGCATGGAGGGCTGCTGTCTCCCGCTCTCCCACCTCCCTCCAAGCCCTTATTTATTTTTACTCAAAGGAAATTTTTCATGATCTAACAAAAGCAACAGAAAATACGCAAGTACTGGTGGTTGCTGCTCCCCTGCCCCGGCTACTTTGGCAACCTTGCTCTTGGCCCCTGAATGAAAGAAGGGGAGCCCTCTTGGCCCTGGCATCCCTAGTGAGACCATGCACAGTAGGAGGCTGAGGGTGTCAGAGAAGGCGGGGAGGAGCTGGTCCCGTCTCCCTGTCCCCAGCTGCATGCTGCCTCACTTGGGTGCCACAGGAGGTACTTAAGAGCCTCTGAGCTCGGCAAGGTAGCAGAGACCACATCAGCACCTGGCTCTCACCACACGGCCCCCTCTGCCCATCACTTCACAAGGCTTCTCACCCTCCCTTCACAGCAGCGTGCAATTCTAATTAAAAAGGGAAAAAGTCAGTATCGTCTTCTTCCAAGCGCACAGTCCTGGTTTTTGCATGGGGATGCAAGGATGTGACCCAAAGATTACATAATTAGAAGGCATTTGTTATGCTTGCGTTTCAAATCAGTGATTAGCATGTGACAGTCCCATCCTGGGAAACGTCAAGCCACCATTGCTCTCCTCTCTCTCTCCTTTCTTGCACAGTGCTAATTCCCAACTCTGGCAACCGCCAGTGCTGAAGGACCTTCAACTAGCCTGGGGTAAGTTTAAAACGTACTTGGCATGGGATGAAGAGTGGGATTAATAATTCCATTTTTCATATTATTGGGAAAAGCTAGAGCCGTAGCTATTTAATGTTGCATGTGCAGCACATAAAATGGTATTTAAAGTATTTTGCATCTTCAGTGCCCGCAGTTATTTCTAGCTGATTTCCTCTAAGACTGTGTATGGAGATCTAGCTTCTTAGTGTGCTGGAGAATCTTGTGAGGCTGCATTTATAGTAAGGTCTCTAAAATACCAGGTTAAAAAGACCTTTTTTGCTCTTACCATTTAAGACCTAAATTGAGGTATCATGCTGAATTGAAGTATTTGAATGACAACTGCGTTAGAGTTAGCTGGAGACAAAGCGCGAGAGTAAATCACTGATTTTTTGCTCTCTTTAGAGGACTGGGGGTTGTTCTCCAAGTAGGATATTTTAAAACAGCCAGCAATCTCAGCCAGCGGGATTGAGACAGTCACCAGAAGATCCCAAGCATTTATTTAGGAAAACTGTGGATGTTTAACAACTGAAGCAGAAAAAGTGCATATGGATTCCCCTGCACTGTCACCATGTCATGATTTCAGAAGCAGAATGGGACAGAAAGCCGAACAAATAGTAACTGCTGTCCATCAAGACTAGGCTGTAAATGCTTTACTGTTTGCATGCTGATGCTCAGAGTATTCGGTCGGTCTTAACAAGTGATCCTCTGCATGGTTGTGCCGTTCCATGTGGGGGAGCACTGGAAGGGTGAGCATGGTCACAAAAATGCAGTGCAGGCTGCAGGACCTGCCTCCCCTCCCTCCCGCACAGCTTCGTGCGGGAATCCCACCCCTGTGCTGCCTCAGTGGCACCTCGCTCTGATCTTCGACCTTGTGCCTGGAGCATAGCTAAAGGTGGCAACCCACTGGGACCTCCCTGTCCATCCACACCTTCTCCCTTGGGGATCTCGTAGGAAGTGGGTGCTGGCTCAGGCTCTGTTAACTTTCACACGCTGCCCACTCTGCTCTGGGGGGAGGGGCTGCAGCGCCAGCTGCTCGTGCAAGGCACCGGGGCAGTATTCTTTGCTGGACACCAGTGGCCGTCATCATGGCAGAGGTGGCACTCAGCTTTGGTTCTTGGGCTTGGCAGATTTGGCTGTTGGAGGGAAGATAGAGACAAAAGGGGAAAATACTTCCTTTGGCCCTGAAACTATTCTCTGGGCTTTGCTCCGGAAACGTCGTTATGGCTTGATGAGAGCTGCAGGAGGGTAAATGACTTTTAATGCTTAGCTCTGAAGAAACAAGCATGTCTTTGCCATTTCTTGTCCCTAAAGCAGGGGGGCCATGGGCTTGGGTTGCAGGCCAAGACAGTCTGCTGATGGCTTCATGTGACTGGGTGTTGAGCCTGTCCAGTGGGGAGTTTGCAGAGGAACAATAACATCTCCTTGTTGATGAGGAAACTACCCTGTAGTGGGCTGGCATATCAGACAAACCTTGGATTTGCTGTGGGTGGAGGCCTGACAGTGGCTTAGGAAAGCAGCCTCATGGAGGGCTTGCTCTCGCTGCTAATGTGCACATGCATTCACGTATGTGCATATGGGAAGGGGTTAAGGGTGTGGGGCCTGCTCAGTACTGAGAAAAAAGGGTGAAGGGGGGGATCCTCTTGCAGCTTTTAACTGCCTCAAGGGGGCTATAAAGCAGACAGAGTCCAGATTCTTCCCAGAGGTGCACAGTGAAAGGCAATGGGCACAAGCTGCAGCAATGGGAATCCCTGACTGGACGTAAGGAAAAATATTCTTCCCCAGGGTACTGGAGGGCCCAGAGAGGCTGCGAAGGCTCCAGTGTGGGAAATATTCAGACTTGAGCTGGACACAGCCCTGAGGAACCTGATCTAGTTTGGAGTCAGCCTTGATTTGAGCAGGAAGTTGGACTAGAGACATACAAGCGTTCCTACTCACCTAGACTCTGCTGTGAGCTTATGACTTGTTCGCTGCCAGCAGAGGCAGGATTTGACCAAGCAGCTCACATCCAGGGTCTTAGGGCCAAATGTCAGTCCTATTTTCCAACCACCTTTTGCACCCTTTAGGAACAAGCCAGACACTGTTCAGCCAACTCAGGCTGACTGAAACCCTTGTCCCTGGTGAGGACAGTGTTAACAGCTTCCCCACCCAGCAGTCAGGGGGGACAGAGGACAAGCATTCGCTCCAAACCATGGTGAGGTGCATGTTTTGTTTGTTTTAGTGATGAGGAAGGACTGACTAGTTTTGCTCTGTATATTTGGCAGTTCAGAAGAACCAGGGACAGGCAGGCAATGTTATATATTCACGGAGTCCAGCAGTGAGCCCTAAATGCTGGAAAGTAGCCAATGTAACACAATTATTTAATGTAACAAAGAACCAAGGGGTGATTCAGGAAATTGCAGGCTGCAGCTAAAGGACACACAAAAGACAAGTTACTCTGGTAAAACAGGGAAGATTTTCCGGACCCACTTAACCAAGGTCAACCTACTTTGCAGTGCGGTCATATAGCAGAGCTCCTGGTGGTGCCTGGAGCAGGAGGGGATGGTGGCATCCCCAGTGTCCCAGTTTCAAAGCCTCACTCCTGAGCTCTGCAGAGGACAGAGACTGTGCTCAAACATTGTCCTTGTCTGCATGAGTGTGATGTGGAAGCTCCTCAGTTAAATCTCCAGGCTGTACAGGTATTGTTTTGAGTTCCCTCTATAAGGAAAAATTACTTCTGATACCAGGAACCCACAGCATTTTTACAGCCTGAGATAAGATACTATACCAAAGGGCTCCCTTACAGCCCTACGTCGCCCTGAGTTGAAAGTGCATGAGAATAGAAGATAAGTTAATGGGGCAATGACACACCCTCATAGGAGTCCTTCTTCTACAACATTACCTCTCTCTCATTAAAACCTCATGTAGGTTATTTTTCTCCGTATCAGACAAACCTCTTCCTTTGTACTGGACCCAAGATGTTTCATGTCATCACCTGTAGCATAGCAGAGGGGGAAATGCCCACCTGTGAGCTTCTCCTCTTAGGTGTGTTGCCCCCCATGACAACTGCAGGTTTCCATGTGTTAGTGGAGGGTAGCCACAGATGCTCTTCGTGTTGCATCCTTCACTCTGAATCACCATCTGTGAGACTGATGACAGCCCCGGTGATGTGCTGGGCAGGGGGACCTGCCGAAGTGGGACCTAGACAGAGACACAAGCATTCTGAGATCTCAGATGCCTGGGAGGAGCTGGTCTAAGAGTGGAAGTAGAGAGCACTTAGTGGAACTGAATTATGCTTCAATTCTGGCTTTTGCTCACCTTGGATGCCTGCCATTGCAACCTGTTTATACATTGTTTCCTCATGCATTACAGTCCTCTGACTCCCCCATTTAAAACTGTGCAGCAGCTTGGGTTAGAGATTCTCATTTTTGCGTGCTCCCACAAAAAATGTTCTTGGTACCGGCTGGGTGTGGTCACCCTGCCTTGTGAAGGCCAGAGGTATGAATGTCACATTGTCACTGGAGATTTAGGGATCCCCAGAATAATTCAGCAAGTGGATAGTAAAATTATAAAATCTTTAAGACAGGCTATGCAGTTAGTGTATTTAATAGTATATTAATATAACTAATTCCATACTAATTGATGTTTGTTAATTATTATTATTATTAATAGTTAATGATATACTGTTATATTGCTATAACTGGCATGATAAAACATTAATATAAAAGCAGAATGGGTAAAAATATGTACGTGTTTTTGTTAAAAAGAAAAAATTAATTAATTTCCAGCAAAAAGCTGTTTTCATTGTTTTGAGTGAAAATGTTTCTCACAGAGGAGGTTTACGTTTCTTTCATAGCTGTTTTGCCTTTCGTATTTGTTCCTTTTCCCTCAACATTGCAAAAACAATTCTGAATTTTGAAACCAGTTCTTAGTGTTAAATGAGCTAGTCCCAGTTCAATGGCCCAATAACAAAAGCCTCGGGAATTTACTATGGCACCGACTAGTCTAAACTAGGAGCAAATTTTAACAGCTTTGCTACTAATCAAGCTGCTACTGAAGTTGAAGTTAAAAGTCTGTTTTGCTCAGAGACCCAAACTTAAGTACCTTCTCCTCAAAACTACTAGAGGGGAGGTTTAGCTACTTTAAAAACAACTGCATATTTACGTTTCAGAAGCAAATAACATTCTTGTAATTCTTTGGAATACCTATCAGAAAAAGGAATCTTTTTTTTTTTCTGCTAAAGAGGGCTGGAGCACACAGCATAGGAGGAGAGGCTGAGGGAGATGGGTTTGTTCAGCTTGGGGAAGGGAAGGCTGGGGGGGGTCCTACAGCCATCTGCAACTACCTAACGGGGGTTATAGACCAGACAGTCAGGATCTTCTCACAGACACAATGAAAGGATAAATTGCCATGGGCACAAGCTGCAACAAGGGAAACCCTGACTGGCCGTAAGGAGAAAAATTCTTCCCCATGGGAGCAGTGCAGCCCTGGGACGGGCCCAGAAAGGTTGAGAAGTCTCCAGCCTGGGAGATACTCAGACCTTGACTAGATGTGGCCCTGAGCAATCTGATCTAGCCCTACTTTGAAGCAGATAACTGCAGAGGTTCCCTGCCCATCTAAACTCTGCCATAAGCCTAAGAGTCTTCAGAACAAAAAAATAACTTTTACACTATCAGCTGATAGAAAACAGATTTAATAAACTATGACATTTATCTCACTGTAACCAGGCGTCCACCTAGAAGCTTTCCCAGCCTGTTTGTACAAAGCCCACATCCAAAGTCCCTCCACCTTTGCTCAGGTTTTCCACATGCGTCACCAAAGCATCCTCTGTCCTGAGAAGACAGTGGATCTTCTTAGGAGGAGATCTCATAAGCAGCTCTCTTACAAATAAGAAGTTTATCCTTTCATTAATCCTCAATCTCAAGAAGATGCTAAACCCCAAGTCCCTCCAGCACTGCTGGAAGCCTTTCAGTCCATATCATACCCCCAGCAAGAGGCCGGCTGCGTATGCTGATGGCTGTGCCACTCCCAGCCTGACCACAAGAGGAATCCCTCGCCACAGCTCACAAATTCTTAGTATCGCCCCCATCTCGGAGGCCCCGATGGTGCCACCACCCTCCTCCCTCAGGAGTTCCGCACTGGAAAGCTGTCAGGTCAAAAGTGCGTGGCCCCCAAGCTACACTGCTGACTGCACCAGAAGTAACTGCTTCTGCAGGGATTTCCTAAAGCCACCCAGGGCTCTTGCATCTTTTGCAACTCTCCCATCTATTTAATGCTATGTTCCTTTCTCTGTGCCTACTTCCCTGAAAACATCACCCCAGGCTTCTCCGAACCACCACAGCCCTCCTGGCAGAGCTGTGTCAGCAGAGCTCTATGCCGTAATTACACTGGCCCCTCCAATCCCATCAGCAAAGCTAATGATAACTCACATCAGCCCTGGGCATATCTATGTCAAACAGCAATGGAGATAGGAGGTTATTCTAGACTCATAAATCACATCTGGTTTCCTAGTAAGGCTGGACAAAAGCAGACTTGAATTAAACCCTGGGGAGAGGAAGCATGGATGTGGGGCAATGCCCAAGCTGATAACAGAAGTGTGAGCTGGTACAATCCATTTTTCTGGGGCTCTGCCTGCGTCATTAATCAGGCATTATCTTAAGACTGTTCCCAAGGTCCTAACCCCATTACCAGACCAATGAGATGCTTTACCAAGGGAGTGACTTGGGCACAGCATCATGCTCTGTTGACCCTGGTTTCCAGAGAGGCTGCAGCTCTACACATCGAGGTGCCTTGCAGCACTCCTGTGCCTCCAAAAGTCAGGGAGACAACTGACAGAGAAAGCAGGCGCGGCAGTACAAGTGCCTCTAAAAGTGCTGGCTGGATTGTGCAGCAGCATTGGGAAGGCACTATCTCTGTGGCCCAAACACAAGTCTGGAGGACATTTTGGGTGATTAGTTGCATAGCAAAAAGCTGGTTCTTTGATGCAGAGCACCTGTGCAAGATGTTCATGTGCCATTCAAAATACATCTCATTTTCCTTCTGTGTTCATACAAGAAGCATCTTGCTGAGCAAATAGTCTCTGTGGGATTACATAGTTTTAATCACCCGTCCACGTAAGCACAAATGGCCTTGGGCTGGGAGGGAAGTGTTTGTACCGGTGTCCACTCTGCTTGTGGAGGCACTGTGAACGCAAACAAACCTTTAGGATGCCTCATTCCCCGTCAAATCCCTCCTCCTCCCTCTGTTTTCTGAACTTTGAGCATCTCTGCTCAATAAAACCTTTCTGCATCTTTCTGCACTCAGGGTTCAGACCAGCTGACCCATCGCAGGGCTCACATGTGGGCAGCTCTAAGCCATGGGATGTTCCCAGTGACCAGCCAGAACCCTCCTGAGTGAGGACAGGAGTCCCTGCAAGGACGCACACCCTATAGCAGCCATGGACTCAAACAAACAAGAAGGTAAAGCATCCTCTTATTTCACTTCTTGATAGTATGAAAGACAGTGAGGAAGAAACCTGCTCTCATACGTCCTGGCTGTTGGCAGCCACCAGCCAGCCCCCCAAGAGCACTTCTTAGCCATGGCAGCTGTGGGCAAATGTTCCCTTCTTTTAGTTTCATAGAAGTATCTGGGGTTTGAAGTTTTTATCTCTTATTTTAGAAACACCTCCCTCTCCCCTCTGGAAAATAATCCTGTGGCATATGTAATGTCCAACGTGGGAAGTCATTCCCCTCTCTTTTCTCGGACCCACCTCTGCTTTGGGATGTACAGAGACTTCTAACTGTCAAAAGCTATGTCTTACACGAGGGCACTGTGATGAGGATCTGCTTCTCTCCCCCACATGCTTTGTTGCAAGGGGTTCTTGTTCATGTCAGTGCCGCAACCCAGACTTCTGCATCAGTCCCAATCTTGCAAGCACGAAGACGTATCCAGGCCACACTGCTTGCATGCAACCAGTCCTGCTACAGTCAGCAGCACTTCTATAAAGTCTGCAAAGGTTTTAGTGGTTATCGGCTTTAGACGTTCTTCTTGCAGAAGAATGGGGGGCTGGTGGTTGCTTTCCACGCCAAACCCCTTGCAGCCTTGCCACCTCAGAGGTGACTGTGTCCATATGCTGAGGAACTCTTGAAACTATGAGGAGCAGGGGGAGCAGCTTTAGGAGTGCCCATAACTGTCAGCTCAGGAGAGAGCCTGGACCATCTCTTTCCCTCTTAAAAGATGCTTGGTGGTGCCAACATTCATTCATGGCATAGGTAACGGAAGAGTTAATTTCTCTGTTATTATTATTCTAATTTGACTAAATTAGGTCTGTGTACCTAGGCCCCTGCACTACAGCAGGCTGAAAATGAAATTAACTCAGGGATTTTTTTCCAATTAATTGGTATGCCCCCACGGGCTGCAGATGTTCACTGCAGAAATTGGGAGATAACCACAAAGCCCCTTGCTTCCCACAGTGCAACTATGAGGAGCCTCCTCTGCTCCAGCTCTTAGCAGTGATTTTATAGAAATGATCTGGGTTTTGACTGGGTACATGCAGAAAGTGCTTCTGCTCATGCTCATGGCAAAGGTGGGAGGTAAAAGTTACAGCAGCAGGGATCCTCTCCCCTCTTCTGGTCTTGCTCAGGAGCAGTTCCTCACTTTGAGTGTGTCCAAGGACATTACAGACTGATCCGTATCCAAACCCAAATGAAAGATCCTTAGAGACTTCTGCAGGGCTTGGGTCGAGCCCTCTATGTTATATATCAGATTGAAAAACACCCAAAGAAAATGTAAGGAGAGACCACAGCTCTTCCTTGCTGTGCTGCGCTTCTACCTGACACCTCTAGCCCCTCACAAAGCTCAACATTCAATATTGTCCACCACTTTACAAAAATGGCATCTTCCTGTCCTCCCAGCATCTGGTTTGCATGGTGGTATTAATTAAGAAACATGTCCTCTTGCTCTTTTTGGGTCAGTCATTACCATCCCACAGTAAGAGTACAGCAGTAACATTTACATCAGAACAGACATGTACCTCAGTTTTCTTGATTCAGGAGGACCGCAGTACACACCGGCTGCCTTCTCAAGCCTCAACTCCAGGCATCATGAGAAAGCTTCATCGTTCACTTCAGGCCAAAAGTCGGTTTCTAGATCATGGGGTTGCAGAGAAAATCTGAAAAAAAGATCCACAAGGGCCAAAGCTGAAAATGAAAACAAACTGTCATTTAAAAGATGAAACCTGGGACTTGGTGCGGGCTGGCTGATGAGTTTTGACCCCAAACAGCTGGCAGTTTGGGGTCATGGTTACTTCTCCCAGTCAGCCTGCTGCCCCTTGTTTTCCCAGGAGGAACCTTGGAGGATATTCCCTGGAGGGTTAGTGTCTGACCCTGCTACTCAACCCCACAGCTGCGAGACCAGCCAGCACGGGAAGAAAGCGGCACATGGGCAGAGAGGGGCACACGGCCTCTCCTCCTCTGCCTCTCAGTTCTGCGAGTCGTTGGGGAATTTGCTTACATTCCTCTGAATCAGGACAAATCCTAGAGACCAGAACAGGGCCAATTCATAGGTGCCCTTGGTGGTAACCCATATTCCCCCTCAGGGGTAAAGAAATCAGAACATAGCTGTGCCTTGTAAAGCTCTGACTTCCAGGCTTCAGCTTTCCACTTCATGCACTTGCTGCCTGCATAGAGTCCACTCTGCACCATTTTCAAGCCCCTGCAGGACTGAATTGCTGTGGTCTTAAAGGCCCAGGTGGGTAAGGCACTGAGCATCTGCAGCCAGCATGGAAAAAGGGAGCTTGGCTGCCCCTAGAATTGGGCATGGTGTCACCGGTCATGTCTGTGACTGACAGCAGAGATAGGTGAAGCAAATTCTTAGAGGCAAGAGAAAACCCACCTCATGAAGTGACATTGCCAAGGGGAGGCGATCCAGACAATGAACTAGGTGGCATGGTTTTTTCTGGGAGTGAAAGCCAGCCAGGGAGCCTGATGCAGGGAATAACATGGGAACTGATGGCCATTGGATTGCAATTCCCTCAAAGTGCAATGGTGGCACAAACAGTGATAATTTCTGTTGGATAACTGAAGGTTTCTGCACAGAAGAGACAATGTTAGAAGAGGAAATAATAAATACAGACTTTTTGCTTTCAATCAAGAACCCATTAATACCTAGAGATGATGTCTCTGGAGTGTCCAAAACACTTCTGCAAAATAGATATAAGCTCCTCCATGAGCTAAGTCTGTTCCAGAAATGGTAAGTCAAGCTCCATTGTACAAGATCAGGTGGGATCACAATGCCACAAAAACCTAGGAATGATGAAACTGATGAAAAGATGTATTTTTTGGGTGTTACAAAAGTCATGATTACTGCTTGGAATGCACTGTGACAAAAATATAACTTAGGGCTTAAAATATACAGATCAGATCAGCCTTTTGTGGAGATAATAAAAATGTACAAATATAGTAGAGGATAAAATTTACAATTTCAGGAGAGAGATGGATCAGTAATGCTTTAGGAGAAAAAAACCCTGTTACTTAAGGCTGGTACACAGAACTGAACTTCACAGGGAGCAATTTAGTCCTGATTGCACATACAAGGTTTCTCACCTCTTCGCATGGATCAGCTTTGGACAGACACAGGACAGCAAATGAGGTGAATTTAACGTCTGATTTAGGTGAGCCATTCCTGTTTTATAATTGCAGTTTATTTTACAAATGATATGGTGTTAACATCTCCTAAAGTGAGACTTGAGTCCTTTAAAACTGATTTGTACCTCAAGAGGGACTTCAAACCCTCTGTTCCAGTTATTTATAGCAACCATAATAAGTCATTTTAATTGACTGAAGTTCTTTATTCCCACAGGAGAGACTGAAAGTGTGCCTGTGAGTACCCCTGCAACACAGATTTCCCAGGTAAAGATGAGCAAAATGCCCTAAATAACTCCAAGAGTTTAAAGAGTTACTAACAGATAAACAGTAGTTAAAAAGCTAAATTAAGTGGAAGGAAAAATGTAGGCACTTACAAGGAACATGGTAACTAAAATGTGCACACTGCATGAATAAATGTCATACATAGCACATCTTGGGCCTCATCTTAAAAGACACTTCAGTAAAATTTCTCTGCTCACAACCAGTTGTGTTTAGACAGATGATTTGTGAGCTCAGCTAATTAACTAGCTGGCATCATTAGCATCAATTAGAGAATGTCAGTTCACTGGGCGGGAGGGAGATTTCATGGCTGAGCTCTGATGAGCTTTCACCAAACCCAATGAACTGTCCCAGGAGCAAGAATGTGTTGATTGATATGGGTGGGGTGGGGTGGGGTGTGTCTTCCCCAGCAGGGAGCCAAATCTCCTGGGGGGCTCTGGGTTATCCTGGCAGCCTCACAGCTCCTTGGACCGTGGAGTGCTCTTCTTGCCTGATAATCCAGAGCAGCCAGGCCGGCCAGAGCATTGAGTCTTACTGCATGTCTCTGTCTGGCTCCCCAGCCAGGAGCTTGGAAACCCTGTCTTTGAGCCCATGTTGGCTCAAGGTGATCAGGACTTCCAGAGCTCTGCAGCTGCTTTTCGAGTTGACGGTCTTGCTGCAATTAGCCACCACAGATGCAACAAGATTGTCTGTACCACAGCCCAGGGAGCATCCTTCCTGTAAAACAAGATTGTCTGTACCACAGCCCAGGGAACATCCTTCCTGATCTTCTTACGATGCAGTTTTGGTGTTTCCACAGTGATGTTTCCTATGCATTTCCAGCCTGCAGGAAACACAACAGAGTTTTGAGCACTTTAAATTTTGGTCTGGTTCAATATGGAACTGTACTCTGAAAGAGAAACATATCCCTGAACTGGAAACCCTGACTATTTGAGACCTCCCTTGTCACCACTGCAAGCCCGTAATTGCATGTAAGTGCGCCATGGCAAGTAGAGAAGATACTGCTTTCCATTAACTAGTCAGCGCTTCTCTTGTCTCATCCTCTTTTCCAATCCAGACAGCTTCAAGCAGGAGCTGTGACTAGGTTGCTGAAGGGCTCAGCACAGTGGATCCAGCATGCATGGAAAGCTAGCACACTGTTGGGACGGTGTGCTGGGAACACCACGCACACATGTTGCTTTCCAGAAAAACCCAGCTGAGATGTGGATACCCTAATGAATCCTTTAAATGAAAGTTACCAGCTGGCTGTCCCCTTCTGCTTCAGCGAGAGCCCTACGGACACTGCAGTTACCAAAAAAGACTGCACGGATGTGAAACAAGAGCTGATAAGCGCTTGTAGCCCCCTTTAAGTATCTCCATCCTTCTCTTCTGTCCTTACCCTGCTGCTCTGCCTTTATTCCTACCATCCTTGCCTAGGAATATAAATACTGGATATACTCCTAGGGCCAGGTTCTCTACCACTGTAAATCAGCACAGCTCTGCCACTTTCCCGCTATGAGGCATTGCAAGCCTTCCTAATGATTGGCTGTAGAAGTGCTGCCCTTAAACGTAGTAGTAGCTGTGCTAGAAATTAGTTGTTCCCTAGTAAAAGCAGCTCAGAAAAATCAGATCCAGGCTTTGTGGCAAATGCTGGACTTTGTGCCAGATTAGTTTCAGAAAATCAGATCCAGGCTTTGTGGCAAATGCCTGAAACTAATCTAGCACAAAGTCCAGCAGTGTCCCCAGGCAGCCCTCTTTTGGGTGACACAATGTTTGTTTACTTCTTCAGATGAGCCACGTAAGAAGATGTGCAAAGTGATAGACAGTAGATAAGCTGGGGGGAGTAACAGACAGTACTTCTTCACGGCCAGAGAAGGTTTTGCTCTTTTTCTAGGATATAACAGCAGAATTATTCCTGTGCAGTATTTCTTCACCATGAGCCTGTTTTCTACTGGTTTTGACAGGCTTCAGCTCAAGGTCCCTGAGAGCAGGCCCTGTTCTAGTGTAAGAACCCTAGGCAGCTGCCAAGGGCGGCAGATCGAAATAGCCATCCCTTTGGAGACACAGAGCCCTGGACAGCTTGGCTAGTACTGGGGGAGATATGTGGGGACACAGCTACTCATGGAAGCAAGGGCTCCCTCTCATCTTCTCAGTGGCAGCCAGGGCAGTAAACACAGCTCACCAAGGCTCTGTCCTCTGCTTTCCATCCCAGCCCTTCCTTCCATAAGCCATCCCCATCTTCTGGCCATGACCGTCTTCCCTGGGCTGCCTCAAAGTCTGAACAAAGCTTTAGGCTGCAGGGATGGTCACTATCTTTTGCAAATGGCTCAAATTGCTGGCACCCACCAAGGGAGGATGGGAAGGCTCTGCAGTTTTGCTGCCTCTGGTCCTGGAAGCAGCATCAGTCCTGTCCACCCTTTGGGGACAGTACAGCAGGTGAGACAAGAGTAGAGGCTCAGCAAAGGAGATTTCACAGCTGTTTTTTTTATATCTGTTTTTTTTATATATATATAAATATATATATATATATATATATATATATATATATATATATATATATATATATATATATATATATATATATATATATATAAAAAATAGCTCCATACTTGCAAAGTAAAGTCAAAACCAGGCTGAGAAATGCTCCTTGTATGTCTTCCGATCTCACCCTTCTCCTCCCCTCTAGCCACCATTACTTCCTCCATGTGGTCACAGTTCCCCCCTTCCATGTTAGGAAACGCTTGCTCCCCTCTCCAGGTGGACTTTGCCAGAGAGTTCATATTCTCGTTGGGCTGGAAGACAAGTGAGAGTCACAAGTGACTGCTTCTCAGTGTCCCATTAATCAGAGTCATGCAAAGAGGAGAGGACAATCCTTCATTTCCCCAAAGGCAGCTACCCACAGAGCACAGTGCAGTTACTTGGTCTTGCTAGAGATTTTACTTGCATGGTTTTTTCACAAAGAGCTGAAAATCATCAGGGCACCAGGTAAAATGGGAGTCATGGCCCCCAAGAAAGACATAATCTGCTACAGATGCATGGTGCTGGATCCCTCACTGCATTGCTTTGTCAGGTTTGAGGGTCACACTCCAAAAGCAGGTTGGGGCTGAAATGTGTATCTTGTACTAAATTATTTAGATGCCTAAATGCTTTTTTTAAACAGTTCTTGGACAGGTTCTAAGGACTCCCTGTGACCATTCAGATTAATTTATCCTCTAGGCATTAGGTAGTTCAACTTAAGTTGTTAACTTCCACAACTTAAGTGTTAAGGTGTGTATTTATTCCCATGAATAGGTGAGCCAGGGCAACACAATACAGTTAAACTGTTGCCAAGTTTCCATGGTAGCATAAAAATCTGTCTTTTTTGGTATGTGTTGCACTTTAGAAACTTTAGGAACACTGAATTGGCTTGACTTTCCAGGGGTTCACAAACCTGTGAAATGTCTCTCCGGTCCTGTAGGCATAATCACTTGGGCAAGACATAAGCATGAGCTGATGCTTCAATGGCTTCCATTTGTTGTAACAGCCATGGGATTTAAAGGATGGTTTCTACAGCTTGTCATTAGAATTGAGCTCAAACTAAAATCCACAGCTCAAGCACTACACTGCGCTCGGCAGGAGTTCAAAGATAATGTATTGCTCCTGTACCACTGCACTCAATTTTGGATCAAACATGCATCCAATATGCCACAAGGCTGTTTATGTTTCCTTTCTATGCTCTGAGCACTGAGGGCAGCAGAGGAGGGAGTTCTCAGGGTTTCAGCACTTCATATCCAGCCATATAAGCCCTTGCAGATGTGGCTGATTGATGTTGCTGGCTGCCTTCATCCATCAAGTGGCAACAAAGGGAAATGGCGAGTGTAGATGCATTTCAGTGTCTGAAATAGCCACTGCAAGCTGCATGGGGCCGAGGAAGGATGAACCGGGAAGGACAGACCCTGGCTGGGGTCTGGAGCACTGGGAAGGATACACAAAGAAACCAAGCTAGCACTGTGGCTGCAAAAGCAGAGACTGGCCAACAGTGAACCCCAAAATAACAAGTGACTGTCTGCTCTCAGATGCAGAGGATATTTTAGTCCAGCCTCTAGTCCAAATCTTTCTTTTGGCTGCCTGAACTCTGCTTTCACAGAGCATTTTGGTGCACGTGGACACCAAAGTCTCTGCAGTGGTCCCTTTTTGCTGACGCCTAGCAGTTTTTGATTCTGAAACCGCCAGATCAGCAATGGCTCCCATCCCTGTACCCTTCACAAAGGATCTGTCTAGTTTACCCCCATTCTGGAAGCATCTGAGGAGAATATGGCCAGGCTTGTGGGCAGAAACATTTCATTTTGGGCTTATTCTCCCCAGACATTGTTGTCTCCAGGGCCAGCTTCCAGACTGCTCCACTGCTAGCAAGACTTGAGGCTGTGATATCTCCATCCTGGAGCAGATCTCAAAAATAGATAGCATAGGCTAGCATAGGATAGAATAGAACAGCATATTTCAGTTGGAAGGGACGGATCTGATGAATCACCCCTTTTAACTTGGAGGAAAGCGTGCGATGCCTAGCCCTGATGCAGGCTAGCAGGGAGACTCTGCCTTGGCAATGTCAGCTCAGTGTGGAAGTGTGGCAAGCACCTGTGAGCAGGGATAGGAATATTAACATTTTGCACAGTTGCAGTACTTTATATCCCCCTACTTCTCCAGGCATGTATATTAGGATGTCTGATGATGCCAAAACCATCTGGCTCATGCCCCCCTAGGCTGAGATATCAGAAGCAGTATGGTCATTGCCTCCCTGAGCAGCCATGGCCCGAAGCAGCCCCTCTAACCCTTCAGGCTACACTCACAGGTCACTGGGTTACAATTACTGTGACACAGGAGTGTCACAGGAAGGTGTCCACTGTGGCCAGGAAGGGTGGGTGAAGGGGTTGAACCAAGGGGTCTGGAGCTCCAGCTGGCTTGGGGAGTCAGGGTTGACTGCCTGAGGAGGGAAGATGTCCTCAGCCTCCTGCTCCCCTCTGCCCTGTCCCAGCTCCTGTCAGTCCTGCTCCTCCTACCCAGGCATCTCTGGGAACATGTGTCCAGCCAGACCAGACTGGGGACTGTGGGATAAGCACCGGGGTAGGAGTGGGGATGTCAGGCAGACGTCCTCTGTAAAGACACTGCCAGTCTTGATCAGAGGAGGATGGTGCATGCCATTGCCCCAAGGTATCGGAAGCCATCTCTGCTCCATTTACAGGACTCAAGCGCCTGAGTTCCCCGGGGTGGCTGTCCTCTTACCATCAGTGCTCCAGTTTTGGACTCAGTTTATAACCAGATGTTAGGCCGAATTTCTGTTGTAAAGGTAAAAACCACTGGTACCGAAGCGCCTTGGGCCGCGACCTTGCTGTGGGCTTTGTGCAGGCAGAACGAGCGCCTTGCTCACAGCAGTGGGGGCAGAGTTCAGGGTCGCCTGCCCAAGCTGCCCCCGAAGAGGGTGTCCCCGCTTAGCCCTCTGCAAGCCACCTACCTCCCCCCTCACTGCCCACCTCCACACCTGCCTTGTCTGCTTGCTATGCCAGCCTGGCTCGCCCCAGTCTGTCTCCTGCTTCACCCGGCTATCAACCGGCTGCCTCCAGCTTAGGTTGTGAGCTCTTCCAGCAGCACTAGGGCCTCTAGGGAGAGAAAACAGGGAGAGTGGGCATAGTGTCGCTGTATGCCAGCGGAAAACCTCCCGCTCCCTCCCCATCACAAGTTAAAGAGCTGCCTCCTTCCCTGGAAAGGGCCCGCTGACCAAGGACAGAGCTTCTCCACAGCCCTTGGAAAGTGAGGAGGTGTTAGACCTGTCTGGGGAGAGCACCAGCCCCATGAGCATGTAGGGGAGGAGGAGGACTTGCTCAAAAACAGACATGTTATCGATTGCTCAGCTGCTCTGGGGATTGATAATCTGGCTGCTGTTATTGCAAACCTTCTTGGCATGTTTCAGGCTGTTCTCTCCGTCTACAGACTGACAGGCTGCAAACTGCCAAGGAGCCTGAAAAACTCTTAAGTCTAAAAAGGGGCACATTGACTGCCCAAGACAAACACCTCCTACCCTGTACTGAGGCTGCAGCAGGTGCCAAATCTCTCCTGTCTCCCAGCCATGACAGGAGGAGGAGAAAGAGGACAGCACCTTACAGGATGGGTTACACCCAGCCTTCATGCCATTCTGAACCATGGGTGACCCTCGGGGACACAGCCACCTGCATCTGGGAGGAGGGACTGAACCCACCGTGTTTGTGGTTCCTCTAGTTGCAGGCATTAGCCTCTGAGTTGAAGGCGGGTTTCACAGAAGCGATGCAGGAACTGTCGCGAATCCAGCATGGCGAGTACGCTCTGGAGGAGAAGGTCAAGAGCTGCCGCTGTGCCATGGAAGAGAAAGTGGCTGAGATGAAGAATTCCCTCAACACGTTCAAGGTAGGAGTGTGACCTGTGGGGGGGGCCGCATACCTGCCACATTAGCTCGGGTGGCATGGGGCAGCATTCCCCTGCCTCCATCAATCCTTCCTGCTTGCAAAGAAAATGAGCTGGCAATTGTTTCAGATGTATCTGGTGCACTTCCTTTGGCGTCGTGTCTCCCCCGACTACTCCAACCCAAACGTAACCCATGCCCTGGCCTGTTTAGCCTTCTCAATGGGCCACGAGGCAGCACTGCGAGCTACCCTGGGCACAAGCAAACCTTGCGCTGGGCTGCACATGCAACAGGCATATGGCCTGTTCACAGGCTGCCGCTGGGCCACTGTGCCATACCTCTCCCTGGGTCAGGTCTCCTGCATTTCCTGCAGGAACCAAAGCCACTGGGGAGCAGGGAATTAACACAAAAGCCTTTTGAAGTTGCATTCCCACACGGCTGGGAGGAAGTGCTGCCTGGTTTGATCTGGCCCAAGAGGATAAAGACAAAGGACTGGAGAGAGAGCCTAGCAAGAAGGCTTGATGTACACTTTAAACCAGCCAGCGTCTCCATGCAGAAACTGGATGACTGCCTGTGAGGAGGCAGGCAGAGGAACTGTTTTATTGTTTTTATGGTAAATTTTCCCCATGGGGTTTTGCTGAGTCAATAATACCTTGTGAAGTTAAAGAGGGCTGCTTACTGGAAAAGCCCGTTACTGACCCTGGCAGGGAGAGATGGATGGCACCGGGCAAAAGGAGCCCTGTGGAGTAAGGGAGACAACAAGAAGTGTAAGGGCACATGGCAGAGGTCTCAGAGCAACCAGAGGCAGGATTATCTAGGACATTGTTGTGGGGAAAAAGGGGTTTTAAAATCCAGATACAAGGAATTATGCAAGCAACAGGAGGGGCAAAGGCTGCTCTCCCTCTGCCTCATGCCTGTGTTGACTGTCCAAACATTGAGCTCCCAGTGAAACCACCTCCTTGCTTGGGGAAAATCCCTCTCCTTCAATTTACAAGAAACTCTTGAGTCTCTCTCCTCCATCCTGCTGCTCACATTGATGAAACCTGCAGGAACTTCATGCATCAGAGAGCTCTACATCCAAGCAAGACTTGGTTGAAACTGCCTGAGGGAGGACGTGCTGACAGGGAGGTTATAGAGCGCCTCATTTCCTTAGGTAACCAAGCTAAAAAGGCAGCTCCAAGGCCTGACTGGCAAAAGCTTCTACATGTGAGTGACCACACTGGGATTTGAACCAAGTGCAACATGTGAATACACATGCTGGAGAACTGCAGAGGGAAACATGCTTCCTCAGACCCACCTTCAAATGCCATTAAAGGCAGGAGTCCTCCCAGTGCTTTCAACTGGTGGTGGATGAAGCCCTATGTCTCCATCTCCCACCAGTGCCTTACCCATGTGACATCACACTGGCTTGGGTGAGTTGCCTGTAGTTGAATTAAGGATTGCCATGCTATGCATGGCATGTATTACAAACACTGGACTTGCAAAGAAAGAGTGTCTAATCACAGAGCCACTCTCTGCAGCACCCTGTGCATCTCTAGTGCACACCAGCCAGCATTCAAAGCTGTGCTATGTAAGGCTGATGGGCACCCTGGGAATGCTCTGCTTTTGCCTGTTTCTCAGGAGGAGCTCAGCGATGCAAAGTCAATGATTGAAGAAATCAGTGCCAAGCAGGAGGAAATGCAACAGAAAATTGAGCAGCTGCAGCAAGAGAAGCGGCGGGAATCACGGAAAGTGAAAGCTAAGTAAGGGCCCGAACTCCAGGGCTCGGGAAGTGCTAATTAGCAGTGGTGCCCATTTTGTTCATTTCCTTATAGCTTAATTTCTTAATCTTTTCCTGGCTGGACTTGTATCAACTCTGATTATTACTGGAAGCTCTAGCCTTCAGTTCACCCCAGGCTTTCAGACATATACTCCACAGAGCAAACACAGCAGAAAAACACCAACACCTCACTGGGATTCCAACAGCAAAATAGCCCCAGCAGCTTGCAGGGAAACCAGGGCCTGGTGAAACACACAGACCTGCTAGAGACACGTTGGGGCAGGAATACTGTTGAAAGTCAGGAGCCTTCACCATTACAAGCTATTGCTAAGCCACCCCCATCCAGACAATAGCACTGCAGTTTCCCCTTCCAAGTGTGCAGGACTCAGCAGGCTCCTGATGGTGCAGTCATGCTCTGCTTTCCTGTCACCAGCCTTTTCTTCTCTCAGCAGGGTCATGCAGAAGCATGTTTGCACACTGCTGGGCCATACTATTGCTGTGATGAAGTAGACGGCTCACCCACCTTGGCCCTGATTAGCCTCCTTCTGAAACAGAGTTTTGATGATGGGTGTACAGCTGCCTTGATGCAAACACTTTGCAAACCTAGGTTAGCCCCTTAGCTAATTAAGCCATTTAATTAGATGAAATATGCTCTACAAAAGAACAGATCTGAAATAACCTTCTCCTATAGCCAGTGGAAGTTACTTCCAGAACACTGTTCATGAACTGCATCAAAGCCAACTCCATCAAAGCCAACTCCTTTCCTGGTCTCTGCTGGAGTTGTCCTACTTCTGACTCTGTGCTTGTACTTACACTGGTGTCTGCCACAACTGTAGTGTAGGAGCTTCACCTGTAGCATTCATACTTTCCAACTGTCTCATTCTTTGTATTTGTACAGAAGAGCACAGAAGGATGATCATGGGTCACAGACAGTGCCTACACCTCTCCAGGGCAGCCCATTTCGATCCATTAACCTCCCAGAACCTGTGCTGATCAATGAAGATTTTACAAGCCTTTTACACAACGTGACTTATGAAAAAGGTAGGAAATAGAGTAGGTAAATGCAGTGCCTTCCTCAGGAAAAAAATCCAGAAAAAGGTCACTAGGGTAAGAAGACACCAAGTTTTCCTCAGGTGCCAGCAGCACAAAAAGAGAACAGGAGTGCTCCTCTTGGCAGCACTGCTTCTGGGTCTGTGCACGCACCTCGGCACAGTGTCTCAGGATAGCAACCTTGGTGCTGGCCTGGATTCAGGAGATGCTGCTCTGTGAACATTGTCCTAAAAGCCATTGCTTGCCTCCTCCAAAGAAAGGGAAGCAGGCTGGATCTTCTTCCCTGTAATGCTAGTGGCACAGACACAGAGCCAAGTAGGAGCCCCTGATAAAAATACTACAAGCTGTGGATTTGTTTCTGTGTAAGGGAGCAGGGCACAGAAAGGAGGATCACAGGGACTGGGCTGACAGAGAACACCTGGTGTCATTAAGGGGCCATACCAGTGGTTGATTTGACAAGGGGACATGGGAGCTGGTACATATACACGCTAGGCTACTGATGTCACTGCTCCTTGCATATACACACTGCTAGGAGAATCACTGCCCCTTGTTAGCTGCAGAAGCTGCTAATCCATGGTGTTAGGGTTACACCTTGACCAGGAAAACACTGTTGACTGCCAAACACTTGTGAAGGTTGGAGTCAAAGAAAAGGTGATGGACGAAAGCCTTTTTTTCTATAATTAACTTTGGGGTCTAAACTGGTCTATCACTCTCTTGCTGTTCAGATAGGAAGACACTAAAAACATACATTTAAAACGTCAACAAAGGCAGAGACTGGATGAAAACCACGTGCTGTTTTCTACTCTGTTCTGCACAGAATCTGGCCAGTCATGGGCCCTGTCTGCCCTACTCTGAGGTGGTATGTTAGCCCTCTCTCTCACATCCCTCTTGCACATCCACCTCTCTCACCCACTTCTCCCACTGCCCCTTTCTTTCCAGTCGTCTCACCTCTCCACTCTTTAATAAGCTCCCTTCCACCCAAAATGGCAGCCGTGTCTCTCTGTTAGGCCTCCATCCTCCTTGCTCTGCCTGCTGGGTGCCCTCTACCCAACATGCACCTACTGAGCCAGGGCAAGGCAAGGCTGCTCAGGTTCCTCTGCAGTCATACAGCACCAAGCACAACAGGGACCCCCACATTATCCTGCCAGCAGGTGCTACTGAAACAAAGACCACAACAAGGGCCACAACAGTAAAGATCCTCCTTAGTGGAGGATCTAACAGGGGTGTTTACATAGCAAAAATGTGAAAGACTGGAGAATCTAACCATACTGACTGGGCTTGGCAGGAGGAAGCCTGCTCTACAGCTTTCTTCTCTTGTAAAGTTTCCCTTTGTTCTTCAACAGTGTCTGACACCAGGATCATGCCAATGGGAGAAGGAAGTGTGAAAGTCATAGCAGGTCCAGGTAGGAAAATACCGAACTGTCAAAAAACAGTAGGACAATGATTCAATTAGAGTGCTTGCTTTACTGCACTGAAGAAATGCTTTCAGGGAATGCATTTCACATGAATGACTTTCACTTTGCTGTGTACCTCCATTTTCATACTCGCAGTTGAGATATGAGGACAAACCTGCATCCCTGAAGTGCCAAATACTTGACAGACAATGCAAAGGATTGATATTTGGTGAGGAAAGCCTTTCTGCTGCTGCTTTTGCAGGTTCTAAGTGCCTTTGCAGAAAGCAAGAATTGAGGCTTACTGATATGGCAAAGGATAATGAGAGTGCCATTTTGCCACTTGGGAAGAGATGGTCTTTGCAGTGACTACACACCAGTAGAACTGGTGAGCTGTTTATTCGCCCACCAGCTTCCAGATTCCTTGTAGACATGTCTGAATAGTAACAGAGGAGTTTTTCTGGCAAAAATAAAAATTGGTCAGAAGTAAGAGAAGGGTATAGTAAGGGGACACCAGGGATCCCGGCCAGCAAAAGGACACGAGAACAACCAGTAAGTGTTTGCACTGTTCACTAGAAGCACTCACTGTTCTGGATGGCTTTTTTGCTTGAATGCACGTGAAAAAAAAGAGAGAACAAAAGCTACAAAAAAATGGTCCATTGCAACCCAAATTCAAAGTATCTGCATTAAAGCAATTCCAGCCAATGGCTCTAATGCACCTGCACCCTTCCCTACCTTCTCTGTGATTTAATAGCCTCAGACTATCAGTCCTGCTGCTGCTGTATAATCACATCACACTAACAAAAATTTTAAGAGCCATGACAGTTTACATCCATTGAGCATGGCATTTAAATCCAAATTATAATACTACTTTCTGTTTCTACAATACCTGCCAGTAAGTGTCATATTATCAAGTCCTGAAGTGTCCCAAAACCTTGAAGTGCAACCACACTTGGAATGTTTTTTCTTTTCTAACATGTGTCTAATTTTGGACCTTATTTGGCCCAAAAATAAATGCTGGAAGAGTGCAAACCTTGTTCTGCCAAACTTTACTGTTCTGCACTTGTGTTTGTAAATTAATGCTACAAGGCTACAGAACTTGTGAAGCACAAAAAATGCTTCAAACTCTCCTTCCAGTACTTTAAATGGATGATAATGCAGGTTAACTGCCTGCTGTAGCATAACCTGTCAACTGAAATGTTAAGATCCATATAGCTGTTTGTCATTGCAGGAGCAACCATAGAGACAGACGACAGCCTCAAGCCTTCCTTGACAACAGAGGGGCAGTCGAAAGTGCATCTGCCGTCAACAGTGTGGAAGCCACCCAAGGACACCAAGGACTGGGGAGATGAATACATTTCCAAAGAGCAGCCGGAGAGAGGGAAAGACATGGGCCAAAGCAGATACAGCTCAGCAGACAACATTATATGCGAACCCTCTTTGGCTGGTAAGGACAGAGTGGAAAACTCTGGCTAGAGAGGCTCAAAGCCGCACTCACATCTGGTGTGAGCTGGTAGGTAATCAGCCTCTACAGAGGGAGACACACAAGTCAGTTTTCTCCTGCTAGGGGGGAATGTCTCAGGGCCTCAGACTTCTGGCCTTTGTATTTGCTGGTCTGTGCCACTGACAGAATCACTCTGCACCCAGGACACCCATTGTCCTTTCCAAGACCTGGCAGGTTCAGAGTACTGATGGGATTGTGACAGTGTAGTTGCTTAAGCGAGTGAAAAATACAACTTCTCATTCTGCAGGAAACTGGATGTGAATCCCTGGTATGAGTTGTTTTGCCTTTGATTACTTGTTTTGTTATTCTTAGAAAAAAATGGTATTCCTAGGGGAAAGCACATTTGCTTTGGAGCTTTCTTAGCAAACTGTGGCTCCAGTCATGTCTGGGCCATGCTGTAGCATCAGGCTAGAATTTTATATTTTGGGGAAAGTAGACACACAAAGACAAGACATTGGTGTCACTTTTCAACAGTTTCTCCTTTCATGATTTAATGTCAGATCACCAGTCTAACATGAGACTGTCCTTGAGGTCAGCATTTCCTTATTTTTAAACTTAACCATTATCTTCTGGAAGCCAAAAGGCAGAACATCGCTTTGGAGCTGCTGGAGTCAGAAAGGAAATATGTCATCAACCTTTCCCTAATCCTGAAGATCAAGGCCACGTTGCAAGGGCCAGATGTGAAAAGGAGCACCAAAGAGAGAAGGTATTTGATTTAGTGGGCTCTCTATTTTGGGGAGTTTTCTTTCGTCAATATTCTTTCTGCATCATCTTCTCCCATTTTTCTTTCATCCACACAGAGATCTTTGAACACTTAGGGCTTATTTCTAGTTGAAAAAAATGGTATTCCTAGGGGAAAGCACATTTGCTTTGGAGCTTTCTTAGCAAACTGTGGCTCCAGTCATGTCTGGGCCATGCTGTAGCATCAGGCTAGAATTTTATATTTTGGGGAAAGTAGACACACAAAGACAAGACATTGGTGTCACTTTTCAACAGTTTCTCCTTTCATGATTTAATGTCAGATCACCAGTCTAACATGAGACTGTCCTTGAGGTCAGCATTTCCTTATTTTTAAACTTAACCATTATCTTCTGGAAGCCAAAAGGCAGAACATCGCTTTGGAGCTGCTGGAGTCAGAAAGGAAATATGTCATCAACCTTTCCCTAATCCTGAAGATCAAGGCCACGTTGCAAGGGCCAGATGTGAAAAGGAGCACCAAAGAGAGAAGGTATATTTGATTTAGTGTGCTCTCTTTTGGGGAGTTTTCTTCAGTCAATATTCTTTCTGCATCATCTTCTCCCATTTTTCTTTCATCCACACAGAGATCTTTGAACACTTAGGGCTTATTTCTAGTTGAAAATTGGAGGCACCAGAAGGTTTTTGCAGTGATTATAGACTTCCCTGTCTGTCCTTGCATCTTGTCCACCTTGCATCCCAAACCATTTCACTACTACTTCATTTCAGTCTCCTTCTGAGTCCCACCAGACTCCTATTCTTGTTTCGCATGCCTCCTGCCTGGCTGGGAACAAAGCTTTGTGCATTCACTGCCTGCTTCTCCCAGTCAACAGCTCCAGCTCTAGAAGCTGCTGTGGGCATAAGCCCCTGGCTAGTGGCTGCCATCCATCAGGTATCAATATATACATACACATATTTACACAGATACAAGACCAGTGGGACTGACCCAGCCTAACAGTTAAACCCAGCTCTTTGCAAAGGCCATCCCCTGTGGCAGCTGTCTTAGTTCCCAGGATGGGATAGATCCTACAGCTCTCCCTATTCACTCAGCTTTGGCCTGGGAGTTCCCAGCCCCTAAACACATTTGGGGAGCCCGGTCCTTGCTAGCTCTCTCTTTTTTGGCTCTTTCCACTGTCCCTACAAGTCGCACATCCAAGGATTCATTTGACAGACGTCCACTGTGGGACATGTGGTACGTGGGTTGAGGTGGACTCGCTTAAGTAGTTACATGACACACACAGTTCAAACTGAAGCATGATAGTCCAAAGTGAGTCTTTTTTTTTTTTTACCCTTTTTCCCTGGGACCTTTCCATCTGGCAAAATGTTTTGATATTTCACATCTCCATTCTGATTCTAGATTAAATCAGCATGAAATGACAGAAAAGCAGTAGCACATTTTGACCAGCTCTGCATCAAAGGCTTGTTAAAGGGCCTGACAAATGAGACAACATACGAAGCTGGGGACCTCTCCTCCAAGCACTCTATGGGATGGCTCAGGACCATGGTCCTGCTTCATTAGCCACAGCAGCATTGCCTTGGGCTTTTTAGTTCTGCAAATTCTGGTCAGCTACACAATGCACTGGAGAGTCAGCCTAAGAAACCTTCAAAACACTGTAATAGCAGCCTACTGGAGAGGGTACCTGCACATACATAGCAGCCAAAACAGGGCCTCCTGATGCAGCTAGAACTCCAATAAAAGCAGTTAATACCACCTGTGTTTAAAGCAAGCCTGTGCTGACAACCCATGAATGCACATTTCAGCAGTACATGCTTAGGGCTGAGCTTCTGCTCTGTGTAACCAGTCTGGTATCGTCTCCCTTCAGTTTCTTCCCCAACTCTTTGCGGTACCTGGTCCAGCAGCACGTCGATTTACTTCACGCTCTACAGGAGCGAGTCCTGAGCTGGCCACGACAAGGGATCCTAGGAGACATCTTCCTGAAGTTAACAAACGATGAGGTATGTTACAGGCCTCTCTGGACTCTTCTGCTATGATTCATGATGTTGTGCTGATGGCCCACAGGTGGGCCAAGATACCTTGCAGTAGAGGAGCTGTGCTGTGAAGCTGTGGCTAGGGTAAGGCCTTTCAGCCAGCCTCCTTTGAGCAGAGTCCCAGTGCATGGTAGCCCCTTTGTTGTAGTACTTGGCTGGTCAGGGACCCCACATGCCAGACCCACCTGGGGACATGCAGCCACATAGCATAGCCCTATAATAAATGCACGAGACCTAGACTTGCTTGCAGGAGCCACACGAGCCTTGACAGCTTGGATGTCTGTATCCACAGTGAGGGTGTGAAAAGGGTGTGTTTCTTATGCTCCCCTTCCCCAATACACTTTGCTCAGAGTTAGGACAAGTGGGTGGGCAGGCCCCTTATCCTATATGGTTTGTAGCCCCAGGTAAAACAGCACCTCCTTCTCAGGGTGAAGGTCTGCCCAACCCCTGGTGAGCCGTGGGACCTCTCCTGGAAGGATGTGTAAAAACTCATCTGATGCTTTATGAATTTTAAGAGTCTTAAATAAGAAAAGCTGCTTCCTCCCCAGCCTCTCTACCCCTCCCCATCTGCTATAAAGCTTTATACACTGTGCTCATCAGCTGAACACATTTTATTGAACAGCCTTTCCTGAGAAGTCCCAAGCTCTGAAAGCTTCACGCAGTCAGCAGCTCTGCTGCACTGATGAGCTCCCACAAGTGATGGTGGGGAATCAACAGTTTCTCGTTCTGGCTGGCTCTATGACCAAAAATCTCTCTTAAGTTTCTTTGTTCTTTTCTTTTTTCCTTTTGTAAGAATAATTTTCTGGACTACTACGTTGCTTACCTGAGGGACCTGCCAGAATGCATCTCTCTGATCCATGTGGTGATCCTAAAGGAGGTAAACTTCCTGCCTGCTTCATAGACACATAATGGCAACATGCAAGCCTGGATGTCTTCCTGTTATGCCTGCCCACAACAGGACTCTTCTGCCAGTCGACTTGTTCTGTTACCAAATGCCAGTTTCCTGAACGTTGCCATGGCTGACATGCACCTACAAAAGGCAGCTTTAACGTGTTCATCACTGTGTGTAACCAAAGCTGTATTTCTGCTGTGACATGAAATAATGTCTCAGATCAAACGTCCCAGAAAGCTTGCCTATGCAAATGCTATCCAGACCTGTCCCAGGCAAACGGAAAATGGAGGACTCATCCAAACAGGGAGACCAAGAATGAGGCTATAAGAGCTTTAGAGACAAAACAGTCTCTACTGTTCAGCTTCAGGTATTTGGTCTCACAGCCTTGATTTTTGGTTTAAACTAGGAAAGTTAAATATAAAGGTAGTTTTAAAGTGCAATAACTAAACCACACTAGCTCGTTTCCAAGACATCTTAATTTAGAAGTCAATCTCATTTTGTTCAATTCATTCTGAACAACAGCATCTACCTGGGGTTTCAATGAAACTTAACTAGTGCACTTTAAAACATACACCCCTACTTAATTAGGCTGAATGTCCCTCATAGATAATCCCCAACCTAAGGAATTTCATCCTTAGAACTAGTATTGCTGGTGGAAGGAGTTGCAAATATCCCTTTCCAGAAGCAACATGAAGACCGGTGTATTGTCACGCACAACTGCCACTTGACTGGCGTGCTCCTGTGAACTGTTATAACTACTTACAGCACAACTACTCATTAAACCCCAGAACCATTTGGAAGCAGACATGTTTTATGGATGGGAGAGACTCTGAAGTTGCTTTCTCTATTTCAGGTAGAAGAAGAAATCAAGTCTGATCTCTACATTCTGTTCTTCCATATAGTCCAGCGAATCCCAGAATACCTTATTCATCTACAGGTAGGGCTCCAGGATGGAAACTGTCTTGAACTCTTATCACAACATGTGACTTTTAATTCAGAGCTGGTATTCAGGCCTGTACAGGTACAGGACTTTTGGCTAACCCAGTGGGCTCTCTGAAAAAAAAACCTTTGAAAGGGAAAGCCAGCTGAGAATGGCTTAATTCTCATCATTTTCACCTGAAGCTTGCTTCTATTTGCCAGTTTCTCCATTTGGCCTGACAGAACCAACTTTTGTCCCCTGGGAAGCTGAAAGCTCTGCTGCCTGCTGCTCTGGGAAAACAGAAGGCCAGAGATGGGGTACATCTACTGTGAGCTCCAACCTAACTTCTGTAACAGAGCTGGCCTCTTTGCTGAGTGGTCCACATGCCTGTTAGCTAAGAGACTGAGATGGCTAGAGGCTCCGAGGGCCCAACAACATTTCCTACACAGAGCTTGCTGATGTGTTCTGGTTCACAGGAGGGTTATCTGAATTGTACTAAAACATTTCAGACAAGGCAAATGACATAGAAAGCAAGCCCTATAAAAACAAGAGATCGGTTTATTTATCCAATGCTAAACTCAACCAGTGCCTCACCCACACATCCCACGATTACATTTACAGTGGTTACTTGTGTATTTGCACTGGAGTAATAGGAGGCAGGCCCCATCCAAGTCCCTCAGAAACTGGTGCTGCCTAGAAGAGCTCCCACCGTGCTCCCACCGGGCAGTGCCATGGGCACTCCAGAGCACTAATCCATGGTCCCAATAGCAACTTCTCCCCAGAAAGGGTTAGGACACCTTCCAAACAGCCTGCTCTCCTCTGTGCCCCAGAATGTCCTGAAGTTCACGGAGCAAGAGCATCCTGACTATTACCTGCTGCTGGTGTGTGTGCAGCGCCTCCGGGTTTTCATCTCACACTATAGCCTCCTCTTCCAATGCAATGAAGACCTGCTTATACAGAAGAGGAAAAAGCTGAAGAAGTAAGCACAACATCAGCTCATTCTCTCTATCACCAGGGAAAGGGAGGTGTGGGGGAAGCCTGGAAACAGGGGGTTTAGGTCCAGGCAGGATCAACAGGCACATTGCTCTGTTGAAATAAAACCAAGCCGTTTGCATATGAATGCTGGAGAAGGCCCACTATTGGCACCCATCCTCCAAACTGACGTCAGATTTGGAGTGGGCCCTTCTGTCTAACTCTGAGATTGAAAGGAAAATCAGTTTAATCCTTCTAAACATAGCAGCCACGTGTTTCATGGGAACATTTGATTCCTTAAGCTGATGGCAAAGTCACTCCCCAGTGGGAGAATACATGGGGACTTAGCTGCTTTGGCAGCTCGGGGCCCTGGTGAACACCAAGACTGTTGCCTGAAGCCCTCATAGACTAAGACTGAGAAAGAATAGTGTTATCTTATTTTACTGGGGGAGTGGAGTGGAAGAAACAAAAGCCTCCCATAACTGTTTGAGATGAACTGTGATAGAAATGACCCTGAACGTAGATTCTCAAGTTGTGGTTCAGAAGAGTTCCTTGAAATCAAGACTTTTTACTAAAATCAAAATGTGGTTGCCTTTGCTCCTTGTGATGATTCACTGGGGAAGTAGGACAAGATCAAACTTCAAGGGAAGCTTCCAAATATGGAGGGTGGTAAAGGGCTGGAGCAGATTGCTGAGGAGGGACTGCTATCAGGAAAGGCATTAAGAACAGGACAGAAAGCAGGGTGCCCTGCTGACTGGGACACACTAGGTGGAACAGGTCCTTCCTTGGGGTGGGAAGAGGTGAACGGGAATATTAAGGTCCCTCCCAGCCCCGTTTTCTGTGATTCTACATGCTCGTGCTCATTCCCTGCCTTATTTCTTAGCACGACGATGGATTTCTCCTCCCTCAGGTCATCCCTGGTGAAGCTGTACAAAGGTCTCACCTCCCAGTGTACGAGCCAAGAGGTTTCTCCAACACCCAGTGCGACATCTGTCCGGGACAGCGGGATCCACTCTGAAGAGACAATACAGTCATTCCCACCAGCACCTTCCTCTGGCACGACAACCCCGTAAGCCTATTGTCCTAGTAGAAGGCTAGGCTGAAAGTAGGCTGAAAACTTTCTCCTCACCCAAACTATGCCAGTGACACTAGGCAGTTACAGACTGTTATTTCCAAGACTACTCCCTGTGTATGCATAGAGACATGAAGGGCTGGCTCCTTCCTGCTATCCATTACCACGTGGCTTACAAGCAGGAGTCATTTCAGAGCTCTACCCAAGGCTGTCAATGCCCTTGCTAGCTGTCTTAACAGTGTACCAGGGAGGACATGTATTTGTGTAGGCCTGGCAGCGGTGTGCATAGTAACACTCTGCATTATTCACTGTCAATGTTACAAGAGCTAGGAAACATGATCAAGGTCTCAGACTAGCAAAAAAAAGTACTTTTCCACATAGCACATCATTGAATGATGGGACTCACTATCACAAGATGCAAGTACAAATGGGTTCAAAAAGACACAAGACTAATTCAAGACAGACAGGGCTACTGGTAGCACCTGACAATCTTTGGCCATTTCTAGCCTACTGATAGGTGCCAACTGAGATGATGATCAGAGAAGCATGCTAGACTTGCTTTTTTTCTTATGTCAGCAATTTGTGGCTGTTGTGCTTCCTTACATCATTTGACACTAACAAGAAGAGTTTGGCTTCATCATTCTGAGTCCCCCTCAAGTGGTAATGTCATTAGATCAATCCCTCGCCTCCTTCTCACCAGACTACCCAAGCCAATCTCCCTCCCCTCACAGACACGATGCTCCAGGCCCCCATCTTTGTAGCCTCAGCTGGCACCTCCCCAGTTTCCTCACATTCATCCTGAACTGAGGACCCAACATGGGTCCAGGTGGGGCCTCATCAGCACTGAACAGAAGGGGTGAAAAATAACTCCCCAGGCTCGTCTGGCCAAGCAGCTCCTAATACAGCTCAGGTCAGGGTTTGCCTTGTCTGCCGTGAGAGCATGCTGTCAACTCATCTTTACCCTGGCATTGGCTATAACCCCAAGTTCATACCAGGGCTGCTGCTCAACTGAAATCTCCCATCCTGGTCTGATGCATGGGGTTATCTTACCCTAATGCAGAGCTCTGCATATCACAAGGTTTCTGCTCCCCACTCCATTTGTTATGTCCCCAGAAGATGGCAGTGGGACTTATCCTAAGTAGCGTTTGTTAAGGGCCGTGGAGGTGCACACCCTGCACCTAATACCTCATCCAATGCAGTACTCTCTGCTGACTTACCTGGAACATATGGAGGGTAGGAGCCCTCCAAGTACTCCTGACACACTTCTGGGGACAGAGTCACCCTACCCAAGAGAGGAACCTTGTCCACCTGAGAAGACAATCAGACCACAGGAAAGTAAGACACAGCCCCTACATTACAGAAAGAGAAAGGAATTAAAAATCCAAAATGCAGATGAACAGGAGAGAGATGGAGCAGATGGCTTCTCATCTCAGTGTTTATTCATTTCATGATGTAGAGTACAAAAGTCAGCCAAAGCTACTGGATAAGCAGTTCTACCCCTGCAAGTTTGCTCCTGCTAACCCAGCCAGCCAATTTCTATTAGTGGCAGCTCTGTTACTGTTCTCCAAGATATGAAAATACTTTTTGGCCGTAAAAGCAAGAGAATGGGGCTGGGGGAGTGAGGGGGGAGGGGGGCTTGTCATGCTGTCTCTCTGTCATCCTTTAGTATTCCACTTCCTTCTGTTTTTTTTGTTTTGTTTCTTATTTTTAAGGCATTTGATGCCCCAGATGAAGAAACCCCAGCCAACTGTGATGGAGAACATCCAGGCTGTAAAGCCCCCTGACTGGGAAATGGAAAGTAGAAAACATGAGAGGCCAGAGAACATCCTTGCATCCTCTCAGCTCACAGAGCAGGAACTCAAGGCTCTGACAGCCCCCTTACAATCCATCCCTGAAATGGAGTATGAAGCACCACCAGCTGATGCGGTGGGAAACACTGAGAGAGCCATCAGGACCTCTGTGGAGCTGCTGCAGGATGCGAGGAACTTTGCACCAAGCTACGAAGAGTTTGACTACCCTGGGGAGGTTTTCACCCTGCCAGGCCCCTATGAAGATGATGCCTTCCAAAACCTTGCTCTCTTTGAGAATTGCTCCCCGGCCTCTTCCGAGTCCAGCTTAGACATTTGCTTCCTTAGGCCTGTTAACTTCACATCAGAACCAGAGAGGACAGATCATGCCTTACAGCCATTGCCTAAGAGCTGCACTCCTGTAAGCAGCAGTACTTACAAGCGTGAGATGTTCCACAGCAAAGGCAAGCAGCTGAGCAGGTCTCTGAAGGAGCTGCCGAGGAGCGCTGAGGGCGTAAGCACCAGACTCTACAGCACACGGAGCAGCAGTGGGAGCCGGCTGCAGCAGAAGCAGGAGAGGAATGTCCAGCCTCACATGATCTCGGCCTCATCTCGAAGCTCCCAAAGGAGCTACTTCCCCCCACAGAGAGGAGCGGGTGAAAAACAGAGCTTTTTGGAAGTAAGGAGGCTTAAATAGGAGGAGAAAAAAAAAAGGCACATGGTGGTGCAGAAGCAGCGGCAGCAGCAGGAGAAAGATCAAGATACAGTTAGGGCAGAACATGCCGAAATAGCTTCCAAGTCCACACATTCAAAGTCCTTTTCTGCATGTACATGCCCAAGGGAGGAACAAGACAGTTCCTTTTCACACACATCTTCCCCAGGGACAAGCATGGGCTTGAGGCACACAGCTGGCTGAGTAACAGCTAGAACACCCTTGAGACAAGCTAGCCTCTCTCCCATGTCTCTAGCTGTCACTGAGCTTCCCCCACAAGTAAATGTTTTATCTGATCAGGGTCACTAAGTATGCGCAAAGCTGTTTTAAATTAGTGCTATAGGGTGGCACCCAGTTAAAAAGGTGCTTTTCCACCTGCTGTGAGGAGTGCTGGGTTAAGAAAACCAATGGGTTTAGTTTCAGATCCTCAGCTGGTGTAAACCAGCATGACTCGGCCGAACTCGGCCCATTTACACCAGCAAGGATCTGGTCCATGGGTTTTGTTTCACCTGTGTTTGTTTCACAGATCACAGACCCATGCTAAAGTCTGTGTGAAAACAGACAGAGCCCAGCAACTGTGCCCCTCAGACAACCACTGGCATGGCAGGCAGCACTCTAGCCCTTCAGGGACATGAGGTCTTGCAGGAACAATGTTTCTGCGGTCTGCAGTGCCTGTTCAGAGTCAGCTTTGAGCTGTCACAGTCAGAGGGGAAGATGCCCTTCACACTTCCTGGGGAAGAGGCCGAGGGTGCTGTGAGGTGCTTAGCTAGTTCTCTCAGTGCTGCCTGGAGAAACAACCTCCTGTTAAAATGAGGCAAGATGCAGATGAGGCTGTAGATGCAGATGATGATGGGAGGAAGGTTCCAACAGCCTGACTGAAAAGGCAGCAAGGAAACCTCGAAAGAAAAGAGAAAAAAGCCTAGTGAGTGAAGGAGGTGGTGGACTAAGCTAAGCAGGGGAGATGAGGCAGAGGGAGAAGAGCCATGGGGACACAGTCCCCCCAAAAACAGGAGCCTGTGAGCTCTTTGGCACTCACCTGCACAGAGCTATGGTCCACAGCAGGGTGCAGATGTGGAGTTAGTCCAGAACTGCAGGACATGTTCTCCCCACAGAACAAAGGAGATCACCATGGCAGTGGTGAGCAGAACTGGAGAAAAGGGACTTGCAGAGTTCCTCTCAGCAAGGCTCTGGACACTCTCTTGAAAGGGGGAGAGATCATTTAGTGGCACATTTACCAGAAGGTGTGTGTGCTAATGAAGCCTTCTGCCCCACAGATATAAAACCAGGCAGCAGCAGAGCCAACAGAAGAGTCTTTCACACCGTATCAGCTCAAGAAACCTGAAGCCTCCCTGCCCTAGGGTAAACAGAGCTCATGAGCCAGGAGAGGGTGGGAAGTTCCTTCAACTCCCCATGCTGGCTTGCTCCCTCGTTGGCAAAAGGGGCTAGTAAGCTCCCCCTAAAGAAAAAGCTTAGCAAGGAAGGCTCCAGTTCCCTCTTAACAATGCTTATCCTTCCACTCCTCTGCCACTGCCTCAGCCTCAGAGCCAGCAACAAGCTCTCTGCAGAGGTACCAGTGCTGCCAAGGCCCAAGTGACCTGTTGTCTCCCAGCCTTGCCAGCACCTCCTCACCCACCAGGTCCCTCCTAGCACAGAGACAGAGAAAGAAGGTGACAAGGATGTGAGGTTGCAAATGCTGGTTAAATTGTCTTTTCCCTTTTAGGAGCTCCATGCAGAAGACAACACCAGGTTCTGCCAGAAGGATGACAATGAGCAAACATCCTTCAGCGACCACAACCCACGGCACGAGCCCAAGGGGGGTTTCCGGAGCTCCTTCCGCAAGCTCTTCAAAAAGAAATAAGCAGCCCCAAGAAAGGCAGGCCACAGCCTAAGCGCGACAGTGCTTCCCCAGGTCCCTGAGGGTGGAGACAGACAGCAAGGCCCCAAGATCCCCCCCTGACTAACACAGTAGGTGGAGGGGTGGGGGAGAGGAGACTGTCACAACTGCCTTACAAACGCATCCTGCTCTTCCTAGCACAGGGCAGGGCCAGGCTATGGGTTGAAGTGGAGCTCAGCCAGCAGGTCCAATAAGCACATGAACTTGCTAGCTTTCACCCCTGCCTGACTTAACTTTCCTCGGAGTTTTGGAAAGCTTTGACTGAATCCCACTATCTTCTCCTCCTCCTCATCCCCCAACGCTGCTTGATTTGCCATACATCTTTGCTCTTCCAAATTCAAGCCAGGTCTAATTTGGGCTCACCCACAACAGAGGGGTTACCTTTGCAGCTTTGGCATCCTGGCCAGAAGTCTGAAATTCCCCTCTTTCCTCTACTTTCCGAAGAAAAACCACCATCAAAGATATCTTCCAGGAGGCCAGCTCACATTACCCTGCTGGTTTGAGAAGGTCTAATAAGTATCAGCTGAAGCACCTGGGCTTTGTACTGCTTAACCAGCAGCATCCTTTCTTTTGGATTTCCATCACTCCCCAAAACCCTCCTTCACCTTTTATGCGGCCTGCTGTTTCTTGAATTGCCTCCTACTGTATGAATCTCTGCTCCTGCTGTTGGAATTGCCTGTGTCTCCAGGCAGGTGATGCAGGCTGAGCCCAGGGCCTGCCACAAGAGACAAAGACTCTTCTCCACCTTATCCCCACCGTGGATCAATGCAGACACTGACACAGTCAACCAGTGTCCTGGCTCCTGGTCTGTAATACACCTGAAATACTCTTTGCTAACTCTCTCTTTGGCCTGACACCACCTTACGAGCCCCACCATGTGCAGCACCCTGCTAAAATTGAGGCACTAGGGCAGGAAAGTCAATGGTGCCCCATGTTCAAAGTCACAAGCCCTCCTTCTTGTGCAAAGATACTCTTCCTCCCACAACAAGGCCCCACACATGCCACCCTCCTCGCATCTCGACATGACAAACCCTCAGTAACGCTGCTCTCTGCAGAAGACCATAGCTTTTGTTAAAAATAAAGTATGGAAAGAAACACAGCCCTCTGGTGCGATATCCATGTCACACCCCAGCAGCAAGAGCACCGTTGGTACAGGGCTGTGGTGTTAGCTGAAGTTGGGGCATGCTGAGGGCAGTTTCAAGAGGAAATGTGGTTTTATCACCTTATTTTGGCAGGGTTGGGATACTGGTCTGTCATAAAGAACAGCTTCACCTGAAGAGGTTGTGAACTGTCTCCATGGGGCCAACAGCAACATCTCAGGGGAAATATGCAAGGCTGTGAGATTAGGGGCTTGGGACTCCAACACCAGCGCAAGGGTGACTGAACCTGGTGCCAAGAGAAGAGCACCCACCATGCTGCATGGCTCTCCTGGCAGCGGCAACGGTACAGGGAGGGCCCAGAGCAAGTGTCCTTGGCTGCAGTGGCTAACACCCACTGCAGACACAGGGCCTATAGCTCTCCCATAGTGTCGACTGACCTGCATCTACAATCTGCTTTTCCTCCTCTGGTGGAGGCAAAGAGATGTGTGTGAAAAGGGTTATCCACCTAAGACAGACAAAATCCATCCTTTATCTCAAAGTTTTCCCAATATTTCAAGAAAGTGACCAAGCAAAACCCCAGAGATTAAAATGTTTTAGCTGACGCCTGCCCCACAGATCTTACTGGACCCAAAATAGTTCCCAAAAATCTACTTCTCCTCCTTACAAAGAGGAAAAAAGTATCATCCTTCCATCCCCCCACCCCCCAGCTTTTAGAAACTATTCTGGGAAGTTTTTTTTTTAATTTAAGGTTTTCAATGTCAAAAAAACCTTCCATCCCTTTCCCTCTCCCTCACATCCTCATTAAATTACAAATTCCCTGGCCCTTCCCAGTCAGGACCACTCCATGCTGACCAGTCACTGCATCACAAAGACACTTCCCTAGGACTTCGCAGCTTTCAGTCAGACAGTGCAGGGCCAGGACAGAAATATGTAAGAAGAGCCAGATACTTGTAACTGAAGCATCAGCAAAGCCTGTTTGTTCTGCAAATGAATCAGCCATAGACAGACCTATTTGTTTGTCCATGGAACCAGAGTTATATCAATATGGACAAGTTTCCACTGTAATGCACTGATGCTGTCAAGGGCTCTGATGCTTGTGTCTTTGGTCTCATATATAGCGACACTTCTATCCTTCATAGAACAAACTTGCTCCTCACACTTGCCAGGCAGATGCCAGGACAGAAACAGGACAAAGGGGAAAACCTACCTGCTAACATCTCCTGGGTGAGGAAATCCTTCCAAAATGGCAGACCCTTGCTTGTAAAATGCATGTGGATTTTAGCTTCTGTTTTAGTGATTTAAGGCATGGTCAGAATTGATGGTTATTTCTTTCTGATCCTGTATGAGTTCTTACTCCCAGGCCTATACTTACCATTTGAGATGTCCTTGTACCTGCTCAGAATCTGCAAATGTAAATTAAATGAATGAATGATGCTCAGCACCACACAGAAACACAAAACCTCTTGCAGGATCCGATCCAACTTCACCTTCAGTGTACGTGTGTGCTCTGGATTATTTTTCTTCCTGTGCCAAATAAATGTTGCTTTTAAATAACGCTGTTGTCTTTTGCACTGAATCAGCCATAACGTTGCATCCATTAAAAGAAACATGTCAGCCATAACGTTGCATCCATTAAAAGAAGAAACACATGTTTCTCAGGTCCCTTTCTGAGGCAACATTACTTACAAAAACCTGTTCCCCTGCACACACAGTCACGCGAGAAGACTGTTTCCATACACCTCGTTCCAAGACTCTTACCCAGCACTCAGCCGACTCACTCTATAGGCTTCTGGTCAAGATCCTGCTGTTGGTGCAGCTCACTGTGACATTTCTTCAGCTCCTTCCTCCACCTCATTTACTCCTTCTGCTGCTTCTGTTAGACACATGAACTTTCACAAAAAAATCCCATAAGCCTCCTCCACTGACACACACCCCACTAATTTCAACTATCCAACTCTGTAAGAGATCTTAATATCTTCCTGTATATCACTAATGTATGTCACATACCAGGTTTTTTAAAAAATTTAATTCCAGTTCTGACTATCAACACTATCTTACCTTTGCCACATTCTCAGCAGGTCCAAAACAATGACACCACAAACAGGGACAACCCAGCCCGCGGTGCTCACACCTCCCCATGCCACGTGGCACCTGCAAGTGTGTCGCATTCTTCCTACTGCTCTGTAGCTCCGTGCAGTGTTGTGTCACTTGAGGACAGTGGTCTCAGAGATTAGAGTATGCCAGCAGAGTTATGAGTCAACAGCCCAAATGCAGTTTTACTCCGGTGCAAATGTACTGGGGTGTTTCCTCCTCAAATCCTTTTCAATCATATGGATGCAGAACATGCCTATCAGCTAGCTGCTGGGGAACTGCCAGCGACTGAGACACCCCCGAACAGGACATGCTTTCATCGTGGCTGTGACTCTTCTAGATCACCTCTCCATGGCTACACTCCCTGCTTAAGTCAGCCACCCTAGACTCTCCTCAGATTATGGGTAACTTTGACTTTCAGGGCTGGTCAAATGTATCCTCTCACCACCTCATTCCTCTAAGCCAGCATAACTGAGGCTATTTCTAAGTTTATATAACTTAGGCACTTTCTCCTACTTTTTTTTCCCCAGAGTTGCAATGTATCCTGGCTTCCTCTACAATCTTAAGAGTATTTTCACCTCAGTACAAGTCATGTACACGTACAAGTACAAATATTCCTTGGTAAGGGCAAAAAACAATTCAACAGGTTCCAAGGAATCCAGTTGCTTTTTCCAAACTCCACACAAAGTTGTTAAGGCCCCTTGCTCACACCTAAACAAGAGAGGAGCTGGGGCATGCGTAGTACTGTCTTTGGCCACTGTTGGATTTTGTGGGGTGGATTAGACGGAGGAGGCTACCATGGATATTAAGCAGTTTCTATTTGCAAGTGGTTTTCATTTATTCACTCTGTTCTTTGAAAGCAGGTGTTTTGCCTACTGCCAGATACAAGATATTAAACATAATGTCCCTTTATTTACTGTGATCTGATTCAACAAGGAGAGGAGATGTAGGCTCTTATATGAAGTTACCTACCTAAAAAATTCATACAGTAAAATTCAAGAGACAAGGAATTTTACCTATAGACTGCAAGTAAGTTATAGCAGAAAGCCACAGAGCTGCAGTAACACCTACAATGAATAATCCTGTGGCAGAGAACAACACAGTTAAAAGATGCTATTTTGTGTCCCCTACTGTATGTACACCTTGCTTACTTGTCTTCTACTCCATATGGTTCCTCTGCTCACAACCTACTGCATCTTTTAGTATTTTACTATCCTGAGAAAAATCTACATGTGTAGCAGACTCATGATTGTCCTTAATGTAAAGCACACAGTATTTAAGTTTAAGGAAGCCAGTCTCAGACTACAAGGACTTTCAGTGTATCTTACATATTCAAAAGTGTACACTTCTGGGATACGTAAGGCTTTTTTAAAATTTATTTTTAGAACGTATCTTTTAATGCCAAAAGGTAACAGCCACTATTAAATTTTCAATTAAATGCAATCTGAACACCACTGCAGACACAGCATACAAAGATCACCTACAGACAGTTACGTACACAGGTCATCAGATGTGCCAGCTAAAGTTTACCACTTCTCTTTCTCCGTTGGGTTTTTTTTTTTTTCTTTTTACAACTGGACTGACATAGCTTTTAACATTTACTCATTTTGGCAAGTAACCGTGCCATCAAACAAAGGCAAATGTACACACGTACTGGAATAAACTTACTGGAACCTAAAATTTGTTCTTTTCACAAACAAAAAAGGCTTATTCCGAAGTAGATTCGAACAAATTTGTCCAAAGCAATTCCAGCAACATGCATCCCTGATCGTCTACCTTCATCTACCCTTCTTTTTAAAAATATTACAGATGTTCTTTGATAAAAGGCACATTTGGCAGCTACTAAAATTGTCATGCATCTGGCATACGTTTTTTCATTTTATTTTCCCCTTTCAACTTTTCAGCCACCCAGTACAGGATTTCACATTTGCTGGCTAGAAAGTAAAAAAATAAGTGACTTACTCTTTACTTTGTTTGCCTTATAATGCTGCAGCAGTTGGCTACTTAATGCACTATTTTCCACTGAAGGCAAAAGGGAAATTTGCTCACAGTTGACAGAAAAATGCACTTAAGGGTGTTTATTGTAATGGAAAATAAGGCATGGAATTTACAAAGTAAGTTAAAAGCACTTTTGTTTTTACAACTATATTGGGCCACAGGTTTCTCTCCTTAACAAATAAGAGCTAAAAAGGCTTCAGCCCATGCATCACCTAGGTTTTGAAATGACAATTCAACAAATAAAAAAGGGTATTTTGAGGTGGGGGGGACAACCCATAAAAGTTTACAACCTTTTTAATATCATCTTAAAACAGTCTTTTTGAACAAGTCCCTCCTTGCTGGCTGGAAAAGGCAGCAAGGAGAAAGTCAAGGAGGGACTTTTACATACTGCAGCTAACTGCACTGCTCACAGCAGCGAAGCATTAAGAAACATTTTGTTTAACTTTCATATAATTTGTAAGACAAACATTCATGAATCAGGGGCTCTTTCTAGTTGAGCTTAAATTGCAGCAATGCTAGAAATACCAGTAGTAGAGGCTGCCTCTGTAAAATGCCACACTAGGTTGAGACAACAGCCACAAAGAAGGGAACTGATGCTTATTATAATGCACTGGCATCGCCACACAGCCTGCTGCAATGCAAATTTGCTCCAGCAAATATATAATCTACTGCCTTCAATAGTGGTACCTCCAGTGACATCACCAAGCTTGAATCAGACCCAATTCAACAGAAAGTCTAATTTAAGATACACACAAAAGAAAAATAACTGAGCATCCCATGATGTCAATCTAAATCTTGAAGGGTCTAAATCCAGTGCATTAGCATAAACATACTCTTACTGAGACAGACCTCTCCCTCCCTGATTTAAGAGAGAGGCATATTAGAGAAACAGTTTAGCCCACACGGGAGATGGCTTCTTGAGGATGGAGCACTCAAATGCTTCCACGGTATCGATCCTGAAGCAGACTAATGTTCTCTGTTAGCAGACCATTATAGAAAAACTTTGCCTGGGCTGCTAAATGCCATGATAACAGCATGTACCTTGGGGTCACCAGGCAGCACGATAGCGACTTTCCATACAGCATGCTGAACAGAAGCAAATGCACAGCACTTGCAAAGTCATAATCATAGAATAGTTTGGGTTGGAAGGGACCTCTAAAGGTCATCCAGTCCA
>NW_008794885.1:120564-175879 GCF_000699145.1 Aptenodytes forsteri | reverse complement strand
TCTGTCCCCATCTTTCTTATAAGCCCCCTTTAAGTATTGAAAGGCCACAATAAGGTGTCCCCGGAGCCTTCTCTTCTCTAGGCTGAACAACCCCAACTCTCTCAGCCTTTCTTCATAGGAGAGGTGTTCCATCCCTCTGATCATTTTCGTGGCCCTCCTCTGGACCTGCTCCAACAGGCCCATGTCTCTCCTGTGCTGAGGACTCCAGAGCTGGATGCAGTACTCCAGGTGGGGTCTCACCGGAGCAGAGTAGAGGGGCAGAATCACCTCCCTCAACCTGCTGGCCACGCTTCTTTTGATGCAGCCCAGGATACGATTGGCCTTCTGGGCTGCAAGCGCACATTGCTGGCTCATGTCCAGCTTTTCATCCACCAGTGCCCCCAAGTCCTTCTCGGCAGGGCTGCTCTCAATCCCTTCATCCCCCAGCCTGTATTGATACTGGGGGTTGCCCCAGTCCAGGTGCAGGACCTTGCACTTGGAATCCTAGCACTTCCAAATTCCCAGAGGGCTTTTCTGAGCTAACACACAACCATGACACTCTGGAAGAAAATGAACAAACCGAGGTTATGCTCCACTGTTGCACTAGACTATATATAAAGTAGAGACCTTGAGGTGAAACAGCACAAATTGTTAAGTACTGCACCTATAAAATTCTGCTGACCTCTATAACCCTGCCTACACAGTTTGCAGTTGTTCAGGCTGACTTTTAGCCATATATCAGCACTCTAGAGTAATACAGCAACTCACCTAGCCTCCACACAAGCATGCTTCATTGTCCAGGCTACATCATCATCCCAGGCCACACCAGACCATCCAGGGTCATTTTACCAAGGAGACAGATAGCATCATTAAAACGATTTCATTTTCTATGTGACAAGTATTGTCAACTAATGCAAACATGGTCCAAATAAAAAGTCATTCCAGATTAAATTATTAATACAAATAAAGCTGTCATTAGACGAACCAGTGGCTTAGCAGTTGTACTCAACTCCTATTCTAAATCCAAGAGGTTTGATTCTCACTGTGTCTCTCCTGTTTGCAGCTGAGTGAACACTGTGGTTTGTGCACTGTATGACTGACCCATTCTGCTGGGCTCCAAAGCACATTTAAGTTAGGTTCTTGCATGGTGACCATTATCACCTGTTGTCCGAGTACCTTACCAGTAAAGGACTTTTATCCTCAACCATAAATATGAGAAACAGCATTCCACATTTCACAAAGGGAAACAGAGACCTACTGACATTCAAGAAATCTGTTGATTAGCAGGATCCATGCAAGGTCTCTCCTTCTAGCTGAGCAACCTAACCACTGGATCATTCCTTCTGCCTGGTCTGCTTTGGCTGAAAATAGCACAGACAAGAGCGTACAGAAGAAAAGATACAGATCAGAAAGTCTAAACTTAAGGAGTTTTCCCTGGTAATCCATTGATGAGCTAATAATTTAGATGACATTGCGAACAGTATGCCCATCGTGGTGTTTATATCCAAAGAACCGATAACCTAAACTACGTCTCCTGTAGCTTGAGGGTTTTTACAAAGCTCCCATATAATGTTCTCCTCTGAAGACGAGGTTTAGAGATCTTTACTTTTTCTTCTTTTGCCAGGAAAATGTTTCAAAACAACATTGTTAAAGACATCAAAGAAAGAGTACAACTGACAAATTTCAACATTTGACTATGATGAAAACTGCTGTTCTTGTTGATGAAATCAGAACACTTTCTAAAATGTAATGACCACACTAAAGGATCAAGGGGCACTGATCAATGGCATTGCGGAAAGCATTAAAAAAGGGGATTTCCGTCATCATTTGACTAACACCATCTCTAATGACACAGCTTTCCAAGACACTGAAAGCATCTTCTCTTCTTCCAAAGAGGAAATGTGTTAGAATTTTACTTTGACCCACAAGCCATATTAACTGAAGATGAGATACTTTACGCTTCACATACATACTGTAGTAGGGATTATAGAGCTTCTTTTCTTCAATAACTGTCATGCATTACTGTCACAGCATCGTTTAGAGTTGAAGAGCAGTACACAGGTTTATGGATAATCCATGTCATGATACTTATATCAGTACATGTTCCATCATGTGTATTTTGGGCATAGAAAGCTACTGTAAAGATTAATATAAGTTTGAATTTTTCTAACAAGTGTCATACAGGAGGTGTAAGAAGTTTTGTAATGCATAATAATTCACCTTGGGAGTAAACCAGCTTCTCAAATATTACTAAATTATTACTTTGTAACACATGCCAAAACCGACTTCTCTTTAGATTCTCATTACTCAAATACATACACTGAACTAGGAAAAATATGTGCCACAACATATGCTTTTATCCCCTTCAGTGCTTAACCAAAAAAATGAGTTGTACATTTGTCCGTATAATAATTTAACGTATGTCAGCCAAACATATCTGTATCTTTATTTCAATTAAATTAAAAACAATCTGCAAGTATATTTATGCAATGTTCACTATATACACATGATTTATGCAACTGCAAGGCAATTCTATGTATGCTGATTAATCTATTGTTAGTAAAACATGACAATAGCTATGGAAGTTGACCAGTGAGTGCTCCTTTTCACAAGTGACTGTTTTCATGGCATGACTGAAAAAGAATAGCTACTAGCCATGAAATGGATTATCAGTAAACCTTAAAAAGAATGTGACATAACCTAGCAGAGATTAACAGTCTTCTAAATGTAGTATATTTACTTCGGATGGTAGTGCTGCTTTTTAAAAAAAAACTTGCTGTCATCTTAATGATGTAAGACTTTCATCTGCTCTATCTAAAGAAAGCAATAATTAGACATTATGCTTCCTGGCAAAAATTTATTTTTGAACTGGCACCATAATATTTCAGAAAATAATAATAAAGTACCTCTTTGGTGAAGCCTAGGTACCCCCTACTACTCATTGTAACAACTTGTAAACAGGACCGCAATACAGTGCTTTGCCTTAATTCTAGCTCAGTTAGGTACCACAGATCTTCCTCACAGTCCTCCTCATAATTTTAGGAAGGTATTTTAAAGCAGGGAGTAAAGCAAAGGAAAATTAAGAAGAATATAAAGTTCCCTGTTTGAGATTTAAAAAAAGTGCATAATGTTTTCATTCCAAAAACTGTGCCACTGCATGGAACTGATGGATACAAGACTGTTTTCCTTCCTGTACTGGGCATTATTGATCATTACACAAACACAGTCTCTGCTCATTGGCCAAAGAAGTCTCTCAAGTCTGTTTTCTGGTACAATCAGTTGTCCAATTACTTTAGAACAATGTCCTGCATACTAAAACAAGAATAGCAAGTTAACCGGTTTTTCCGTTAGAATGTCTGTTTTTGCAATTCCATTTCTGTACACTGAATTTCCAATCTATTGGAGAGTTTTTAGTGTTTGGCATACACATTGCAACTCCTTGGCACCACCAGGTTCAGTGCATCCATTGCCAGCAACAGACGTAGCACCAGGAAAATGCAACTCCCAGCGCAAGGGATAGTTCAGGAGGAGTGGGCATTCTCCAGCAACGGTGGTCCGTCTCGATGCATTGACGGGTGTGTGTGCTCCCTTTTGTAAGTTTTTGGAGGAAGCTTTGGGATATGTTGAGAAGTGCTTTGTCGTGGAGGAACAGGTGGTCCAGCAACAGAATGGAGGTCCACATCTTGCGGTATCAAAGGTGGTGATGGAAGATGCCTCCGTGCTACATGTGGAGAAGGTGTCTGAGGGGCAGGGGGAGTAAACGGAGATGGACTGTTTGGGAAAAAGGTGTTACCAAGTTCGCTTTTTCTTCCCAATGGTGGAGGTTGGAGGTGTAGTGGTGAGCTAGAGAAAACATCTGGAGTTCGCACAGGTTCTCGTGGTGGTAACACAGGAGGGCTTTCAGGGGGGTCAGAGATGCAGGTCCGGTCAGGCACTGAGTACCTTGGTGAATACACTTTAGAGGTTGGTTGCCTAGGAGGGATTGCTGGTGGGCTGTCCAGGTGCGCAGAAGTAATCTGAGGTACACAAACATTTAATTCAATAAAATTTTAGAGTGGCAGTAAAGAACAGGACACTGCTGTGAAATGGAAGCAGAGCTCCTGCACTGCAGATTGCTCTTATCCAGTTAAAGAGGAGGCACAGTAAGCAGGTGCAGAATGAAGATGGGGAGTAAGGAAGCAAAAGGGAGTGGCGGTGCCTGAAAAACCTGTTTCTCAGAGTGATGCAGTCAGAAAAGACTGAGACTGGATGTGCAGGGGGAGAGCAAGGGTATATCAATACATGAGTTAACAGCCAAGGATGGAAGGAATGAAGATGCACAGAGAGGGACAAAGGCAAGGCAAAGAATGGTCAAAGCAACAATTTCCACACTAGTTCCAGGTCTGCTTGCTGGGTAGGTCTGAATATCTTCCACCACCTCCCCAGTAACAAGCACTTGGGGTGGATAACACCACCAGATATTTCCCCAAGAAAATGCGGAAAAAGGAGAGGCAGATGATGCTAAACGGGGGGGGGGGGGGCGGACCAAAACTATGCTTAGAAGAGGGAATTAAGTAGTCAGAATTATTGAAGTGAACAGTTCCCAAGCTGCAGACCACAGTGACAGGGTAATTGGTCTCCAACACCCTATCACGTATACGATGTTTTCAGTTACATTTTGGTAGGAACGTGATGTGTTCAACTCTTCTGGCTGACAGCAGTCACCTGTAGTCTGAAAACAACTTGCTGAAGAGCCATATACAAGCCCTCTTCAAAGGCATACAGGCTCCTAAGTAATTTTCAGTGAGATTTTCAAATCCACCCAATTCTCTGAAGTCACAAACCAGCTCCCACTGAAATCAAGAGACATTTGACACTGTCTGCAACAAAGGCTGGATCAGATCCCAAATGCCAGACGAAGGCAAAAGGAAAATGTAGCAATGGCTCAAGCAGGCAGGCAGACAGGACAGGTAATCAAGAAGGGAAAGAAAGCACTGAGCACCACAGCATCAGAGTGAAATATTCTAATGAACCTTTTCAGAGGACTGAGGTGTGTACATCACTTTCCATCATTACTGTTCTTCAGTTCTTTACCCCCACTTATACACCCCAAAATGATACTCTGGGACAATTATCACAGATGGAAACATCTGCCTGAAGCCTCAAGTTCTCACAGGCAATGTGAGGGCCTGAGCATAGCGGATCAGTAGACAAGAGACATTTCTAACCCTAAATTCAGGTCCCATGTGTTAATTTTCATTCATTTGGGATCAGGACATAATAAGGCAGAGCTGTGAAGGCTTGAAATACATGGCTGCTTACTCTTTCACATACAGTTCCTAAAAAATACATGTACTATCTTTAAGAGTTAATTTTCTATCATACCCTGCTACCCTCTGCTCCCAGAAAAAAATGCCCTTTTTTCTCCTTACTTACTTTTGATGGAGAGGATTCAGCTGGGGCAGACTCTGGTCTTCTTCGTGGAGGAACTGGAGGGGGGACATGAGCTTCATCTGAATTTTTGGTAAAGTTTATGGATGACACAGAAGCAGATCCTAGTGAACATAAAAAAAAAGTCCTGATAATGATGAACCTTTGTTCGACTCAGTATATTTCCTTTATTACTGTCAATAAAGGTGTCACAAATAATAAAGTAATTGCTCATAAAAAGCAGCATGAATCAGGAAGGTGTTAAGAAAGACAATGTAACAACCCTCTAACTTGCAGCTTCCAGACAAACTGCTTTTCTGAGCTGCAATCATATCTGTGGCCATCAGTTCCTGCACATCCTTGAGACCAAAACCACACCACAAAGTTGTTCTTGTATCACAACAGCACTAGAACAGTATCCTGAACCTGCAGTTGGTGGGCCAACCCAACAAGGAAGAAGTATCTTCTTCTGAAGAGGTATTGCAGAGACTGGGCTTGGACACTCAGCAATGTCACTGCTGTGCTAAGCAACTTCTGCTTTTAGCAAGTCATTTCACCTCCTTGTGGCAACCAGCTGAACACAGGACTAACTTCGTACTTCCTTTGAAAGCCCTCATTCATGAAAGGAGGCTACATCCACTACAAATTACTGAAAGCACACCATAAAATATGAGTTTCCCTGTATGTTGGTGAAGACAGAAGAAAAATAGGTGTCGATGGGTCCTGATGGATTTAAAGCAGGGAAATACTGATTTTAAGTTCTGCAGGAAAACCATCCATGTGTACTGAGACCAATTCGGAATGGCAGACAGCAGAATAAGGCACCCACAAAACATGCATTTTTATTCTCGTTGTTTACCATCAAACAGATACTCACCGAATACATTCACCACATATATATGGCAGCAAATCCCACAAATGTTTGTTTGGGACATATATGGGCACTAGAAATATATCTCTGCCTTCTGTTTTGACAGTTTCTCCAAAGACATGTAATACTCTATGTAACACACTTAATTGTTCAGTTTCTCCCTTTACAATAAAAACTTATTAAAAAAGGAGTAAAACACTGGAAGTTTTTGCTGCCACAAGGAGACAAAAGCAACTATTTCTATAGTCACTTTAGAAGACTAAACGTGATTTCACCTGTTTAACACCACAAAATTTAATACACATTCTTGGTAGACTATCTATTAGCACCTACTTGCATGAAAAGGACTTGAAGGATCTGAGTCAAACACACTGCAGGCATCTGTAGTACTTGAAGTAGCAGAAGCAGGGGGAGGGGTCAAAGGTGTTCGGGGAGAGTTTGGTGCAGATGCTGTAGTTTCAGTCTCGCTCTCTGGGATGCGGCTGTAACTAATTTTCCTTGGCTCCTGTTGCAGGGGTGTAGGATGTCTCATGGTACCTGGCCTTGGATTAGAGGGACGAACACCTGGGGACTTGAGAGGATAGCTGTATTTTTTGGGCTGAAATGACAAAAAAGATAATATCAAACAAAATCAAAAGGCCACAATATCACCTAAAGGTAGCTTTGTATTTATGAAGTTAGAGATCTAAAATGACTTCTGCTATCTGTGAAAGACAAATGTAAGCATTTTTTGAAAAAATTTTTTAAAAAAATTGAATACTAACAAATCTTGGTGGAGGCTTGACATTTCGTGGCTCTATCTCTAGTGACTTGTTGAACAGATAATCTGTAAATTCTGTCTCCATGCTGTTTCCCATTGGATTCAGGTTTTCAAAAAATCTCTGAAATACATGAAGGTAGAAAACTTGTCAGCTAAGCTACTTCTTCGTAGCTTAGTACTGTTTGTTTCTACTGCACAAACGATCCCAACTGTTCCAGAGAAGAGAGAAAATGCTAGAGTCAGAAGTAATGATCGATTTTTAAGTTATTAAATCTGTTGCCAGCCCTTTGCTGGGCATTGCCACTGCTATGGTTGGCCTGAAAACCAACTGTGCAAGTACCCTAAATACTTTCTGCAGTGCAAAAATCAGACCAGGGTATCTCAAACACCTTCAGAAGAAGCTGTATGAAGTCCATCTTTACACTGATGCAGGGAAGACTGCTCTCAACGCATTCTGTCAAACCCTGAGGAGAACAAATAACAAAAGAAAATTTTGCAGAATCTCTTAAGATAACCTGTCCTATGACTCTCTGAAAGTATATAGCTCAAAAGATAATTAAAAAAAAGTAAAGGAAGAAAGGAAAGCAAACAGAGAGAGGGTTGCTTAGAGAACACCACAGGCCAAGGAGAACAAATGCCAGGAGAAAGAAAAACATGAGCATCATCACCACCAACACATGATGTAAAACGCAGTGCTATCAGGTAAACCTGGAAACATAAGGCAGTGTAACAGAGGAGGAAAAAGACAACTGGAGTCACTGGACAAATAAACGCAAATGAGTGATGGACAGTGAGAATCTGGCAGTTTCTGTTCCTGTTTAACACTGATCAGTAAGATCTACCAACCAACATCCCAATAGCTGGGGAAAACAAACAACCCAAACAAAAACCCCCAAACAAACCCAACAACATGCACCAAACTGCAAGCATTGAACTTTCTGCCCTTTCTTACAGTGAGACCTGACAGAGATTTTATGACAGGCCTTCTGCTCGTCTCTGATTCATTCTGATTGAATCCATGTGAATTCAGTCTATCCTTATGGTCTATCATCTGACAGTCTCGCCACAAAAGTAGCTCAGTGCATGGACTCAAGGAAATAATGCCACTTACCCTGATGTCAAATTCCACTCTTAAACAATATGGCTGGTTCTGGTACTGCTGTATCTCTCCTGTTATTTCAGCTACCTTTCTTCTCTTGCTGAAGTTTATAAGTTCTTTCCCATGTCGCTTTAGAAATTCAGGGTTGCCTTCTTCTGTTTTCAAGATGTTAGTTAAGTAAATCCCTAAAGAGCACACAGAAGAGGTTCTCAACACATAGTACAAAACAAGGAGGAAGTCACATGACTGGAATACAAAGAATTCTTAAAGAATTTAACTTGTGTATTCTAATTATTTAGAAAAATTGTCTGTTAGGGTCAATAAGAGAATCACACCTAATTTTCAAATAAGGGCAACAATTTAAATATTTTAATATGCCTTTCCCAGAAAGCTGCCTTTTTTGCATCAAAATCTCAAAGTCTTTTGAGATTCTACTTTTCAGGAAGCTAACACAACTGAACACTATTAGCATTTTGCAAGACAGGAGTACACTGAACTCAAGTGCTTTCTCTCAACTGTTCTGCCTCAGTTCAGCTCTACTCCATTAGAGACCCCAGCTAAGCGCCAAAAAATTATTTTCAGGTTTTATTCTTCTGTTCCACTCTCCGCTCCTGGCTTCATGATTGCATCAAATCATTTGAAGAATAGAAAGAAAAGAGCGCTCTCAAGTCCACAGATAATATATCTGGAACTGCCACTACGACTCTTAAGTATAACTTGAGAGAAATAACTGAAGCTATTCACATGTGATCCTGCTAATCTCGACTCATCTCTGAAGCAGGACAGGAGATTTCTTAGTTATCTTATCTTTCTTTGCAGAGCTCTGGAATATATCTTTCCCCAATCTGTAAAAGGCCAAAAAAGCCATCAACACTATTTTCCTTCATTTTTAGCCTGAAGCCTATGCTGGACAAGTGTAATGTCCAGAGTTGGAACTGATCTGCAGCAAACATCCAAGTAGCTTGCTAAAGAACAGGAATGCCATGTGCTTAACTTCACAATTTGCTAAACATCAGCAATTCCAAGCAATCTACTTGAAAGAAGAACTGTTAAGTCTGAAAATGAAGAAGAGGCTTTCTTTCCAAACTCTGTTTTTGTAGAAATAAGACTTTTTAATAGAAATAAGACTCTAGTTATAAGAAACTATAAAAATTAAAACTCCAGCTTTAAGAATCCTTGGAATTCTTGATGGGGAAGAATCTTTCTCTACTAGTCAATGGCAATAATATTTCTAATGTGACTGCCTTCCATTTAAGGCATTTATGGTCACAACACAGTTCAAAACACATTCAAAGTAAAAATGAGTAAATATGTAAATAAGATATCGCAGATATACTTATTTTTACTGCAAATAACATCTGCAATTAATAGTCACTTTAATTTTTCTTTCACATATATGCAATGAATGTCTGGGCACCTGAAATTCAAATGCAACTGTCCTGTAAAAACTGACTTCACACTATTGTTCATATTCTGTTTAGCGCCCTAGCTCAACACTTTCCAAATGTTTATGCGTGATACAGCTCATTTGAACCAAACGTACTTACCAAAAAAAGGCACACAAGGAGGATTAATGGACCTGAGTTTTGCCAAGTATTTCTTATAATGATCCTCACTCAGCTCATAAGCTTCTTCTAAAATCTTCTTCTGGCGACTTGGAATTTGCTAAAAAGAGAGATGAAACAGGTTGTTTGCAAAGACAGGGTAAAGGTGTAGCCCAGCAACAATACTGAGAAGTAATGGTCTCCCACTGATATTTAAGTCAGTGACCATGAGGACAGTGCCCCACCATCTCAGGATCTTGCTACCTTTTTCTGCCTTTCTTAAGTGAGGATTGATTTCTTGCTTCTGAAACCAAGAAAAAAAAAACCCTCTCTAACACCCTGATTGATTCATTTGTTGGGGGATTTACCTTCCTTGCTCATTCTTTGAAGGACATGCTTACTGAAAAGACAGGCTTTTAGTGTAGCTAAGGTGCACTGCACTACACTTCCATACCAAAAATGGAAAACATTTCACTGTACCTCAAATGTGTGATCCAACCTATACACTGCTGCGGAGTTCATAGCGCTGACAATCTCAAGGACACCATTAAAGTTGTTTAGCTCTTGAAAAACTTGCAGGATCTCAATTATCCGGCTCACTACAGTTACTCTTTCCTCTAGGTTTTCTGTTTCTACAATGCATCTAAATACACAAGAACATTTGATTTTGTATTACAGCGTTGATGAGTTTTCCAAAATCAAATATTAAGTCGCAACACAAACAAATATGAAAAGTTTATCAAATTACTTGACACAGTTTTGAAAATGTTTAGAGAATAAACATTTGAAAATATTCTAAGAATAAAAAGCTGAAACCATTACGGTAAAATTCTCGCAGGGACCAGTTGTAGCATCTAAACACACTAAACACATCTAAACTTAAAACTGGAATTCTCCCAGAACAGAATTTTTCACAGTATATCCCTGAATGGACTGTAAATGTCCAGAAATGGAGTAGGTGCAGATTCAGGAAAGTCACTTACTTTTCAAACCACAAAGTGAGGTTAGTTGTATGCCTTATCATTTTGAGAAGGTTAGGAGAATTAATTTCTTTATCTTCCTTTGTCCACACACTTCCAACTAGTTCAGATGGTTGCACAGCTCTAGAAAAGTAGATGCATGTATCAAAAAATGTAATTAAAAGCAGGGCAGATTATATTATTTTCCCAAACCCTCTTTATCTCCAGTGAATTTGGAATTAATATTTGGAAATAAATTCTTAAGGCATCACTTCTCTTCTATAATGTTAGGCTCCCCACATGACTAAGCGATTGGTATTTCTACGCTTCTTTTTTAGTGTGTAAATATTTCTTAATTTATTTGACAATTAACCACACCTCTGTTCATCTAAATGAAGAATGAAGTCTACATCTCATTCACCATAATAAAATGTGAGCTTCCAACGCCTGAACAACCTCTCACAGACAGCTGGTGAGATCTGACATGGTCCATAATTTGCTTCACAAACTAGGATATGAAGAAAACTGATTTAATTAATGTTCATACTTCTCAAAGGTTGATCAGAAAATACCAAGAGAAACCTGCAGCACAAAGCAATTAACAGTATGCATCAGTCACATGTACTGCATGTTAACTTGGGGAGGATATGAGAAACACTATTTTTTAGATTTTTTTTTTTTCCCCTCTGAAAAAATAGCAATTAATATACAGCATTGGTAAAGTCCCTTGACCTACCGTGGGGCTTCACAGCAGGGGCCCGCAGAAACAATTTCATGCTGGAGAATATTTTGGTTTGTGTCATGTGTTTTTCAATGGAGGAAAGTTACCTGTAAAAATCTGACTCAAGTAAAGTGAGCTGCCGAGCAATTTCTATTGGATGCAAAGTGAGCAAGTCAAAAGTCTCTGTGTGTCCCGGTTTGCTTATGTGCCATTCAATCGCTGGAGGTGGGCTCTCAAAAGTAATGTTGTGACTTGGCCCAATGGCTTGTGCCTGCTTTTTCCGGTTGATGATCTTTGTGATCGACTCAACCCATTTCTTCATCGCTTTGCCTGGCACACAGAGAGAAAATTACTGTTTAGTTACTCTTAATACTGTTTTTCCAAAGAGGTCAGTGTAATTTAGAAATCTTTGGATTTAAACCCAAAACCTACTAAATTAAAGCAACTATATATTCTTTAGAAGTGCATAAGTGGTGTTCTCACACAAGTCTCAAAGCATCCGAACATATAGAGAAGCATTCCTCAGACAATGCTGAGCACGCCAAGTTTGCCCAAGGACAATTCAGAACACCCAAATTAGGCTCCTGCTCCAAATCAGGTGTTTTCCTTTCTTTTCTGACTTTACAATGAGTTTATGGGAACTAACCTTCCTTTGCCCAAAATGCACTTCTGTAAACACCCTGAACTTTATACTTTGGGCAAGAGTACATGCTTACCTCAGATAACAGAAGGGCAAAATAACAAACAGGGAGAAGCTTCTCCCTCTACTGCATTTAGCATCAAAGCTCAGAATAAAAACCAAAGGCCAAATGCCTGTTTAGCTCTACACCGTAAGAATTTCATGCATGAGATGGGAAGTCCATTGAAAATTTACCAGTAACCCACATTAAAATAGCTGGCTCATTCTCTCCCTCTCTTTAATTGCTAAATAACCATTAAATACTTCTCTAACATAACATTTTCCTACAAACTGCTCCTGAAGCTGTCTCAGTTTTTCTTACAAAGGAAGAGGAAAGACCTGTACAAACACAACTGGAAGGTGTCCTACAGGTCTAATATGCACTGTGAAATAGCTGGAAAACCCTCACTTCAAAGAAATAGTGGTTTCCACCATCAGACTTAAACTATACACAGGGGTAATTTTTGTAAGAGGACAATCAAAGCAATTACTGTCTTGATCATTACTCAGTTATTATTTTGCATTATTTCAGTCCCTTTATAACAAAACCAATACTTATTTATCAGGATATAAATAACATTCTTCTGAACAGGGGCCAGACTTTGAATAATAGTGGTTTTTTTTTTTAAATTAAGGTTTATTTTATATTCTTTGTGAAGTATTTAATAAGCAGTCCTGTTTTTCTTTATCTGCTCAGCAAAAGGAAAAGCGATCCCATTCCATACCTTTGAAAAGGGATGCTTTATGATAAATGCCAGCACTTAAGAAACCATAAGTACCTCTTACTGTTCCAATGAATTCCTCCAAACGTTGCAGAAGATCAGCATCTCTTTCAAAGTCATAGAAGTGGTGTTCTACCCAGTGTCGACATACATTTAATACTCTGCAAAAGTAAAGGGTAAGTAAGCACTCTGCAATACAGTCTATCTTCATGTCTAGCATTTGAAGGCTTTTAGTAGGCGAGGGCTCACAGGAATATCAGAATCAGCAGACCAAAATCAATTATTCTACTGTCTGCATTTCACCAGCAACCAGCTATAAGCGTTTTTCTACTCTAAAGAAGTCAGAGTAATGCTATTGTTCATAAAAAGAACATTATCTAAAGTGTTCTCTGCCTACCTCTTTGTGGCACACTTATGCTGTATAGCCTTGCAGAAACATGGATTTAAAAAAATGGCAAGCGTAAGAATAATTTGCACGCTAATAGTCTGAAACTCAGCACAAGCCTTTACCAAGTCTTTTCATACCATGAATTCAAATTCCCACCAGCTTTTCAAGTAGCAAGGTCAAAACAGCTGACTGCCCATGCACGCTGTCTATAAGCATCTACAAGAAAGGCTGCTGGTATCACAAAGAGCCACCACATCCAAAAGATGGTACTTCAAAAGACTTAAAGGAAGTCAGTTTGGCTCACACCGATGCAATACTCACCGTAGCTGCACAGGTTGAATGTACTCTTTCCTAAATCTTTTCAGCTCTGCACTAAGAGGCTGGTCTCCATTCTCCATAGCAATACGATCAGCTTCTGTTGGCTCAGGCTCTGGAATTTCAAATCTAGCACAGAAGATGCGTATAAGCACTAGGCTCCTATTACACTAATCTTACTCACAGCATGCACAAATAAAATGTTGATTAAAAGATAGCTCAAAATTCAGAACATTTCCACATGTCAGAATATTACATCTTGGTAAGCACATAGGAAGATTTGCTAAGGTCAATAATAATACAGTTTTCAAAGACAAAACTGTGGGATGCTGGAAGTTACTGGAGCTACCTGAACGATCCTAAAGCTTCTGGATATAACTTGCACATTTTACATGCAATCTTTGAATCTGACAAATTTTTAAAAAGTGTTTGGAGTGAATCAAAACCAACTGGAAAACAAGAATCTTACAAACTCTATTCCAAGTAAAAATAAAAGTAATAAATTTTTGCACTTCCTATGAACAATATTTAACAGTAGCATACCTTTCTATTAGCAGACTCAGCAACTCTTGAGGTTTACAGAAGGATCTATATGTTGTTAGAAAAGTCCGAACAAAGTTGGGATCTAAGACAAAGAATAATTTTATGCTCGTGTCAGCAATTACCTATTTTTTTTTTATACTTTAAAATAACTTTAAATAAATTTTTGCACTTCCTATGAACAATATTTAACAGTAGCATACCTTTCTATTAGCAGACTCAGCAACTCTTGAGGTTTACAGAAGGATCTATATGTTGTTAGAAAAGTCCGAACAAAGTTGGGATCTAAGACAAAGAATAATTTTATGCTCGTGTCAGCAATTACCTATTTTTTTTTTATACTTTAAAATAACTTTAAGTATCCTTTAAAATTAAGGATGCCGGCCTATCAATTTACAGAGAAGATGATGTAAACCAAAACTGCTTTGGTAACAATTCAGAACCTCTTAAAATAGCAATACAAAGCAGAATTTTACAACAATTTTTATTCTGTTGAAAATTCAAAACAATGACTTTTTCTTTCCCTTCAATTATTAATAGACTGGATTCTTTTTCAACAATTTTGAAAATAATAAATAGATTATTTTATTTATGAGCCATCTAGTAAACAACTTTGGTTTTGACAATGATCAGGACAAGATAACTCAAAAGACATAGCAAGTAACTTCGCATTGGATAGAAATGGCCTCTTCAAGGGGAGAATGTTTTCCCTAAACTGATACAACTGATAACCAGTTGTGGTTAAGGCAGGCTAGGTATTTTTTCAGCTGACAGCTACACTTTGAGGTTATATTTCACTTCAAGAAAATCAACAGATTTCATTTAAATTGACTAATTACATATCAGTTCCTTTAAAATATTCAAATGCATTTTAAAAACAAGCAAGTATTCAAAACAGAAAACCAAAGTATGTCCCTTAATTACAAAAGCAAAACCATTTGTTTTCAAGTACGAGGAAATGCAGTGACAGCACTCTGGCACTGCACAGAGCTGACTAGAAACAAGGTTAACATTGTTATCACTGACAAAATTAATGAGTGGGTTACAATGGCTTTGCATATTAAATCCATATACAGATTTTAAAAACAAACCCCAATTGGTAATTTTTCCTAACACAGAGTGGCTGAAGAGGAGCACACAGGACTTGAAGCAGGAGTTCCTATAGGCTGTAATGAAGAAAAAAAAATGCCTGCATTATTTGACCTAACACTATATTAAGCCATTAGACTTGTTTCCTGGAATATGGGTTTTTAAGAGCTTTTTTAAAAATCCTCATTAACTATTTACCAGCATCTTGTACATTTGAATGAACATTCTACCTTTCTTAGATCCTACTAAGGTCTTCATTTGGGCAACAGTTTACTGTAATGTGTCACACAGATTAACCATGTATTGTGTAACACAGCATTTCCTTGCATTTCTGTTGTATGCTAATTCCCATTTCTTAAACAATTGGCTATTCTGCTTTACCCTCTCTCTGTCCTTCATTACTCCATTTTTCTTATCATAACGCCCCTCCCACCTCTCCTTGAAACTGTACGGTTTAAAATCCTTTTCAAAGGCAAAACTCCAAATCCTTTTGCATGAAGAATGTCATCCCTATCCTCATCATGAAAATATACAATTTTTCTTGTCCTAAAAAACAAGTATAGAAGTAAGCACAGTAACTCATGTTTTCATGGCTTGCATTCTGTACACAGCATCCACTCTGTATAGATTTTTGTCTACAAGAAAAAGAAAGCCTCCATAGCAATTAACATTTTCAGATCATTGCAAGTTCTGAGTCATAGCTATTGTTATTTACAGGTAGGGTCAGCGTTTAAATCCACAATACATACTGAATTTCAAACGAAGTAGATCAGAAAATCAAGTCTAACCTTGTTATCTTACTAGCAAAATCTGTAACTCAAAATAGTGTACAATATATGAGCAAGCGTTAAAAAAAATACAGACAACACTAGTTAGTCAGGATGTCTGCTCATGTGATAATTCTCTCTTCAATACAGCCAATTTGAAAGCTAAAAAAGAACAATAACTTGTTCTACAAGGATTTATAAATAATCACCCTTGAATTCCTTAAGAAAGGAAACGGACACTATGATGACGCACAAGCACTCTTAACATATCAAAGCTTTAAAAATAGAAGAGCACTGCCCTATAGATAAAAAAATGCCACGACTTTCAAATCTTGGTACCACCTAACCCAGCTGCTCTTAAACAAGAATCAGGCGAAGGAGGAGATAATGAACACAGAAACACATTAAAACAAGTAAAACCCACCAGAATATGCAAATAGGATCAGAACCTGAATTTCTAATCGAAGGGCAGTTTCTCTCCTGTAAAAATATATGGAAAGCTGCTTTTGCAGAGGAAATTTCTCCGTATTTCCACCACAGGATGGTTTGGACAGGCTGCCACACCTTGTGGCCAGGTGGCCGTCAGGGCTGTGTCTCTGTCCTAGCTTTCGCAGTGGCTGGATGCCTCCTACCCTCAGCAGCGCTGCTTCGTTAGATCTAGGCTACCAGCCTGTCCCTGTTCCACAGCGAAACAGAGAAGTATGTCAGCTGATAAGCTGGTTTGTGCATTGTCAGGGAGGTGGAGGAAAAAAAAAATAAAAGGTCCAACACCTATATCTACAAATGAGAGGGACTCAACAAAGTTGAGACCTGATTTGACTACCATCTGAACACAGCCCATATACTCCTCAATACACAACTAACTAAACTGCTCTTCAGCTACTTGCGCAAATTGGTACCACCTCTGCAATTATATCTGTAATTATTCCTTATAATATTTGACCTACAAATATTCCTTATAGATTTGACCTACAAACCTAGAGAAGAGTAACAGCTACGATAAATACTGTCTTTAGACTATCAGGTCAAGGGCTGCCATAGCCAGTCACACCGTATTTGAGAAAAGTCGCCTCAGAAAAGTAAGGGCTTTATATTCATATGCCAGAATAGCAAGTCAATAAATTCTTTTAAGATTACAATCACACATACACAATCCTACGTGGGGCAAAGAAAGCATTTCTACAGTCTGTAGCTGTTTGGCTAAATATCACCAGAGTACTCATCTTCCCATGTCTCCCAGCAAAACAGAAGCCTTGAACTCAGCTGATACGCATACAAAAGAAGAACTAAAGGGTTACTATGGAAAGTTGTTGCCCTGCTCACTGCATCTCATAAAATGCAACAAAACACTGAATGATTTACATAGTAAATGGACCTTGTTTCCTGTACAACAGAGCATTTTTGGCTGAGTCACTATATCTCTATTTCTTTGTTCCCCTGGAAAAGACAGCACAGAATGGTTAAAACGATGACATTTTTCCTCATAGAAAACCAATTATAAAACAGAAGGTAAGATAAAGGTGTTGAGAAATGACATGCAACCTAGCAATTCAGCATCAGGTCCATGTACATTGCACTAGGATCTTTAAGGCTACAAAGACAGACTAAATACATCACAAGACAACCATTTTTATTCTTTTGGTCAAAGTCTTTCAGCCTATCTCACAGTACCCACTTTCTCAGTTTTGTCATACAATAATTTGGTCAATGTCACACATACCTACAACATTAGGCTTCAAGCAACCTACTTAAAGCTTTATTAAATAGGGGCTGTTACAAGCAGGGATTTAAATGACTGTGGACAAAGGTGGATCTAATCAATGTGAATTCTTCCTTGATGTCCTATGTGCTAGAAAGGCCAAAAAGACATGCAGATGCAAAAAAACAATACAAGAGACATATTTCAACAAGCCACATAGTCCTTAAAAACAGGCCTTCCAGGTTTATGGAACTGGAGAACGTAGTTTGTGGCTCCCTGGACAGAGATGACATGTGGAGAGCACTGCTAGCACCTGGAGCAACACCAAGGCTACGGCAAAGTCCCAGCACATATGGAAAGGGCAATTCTCAATGGTGCACAAGTTAGCCAAAGCAAAGCAAATGTTCACAAGGGCACTAATGAAGTACTATTTTTGCTAATTCTCTGCCAAATACAATGCTAGCTTTAACAGAAAAAAAAGTGTCTTCCTTTCTCTAAGGCTGAATTGTTTTATTTTAACTTCAAAAACCATAAAATTGTGTCATAAATCATGTCTGTAAAATTCGAAGCCAAGAGCTAAAAGTTTATAAAGTTACAAGAAAATGAAGACAGGCACAAAACTGCTCTGGTAAAAACTGCCAGCACGATATTGCATTTGGGTTTCTAATAAATCTTAGGAAAGCTCAACTGAAGGAAATGTGGAGAAGAGCAATAAAAGTAGTGGAGTGAGCAGATGTATTTACAAGCATTTTAAAAATAAACAAAAAGTACTAAACTACTCTAGTTATATTTGCTTACTCCCCAAACAATTATTCCTGGTCTATGCAGGGTATCCAGGACTGAGCTGCAGAAGAACCATTTAGGATAATCAGAGTGTAAACAGTAAAAAGAAAGGGGGGAAAAAAAAAAAAAAAAGAATCTACAGTTGAATATGAGAAGCACTAATACCAAGATGCATGAAATTTTAGAATAACTAACATACAGGTAGAATCAAAAAAATAACAACAAAAAAACCCCAAAGCCCAAGCCCATGCTTTTCAGCACAGCTTATGAAAATCCTGGGAAATTATCAAGAAAAACTCCACACACTGAGGTTGGACTGGATGATCACGTAATTGCCTTCGATGTACCTTCAACACAAACAGAAACTCAAAGTCAAAAGTCCTTAAATCAAATCCGCACTGAAATTCTGACTAAGGCAAAGTTCCGAGGCCAAATTATGCAAGTGACTGCTTCTAGCAAGCTGGTATTTGATCTTTTCATTACACACCAGCATGGACACAGGTAATAGCTGATAGAGTACAAGCCTTAACTGAAAACACTGGGCCCATAATTCTTTCCCACAATGCTGGTGCTTCATGTGCCACCCAGCTTTGGAAGTCTCGAGGGAAGGCAATTCTTGTAGCCTGGGGCATACAGGAAAAAGTATTGTCTAGAGCTCAATTCCTGCAGGCCCCCACCCCCCCATCCCGTCCATGAGAATAACCTTATGCACATGCATATCCCACTACGTTCAGCCAAACAGGATTCATATTTTTAACTACAACAGCTACAGAGGTGCATATTTAGATCTCAAAACCTTAACTCAAAAAGCATGTTAGAATATGTGCGCTGCAAAGCATATTTGCTTTCTACACACTTTATATATTTTGCTGCATATATTTAACATAGAAAGAGAAGCATAAACTAGTCACCACCTTGAGTTTTGGCTATATAAATGAAGTGCCTCACCTGCATACATGTGGTAAGTCAGCCTCTCGATGAGCTTGACAACAGTTCCTGCCTTGATGATGGGGATTCCAGATTTGGGCTGCATGTTTTCTTCAAACACAATATTCTCTTCAGAGTCGGGTTCTGCAAATCTATAAAGCTCAGGATTTGGAAATCTCATTTGCTCCTCTTTTTCTTCCTGCAACATTGTTACATCCAACATCCTTTCCAGCGTGCTTCTATATTGCAAAGATATCAATGCTGCCATCCAGTTGTTTTTCTCTTCAGCTGATTTAGCAGCAAAAATAACACTGTTCTCATCTTTTAAGATGATTTCAAATGCATGTCTGTACTCATTAGTGTCGTCTTTATCATTGATTTGTACCTTTCGCATGAAGAACTTTTCTTTTAGACGATATTCTGCGTTGCTAGCACCAGGAAGTCTTGGCTGGCCGTGATTTGACTTACAGCAAATCATCAAGCCATCAAATAGAAATATGTGTCTCTCATGCTTTGCTCCTACACGCGTGAGTGTTCCTTCCATGATGAACTCGTTACAGCATTGTCCAATGTCCTTACCCTCCCAACCATCAATATTTTTCTGGATTTCATTCATTTTCTTAATTGCTAGCTGCTTCCCCTTCATCTGCTGAGTATAGAATCGGCATGCAGATTCACTTCAGTGACGGATGGGAGAAAGGCAGCCTATTAGTATACATGTATTTAAAAACCACAACCACCACTAACAGTAAAAACACAAGATCACCTTTCTCAGTGGTGAGAATTCCACTGAGAATGCAATTTCAGCACTCAGTATCAGCACCATTGCAAGCCTTGACTAACGTTTCTCTTAAGTACCGCATCTGATAAATTTTCTACTTATCTTCTATGCAATAAATGTTTTACCTAAACACAGGCAACCAGAAGTAGGCAACCAGTTAGTGCTTCTTAGCCTAACAAACGACTAATTTCCATAGCCAAGAAACAATTTTAGACTGCATTAATTTGAAAGAAGCACATTCAGAGAAAATAAGCTGTTAAATGCATTCATGTCCAAGCCTAAAGATTACACTTTGCAGCACAGAACTTGTTTGACAAAGAAAATATTGAAACAATTTTAAGAGCAAAAGCAAAGTTTTAACACGTTTAAATAACTGGATAAATATTAGCATTAAATCAAACAGCAGACAGTATAATCCAGAATTTGCTACAACAGTGCAACTAAGTACTAGTTATCTATGTATCTATTTCTATTATCCAGTGGTAATTTTAACTAGCTATTGCACAAAAAACTCTTAAAACTAAGTAGTTTCAAATTCAAGAACATTCCCTTCTAATCACACAGAAATGTACTTTTACAATATTTTTAGGTGGATATTTATTATCTGAGCATAATTCACCCACAAATGCCATAACTTTCCACTTACCAGTGAATTTTCAGAACGTCTCAACTACCAGTATGCAAGGACACATAGAAATTAGAACAGCTTTAAAACAATAACAAATTATCTTGGCTTTGATGTCACTTCCTCTGAAAAAGCAGGCTTGTCACAAACTATTTTGTTCATTGTTTACTAAAAGAGGAAACTGGGAGCCCTGGATTTATAGCAAAGCATTAAGAGCAGAAAGCAGGAAAAATGGAAACATGTTTACCTAAGCCTTCGTTTTGCAAGACTTTTGGAGCATATCCGTTCCATACTGCTTTGAAGATTTAGTAGGGCAGTTATTGCTTGCTTTAAGCACTCTTTATCCTCTTCATCCTCACTTTTTTCTTCCAATTGCTGTGAACATTGAAAGTCAAATACAAAAAGTGTTACAAACATTTTGGTATACGCAAATCCAGAAGTTTGACCTAGGAAGAAGAAATCCAACCATCTCCTGATTTTGCATGCTCCTGCTTGTTATTAATGAAATAACCAGGTGCATTACTGACACAGGCAAGAGACACAACTGTCTGCTAAGAGCTTAATCTTAGTAAAATGAGAGCAGCAGTCACTGGTCCCTCAGATACAGACGCACTTGTTATTTACCTCAAAGCTAATTTGATTTACCTTTCATCTCCAAAAAACAAACCCATTAGAGGTGTTAAATCTTAAGAGGAACAAGTGAGGAAGGAGATCCCCATACATACCATTCTACAGCACAAGATCAAATCTGTGGCATGTCTGTATGTTTGTAACACATATAAACACTCCTGGAATAGGCAAGCTGGACCAAAAGCTAAGCATAAGTCCTTCATTGCATTTAGAAAGAGAAGATTATAAGGGCTTTCACCTCACTAACAAGTCTAATCAATAATTCAGGTTGGAAGGGACCTTGGAGATGATCTTAATCCAACCTCCAGCTCAAATACAGAGCCAACATAGATCAGGTTGCCTAGGGCCATATTGAGTTTTGAATTGCTCTCAGGATGGAGGCGCCACAACCTTTCTGGACAATCCGTTCCAATGCCTGAAATCCCTCATGGTGAAAATTTTTTTTCCCTAATAGCTTATCAGGATTTCTCTTATTGACTTTTCATAGTGGAATATGTGGAAGCACTATGCAGCTGCAAGAAGTATTACTCTGTCTTCCCCACCCCATCACACAGTCAAAGACAGCAGGAAGGTTTCCCCTCCTCCTTAGCCTCCTTTTCTCCAGAATGAGTAAGTTCACTCCCCCAGCTTCTCCTTCATCACATGCTCCACTCCTCATGTCATCTCGACAAGCCCTTCCAGTGGGTTTGTTTCAGTACACCAATGTCAACAGGAAGCCCAAGCTGGACACAGTTCTCCTGATGAAGCCTTGCCAGTACTGAACAGGTAGGCACTGCCACTTCCCTCAACCGGATGGCTACACACTTGCTAATACAGCAATACAGGCCTTTGTTGCTGTAAGGGTGTTCTGCTGGCTTGTGTTCAGCTTATTATCCACCAGGACTGTGATTTTTTTCATGCAAAAAACCAAAGGGGAAAAACAGTAACCAGAGGGACGGTGGGGAGAAGTAAATGTTCTTCCTTCATGGAGGGGTTGCTTGGCTGTTCATCAGAAAAGACAGGGGCATCTAACCATGGCCAGCTTGTAAAACCAGGGCACTTAAGTCCCAGCTGAGTACACAACTACATTAATGCCTTCATATACTAATTCAACTTTTCTTAAAGGACACAAAAATATAATAAAGTTATAAGCTAAAACGGGACGAGAATGCCTAATACTAATATTTTTGTTCCGAACTATCGCTGTGACAGATAAGTCTTATAAAACAAGATCTCCCATGGTTTTATCCTAAGATGTTTAAGATTTTTGTCTTAAATCTTCATTTAAGCTTTAAAATGCTAGTGAAAAAGTTGTTGACTACAGCTCTGGCTTAGACATAAAACTGAGATAACAATTATTTACAGGACTATTAAGAGACAAGCATTTCAGACTATTACACACCAAGAACTGGCTCCACACGATTTGTTTTGACAGAGGTGGTAAAAGTGAAGTGACAGGCTGGCATGGACCAGAGTAACAGACACCCTTGGAAACAGTACAATCACGCTGTTTGCTTCCAGTGTGAAATGTAAGTATTGTCCTCCAAAATCCAACTGAATACAACATATTCATGTTTGACATTTGAATGGGTCACAGAATAGCGTTTTTTTCCCCCTGACCAGAGTTAATCATTCAGTGCAATAGCTGTCAATGCCAAAGACTACTTTGTGTTTTCAGCCATAAGAATGACCACAAGGTTTATTCTAGGCAGCTTTGGTCCATGTAGCGTAATCTGTCATACTCTTGTCCTAAGCGGCATTAGGCATGAGTGCCTACTCATGTGACAACCACTGAAATAGGGCTGACACTGCACTGCAACAGGCATTACTTCCCAAAAGGTCTCAGGGAGGATACATCACTCCAAGAAGGAACAGACTACCCTTGTCATATTCCTCTATTCTCTAGATTTAACACAGAGGTATCATCTCCCCTTCTCTCTAAGCCTAGATGATCTGTACAACTGAAGCAGACTTCAGACAAATGAGGCAGGTGCAGCACCACTGGCAGAAGTCCTGAAAGAAAGCTAAGAGAAACATGTAACTACCTCTAAGATTTTGCATCTTTCCTGCACAAGAGTTCAAAGGAGGCTCTTTGCCTTGTGCACGGCCTCTTTGCCAACTTCCATCAAAAGAGTTTGGCTGGATTTCCTATCATCTTTGGGTAGCTATCCTTCAACAACGGACAAGATTGTTTTAGCCTAGTCTCCTTGAAAACAAGCCTTATTAGATCCTACTATACTCTGCCATTTGCTTGTAAGGGTACCACAGGAGACAGGATAAGGAGCAAATGACACGTAAAACATGGGACAAAATCGACGAAAATTATGCTCAACATGCACCAAAGCTTATGAAATTATTTCCTTATTTTTAGTGCTGTCTATATAACCCAAATGCTCCAGTCAAACTAACACAGATGCATTGTGCCTAGCATAAGGCAGAACAAAAATGGCCCATATCCCAAAAGAAGAAAGTTTTTGACGTTTGGAAAAATCTCAAAAGAAACCTGTGCAAATGTAGGCTAACATGTATAAGTGGAGCGCTAAACCAAACAAACAGAAAAATAAAGCCCTATAAAGTAATCAGGAATTTTCTCAAATGTAGCACCTTATCAACTCAAATACCTGGGAAAAAATTACTCCTTGTATGTTCTCTTCAGAAACATACTGGTACAGATTAACGTTCATTACTGCAAAGCATTCTGCTCCTGTGTTGAGTTTATAAAATGCTTTTTACAGCAATTTCTCTCCAGTTGCAAAAATTTTGGTATTCATCACAGGAAAGTCCATGTCCAAAAGCAAAACACATGTTTGTATACCAGTGCTGGAGAGAAAGCAATTGTTTAAGACTAACATTTCCCCATCAGGACCCACTGGAAGTAACCCATATTTCCAACTGTATATACAAACTAAATCAAAGTCCAGCGAGTGTAATTATGCTCCAGGTTTAACATTTAGGAAGTAGTGTGTAGAAGCATGCATCTTCTTAAGTGTAAGACCAACACAAATGGCAAATCAGACAGTGCTGTGAACTACTATGAAGACACTTCTCTGCACACAGAAAAGGAATTTGAAAGTTTATATTCTAGCATTTTATAATTACCATAAACTGCTATCAAAAAGAATCTTAGTCAGAACTGAGCTTAAATTACAGCAATGACTTTCATCTTACGCTGCCCCCAGACAGTTTGGAAGAGGAGGTTATGGAAAGTGAAATGGCATCACTGGAAACACATCCAAGTTTCTCTGCAAATCCCACTGACTCTTCTATAGCTGTGCAGTGCCCCCTAATGAACGAATTGGGTAGATGGTAAATAAAAGTGTGCTTTTTTTTTTTATAAAGTGTCCTGTGAAGAATACTGTATTATTATGGGAAGAAGGTGCAGATTTCTGATTATCAGTAGTATTACAGTCATTGTATTTTTTAATAATCTTATGAGAAAATATTGGTTTATAATGATTGTAATGATTCACAATACTACAGGCGCAGTATCCTGGCCATTCAAGGAAAACAAACTTGGAAAATAGACTGCTAAGGGAAATTTCTAATAAAAAAAGTACTCTACATTCTAGGCTGCAAGCTCTGAAGAGGTATCAAGAAGTGGAAGACAAGGTATTTTGTTCTACCTGTTGCATAACACAAGGATTAGATATTTATAAAACCAGGAAATTCCAAACAGATACAAAAGAAATCCTCCTCATGCAGTGCAAAATTAGACTATGGTAGTCCTTCTATTACACTGTCAGGGAAACGTCTATCTAGAAAGACAATGACAGAAAATAAATTTATACTTACGATGAGAATATGCAGATATAACAATACTAGTAGGTGTCACAATGGATATAAAATCTTGTACTTCAGGGCTTACATCACAATATAGACTTCTGTCTTCCTAGAATATTATCCTAAATCTAACCACTGAAATTTGTGAACTGCAGGTTCCCCAATTCATCTGGGAGGAGAGATCACAAATCAGCTTCTATACACAACAGCATATGGGAGGCAAGAAAATCACAATTGAATTTGCTTAACTTAAGCATAACTCAAGATCACTTGATTGTAGGTGCTAATGATACTTACTGCCCCTCAGAATATTAATCCAAGAAGTTTAGTGCGTGTGTTCCCATGTTACAAGTGGAAGCCACACACCGCAGTACTCAGAACAATGAGCTCGAACTACTGCTTCTTCAGAGAAACCTCTTCAAAACCCACTATGTAATTTCTTCAGACATCCTGAAGCCCACAGCAAGGCAACAAAACACTTGCATAGCTGGCAAAGCAAGCCTGATCTGCAGCGTGACCTAGCTGGAAATGCTACATGAGTAAGCAACATTCACAAGAACTTGAAGTGCACCGACACCAGTTACTCTAGCTTCTGTTCTAATGCCTCACCATTTTCTTCAACATGTTTCTGAGAATGGCGTACCTCCCAAAAGGCAATCCTGAAACAGGCTATTTTATGATCAAGAATAAAAATGAACCGGGCTTCTCTGACAAATGCAGGCAGGCAGGTCTGCTGGCACTTTGCCACAAAACAATTCTGGAAGCTGGCTCAATAGCATTGAGCTGCCCAAGAGCTCTTTCTGATTTTTTGCAATTCCTCCAAATAATAAAAGCTCTGTCCAAAGCAGCAGTATGCTGGGAAAAAAGTGCTCTCATATCCAGAAACTTTTAATTTTTAGAAAGCATCAGGAAATCATCTGGAACAGCAAATGGGGACAACTGCAGGGAACACTATACAATTCTGGAAAATGCTAGCAGTCTAAAAGGCACTTCACACTTGAAGCTTAAAGGAAACTCCATGTGCCGTATTGCTGGACATACATACACAGATTTAATGCATTGGAATTTCAAAAAGTAATTTTGTTTTCATATAAACTCAGACAATCTTGAGCACAGTGCAGTAGAAATATGCATACATTTATATAACTGTTTATTTAGATTTACATTACAGCAGGAGTGTTATTTGCATTAAGAGTGGAACAGAACTTAACATATTACTGAAGTAATGGTAAAAACTTTTTCTCCACTCAAAAGTTTAACTATGCCTTCTCAGTTTAATTTTAAAAAGTTACATTAAAGCACATAATCTTACATAAACATGTCAAATATCAAACCTCAGATATCAGATATTTAGTTACAAAAAGCCTCCAGCATTCTCTTGGAAGTACATTTTAAAAGAGAGAGAAGATAAAAAGCCCTCATCTTTTATTTCACATTAAGTTTTAACTCACAATGTAAAATACGGTCAGCCCATTGGGAAGCATACTGTACAAGTAAAGCATTGAAACAGAGGAATAAAAGAAGCATTTCAACTTTTAGTACACGCTTCCCCGTTCTTTCACAGCTTCACTATGTGACTTAAAATAGACCTCAAAGATATGTGGAAAATTTAAGTACATCAAACTTCACCTGAGCCCAAAAAAGTGAAACCATTTGGACTAAAGAAACGTGAATTTAAGGAATTGCTACTTTGATTACTCAATGTGGATGCTCTTATTTGGGGAGGGAGGGAATGAAATTAAAATAAACCTGTTTCAGAAATAAATTACACTACTCTGAGTTAAGTGCCACTTTTCAAATCAGGATGGACACTGAGGAAGAGTCAGGAAGAGTTATTCAGAAATATATACCACACAGAAGTCTGTCAGTTGACATTTCACCAATTCAACAGTTCAAAGTTTTCTGTAACAGGTTTCTTATGTGGCCAGCTTGCCACTAGCACTCCCATGAATGGGTATAGCCTGTCAGGAGTCCATATTTCAGATTAGGTCTGCTCAAGTGCTACTAGAGCCTGCTAGGTATTTCAACTGGTGTCTGCTCAGCAGGAAAGTGTATTTTTGCTCTCAGTTTCTGCAACTGGGAAGGGATTCATGTATGTGAGCAATTCTCATTGAGCTTACACAATCAACATTTCCTTCATCAAGGAACAGATACAAAAACAAAGCCTTGTTTTCAAATAAGTTCCTTGATGTTCTCATAAAACCATTTCCTAAACATTCAGACTTTTTGTAGGCTGCCATATATGCATTTTATATGCCCAGATTCCATTACTAGGGAAGTGGCTACTTTGTTTACAGGAGGCCTTGTCTTCTCAGAGTATGGAAAACCCATTTGCTCTGCATTCTTCAAAAATACGTTTTGGGGTTTTTTTTGCATATGCTGATGTCTCTTCCACAGCAGATTCATTACCTTTCTGCAACAAACGTACAAGTTCACACAGATCCTTCCAGAGCCTTCATGCTCTGAAATTCTCTTCTTACTGTCACTTTGGTTTGTCTCATCATTATTAGCAGACCTGCAGAATACATTAGAAATTTAAAATTCATAATTATGTTGATAACATTCAGTTAGATCAGTATTTGAAATATCACAAAATATTTACCTATGTACTTCCACACTTGTAATTGAGGTCTTCCATTTTCTTCCCCCAAATTTTCCATCATAGTAAAGACAATTCAATTTGAAAACATCTTCCCTTTCTCTTTTGTAATTCCAAATTGGATTACAATCCACTTTCACTGCTTCGACACAATTCAAGTCTGATCTTTGCTAGGCAAGTCTGCAAGGCCGTAAGCTCAACTGGATGGCACCTCTATGTTTGGATAGAAATGTATGAATTTTTGAACGCTACATAAGATTAATTCACAATTTCAGAGATCATTCTGGGAAGCAACAGTAGAACCCTGTTGATTTTAAGAGGAACCCTGTTAATGAAGGAAAAAACAGCAGAGGAAATAAGGGATGACAAGTGGAATCCTATCTGTAGACTTGGCCTACAGAAACCATGAATGCAGCTTGGTTTACTTGTGTTTGTTATTTCCTACATCCTTCCATCGGTTTCTGCTGAAGATATCAAAGTTTCAACAGAAAACATAGGCCTCCACTGCTATAAGAATAGTGCTTATAACAGAGAAAGCATGCTGGTAGCGGGACTAAATCCACAGTTCCATGTCCAGAAACATTTCCACTGAAGAAATCAAGTATGTGAAAGTCTCAACCATACCGCTACCTCTCTCTGAGGATCTCCCTTTTGTACAGGTGACAGGAACAGAAGCAGGAGAAGAGGACACGGAAATATACTATAGCTATTAAAAGACTATACAGCAATACAAGTGTATCAGGAACTATATCATGACTGCCACAGTCACAAAAACTAATGTCAGGATTTTCAATTACAGGAGTTGAAAATCTCAGCTACAATGGACTTTTAACATTCAATCCTCGATGGATTACTTGTGTCAAAACTTTTATTTTGAGGGGGGAAAAAAAGGATCAAAATCTGTCCAAGTTCCTGTAACACCCATCTATTTTCATGAGAGCTTGGCCTTGGGTGTTCAGCATAAGCTGCTGCCATGTAAGCTAAAGAGCTATTTACCATCATTAGCAGCAGTCACTGAAAACCAGGAACAGACCACCAGCCCCAGAGAACAGTCTGCCCCAGTACAGCTCTCCTAATTCCTACAGTACCGGGGAGAATTTGCCCTGCAGGTATTCCTAGAAAATGGATCAGAAAACAGGACTCTGGAACCCTACAGTTAAACGCATAAGTGAAGTCAAAAGTCGGAGTTCAGTTAGTCTTCATTTGACTCCCCAAAGTCAAATTCATAGACTCCCCATCCAGATAAGAACAGTCTGGCCCTGTGCCATCCTACTCCCTGCCTCAAGGCATCAAAGTACAGCATTTGTTGGTCCAGCAGCAGATTAACAGTAACACAGCTCAAGTGCCACTGAGGACTGTAAGCAAAGTGGAAGGAGGAATTTTTTACTTTTACATTTGTTAGATTTTATCCAGCTTTTGCAGAAAAGCAGTTTTAGTGGGACAATGGAAAAAATATTTTCCAAGGTAATTACTTCTCATTAGAAAATTCCCTGGAAAGAGACATCTGCTTCTCGAAAGCCCAGATACATCCTGTGTAAAAAGAAAAAAGCTATACAACAGAACATCCAACTCCATAACAGATGACATAAGACATTGACAAATGAAGTGATACACATGCGCATATACGTATCTGATACAAACACATCAGAAATCCATCAACGAGTACCACAGCTAGAAGGAAGAAAATTAAATACATTCTGAATAACTTTTTCAATTAAAGAGTTACCTCAGAGAGCCAAATTAGTTAGATTAACCATAACCAAGTTTGTGGAAAAAGTGCACACACACACGTGTGACAAAGTTTTATTTTCCCCTATCATCTTCCCTTCGGCTGCCAAACACACAGCTGACTTAAAGCATAAACCCACTAGCATTTAAAGGAGAAAAGCAAGGGAAATACTGTCAATGAAACCACACAAGCAAGAAAAATACAGAACCTGGCTTTATCACCTCCAACTTCTACCCTAAGGCACAACTTATGTACCTTTACAACATTGCAGTTGTAATACAAGTCTTCATAGCTTAACCATATGAAAAAGTTGCTTAAATTTTTCACCTACTGTCACATTCTAGGAAATCTCTTCTTAGACTTGAGACCAATTTTTACATCACCCCAGCTTTTTCTCCCAAGAAACACTCAAATATGCTTTGCGGTCCTTATCACACACTAGCAACAGTTTGGTCAAGCTACATTTCCTCCAGCAGATAGGCCTTCATCTGTCACAGAGACATAAAATTGCACATTATCTCCAGTGGATGTAAAAAAAAAAGTCATCCTCATCTGCAGTATGTATTTACAAATACATGTAAAACAGTAATACTTCTGCTTTTACTTTTATTTCAAAACAGTATTGCACATACAAGTTACTGTTTGGAAATAAGCACACCAAAGTGATCCTTTGCTGACACTAAATAAATACTTTCTTAAAATAATTCATGACTAGTCTGAATCTGTGATTTTCTGTTTTTAATATTAATTGAAGGAGACTTTAAAAATCGACTAAAGCAAGAGAACCTGTTAATTACAGTGCCTGTACTAAATACAAGCAACACAGACAATGTTTTGAGACAATGATCTATAATTGCAGATACCGTAAAACTTTGCAGATTGCCAAAGTTCAACTAATTAAGACTCAGTGATTCTCCACCCTGGGCTGGGTTACACCAGTTACAGATGGGATCGCAAACCAACTTCATTAAATTTGTTACACTCTGGATCATGAGCCTGGCTGAAACAAGGCTGAGAATCAAAATGAAGTCAAAGCCCAAAATAGTTTGGGATGTGTTGCCCAACACAAACACACAGCAAGAGACTTACGGGATCAACCTAAAGATACTCTAGTCCTACACTACTAACATTTCACCACCCTGTGCCTTCTCCAGCAACATATACCAAATTAATACCATCAGGCTGGGAAAAGGGTAGTTTCTTATCTTGGAAGACCTTGTCAAATCAGATTTTTTTTTTTTTTTTTAAGTTACATTAGCATAGTGAAAGAGGAAGACGAAAAACATTTAATTGAGGAGTATTTCTACTCGAGCTGAACTGCCAGTCAGTAAAGACTGGCAAGTTATTTATCGCCTAAGAACAAAGTTTTTAAAAATAAATAAAACACACTAGATGCTGTTGTGAAATGAAAGCATCCTGAGAATTTAAGATCATTATAGGTAGAATTCCAACTAAAAAATATTTGCAAAGAGACAAGAAGTTTCCATTCATAAGTCATGGGAGCCAAGTCTGCACTTCATTAAAAAAAAAATCTAGCTAGCTCTCCTGTTTTCCAGAACATATTATTTTATCTAAGCAAAGTTTATATATGCTTTAAGCCACTCCTACTTGGAAAAAAAGGAATTTTTAAGTAATCTTCTATTTTAAAAGAAAGGAGAGAGTATCACACATGCACACAAATTTACAGCATCTGAAACAGTGCTCAATTCAATTTAAAAGTCTTGTAAACTTCTTTCTTCAACAACTCAAGGTCATAAATAACTGCACTATTTGTACCACCCTACCTTTCACTTAAGAGTCCACATTTAGAAAAGCCTATTCATATTTTCTACAAATTTGCAGAAAAGCACAATCTTACATGAAGCTGCGATTTTATATAGTTAGTTTTTTATATAAACGTTTGGGGACTTTCAGGTTGGTTGAAGGAAAACACAGCCCTTAGTCATATGCTAATTTTCCAACAAAGTTACAGCAAGGAGCTTCAGCTAAAAATAGAATATGTATTTGTGCATTTCTGGTGCCCTGCCAAACCTCAGGAAGGCTTTAGTTTCTAAATAGGATAACCATTAGTGGATAGAAATTTACTTTTTTTGTAGTCTGCATAGTTAGAAGGTAACTTTGAGATGCATTTTAAATAGATAACCTCAAAGTATGCAAGATTACACAACATAGCTCCAAGAAAAATGCTAACCCCTTTATCCTTAAGCATATCTACATTCAAGAGAAATAAAATGTTTTTTCCACATACTACTTCACCAACATTTTGTCTCTTCATACCAAGAGATCCATTTTCATAGCATTTTTAACTTGATTATTCATAGATATGCCTGCAATCACTAAATCAGGTCTCTCACCATGCAAAAGAATTCAATACAACCTTGCATCAGTGAAATTGTCAGTAGCATATGGCTAAATAATTCCACCAATACCCTTCCGTAGCAAATACCCTTCCGTCAGGCCATTTTTAAGTATAACCAAGCTGGAATCTGTTTGAAGATTCCAGATATAAAAAAGAAAATGCTATTGCCAGCAGAGACTACTTGAGGGAGGGATTCATATGCTGTGTGCACATGTATATACTAATTGACAGATGAAGCTACTGCCATGAGAGCTAATATCTCTCTCCATGTGCTCCTATTATCCATCACTGCCTATTACATGTATCACATCTGACAGACCACAGTGACGGGTGTCTCACTAAAATGTGAGATGAGCAACACAGTGGGAATAAAACCTGGAAGGTTATGATATACAGAACAAAATCTAACCCAACAGTATCAGATTTACACAAGATGGAGGGGCGTGTGTGTAGAGCATGAATGAGAAAAGACAAAAATTTTACATAAAACAGGTCAGGAGTTGCAAAAAGACTGATAACCTTCTGGAGGCGGGCTTAAGCTTAGACTCCAGTTTGCCTTAAAAAAGGCAAACATGAGCTGCTCCCTATTTCCGTAAGTGCACATGCCCTCTTTCCCCCAGTAAAATTACCGATGACAAGAAGCAACACAGGATGCCTGTGTGTCAGACAACATTAATCCTTCATGCTTTGTCTATTACGTAAGACAATACCATGTTCACATGGAAGTATGCAAAGGCCACTAGGTACTGCATTTTGAGACTGTGTGATAAAAGCATGAGCAGAGAAACCTTAGGTCTGTGCAGGTCTTTAGCAAACAAAATGCAGACAAGCTGTATCATACCTCCCTTCCAATGGACTGTCATGAAAGGAAATGCTTAGTATGTTAAAGGTGTCTGGAAAGTCAGACTAAACCCATGAGCTAGACAAACAGATCAAGCATACGTTCCAAAAGTCAAAAAAAAAAAAAAGCCTGTTATGCAAGGTGAGCTACGTGCCAAAGCTGTACGCGCAGATCTAAATCAGTAAAAATGGTGTTAAAACTGTAGACACTTAGACTCAAAGATGACCTAACTACTGGGTTATCCCAAGACAACCAACCAAACGTTCAAGAAAAACACACCCAGATTTCTTCAAAAGAGCAGAGGTTTTTTTTACTTCTGATCCAAATTTCCCCAAGTAACGAACACTGTATCCCTTCCCGTTAAGTCCAAATGAAGATTCTACTTGAAAGTTTTCCTCAAAACGCTCTACACTGCTTAAAGATTATTATTCAATGCTAACTGATAAATGCCCCAGAAAAACATTCTGTTGCTATTTTCTTTACATGCGTATGTTAGAGTCTTTACTGTTACCCTACCAATGTGACATCTTATTACAAGAAGCCCAAGAAGTGTATTTATCAACCAAGCCTCCCCTTTGAAGGAAGGGTATCACCTTTACAACCACCATGGGAGGTGCACTGCAAAAACACTGAAGCCTTTATGAAAATAAAATGAAGTCTGAAAGGAAATCTTACTGTGATTTTAAATTTACAAAGTAACAGCTAGAGAAAGCCTTGGACATTTTCTGTAATACGCCACTTGCCATTGTCTCTTACCACTGTTGAAACAATCATTCCAAGAATATGAGTACCTAGATCTCTACTGCTTTCTAAATTAATAGTAACTTGGTTATTCAACACAAATCATTAGCTGCTGTAAAACTTCCATGAAATTACAAGCTGATACTCAGTTAGTTATAGCATGCACCAGAGCATATAACCTGTTTTTCTTTCATCGTAACAGTTTCATTATTCACATTCTAGTAAAAGGTTTTACACGTAACTGAGCACACAAAGCTCTGGTATCCAACACTGAGAATTATGAAAAAAACATCAGATTGACACAACATTCTTACTTTTAGCAGTTCAAAATAATGAAGACAGTGGTAAACAGGGGCAAGGAGCAGCCGGGGTAGAACATACTGAACAGCTTCTTTAAAGCCTTCACCTATTGACTAGAAACAAAATAAGTTTCAGTCTTAAAACAATAGAAGTATTGAAGCAACAATATAATTTAACTAGAATAGGAATATCAATAATATGGCTTACTTAAAAGAAAGTTACCTGTAAATAAAATGCTGCTCCTGGCTTTGATAACTGACTTAGAAAATGATCATGAAAACCAGGTCGCAAAATATCTTGTGCATATGACTCATATGGATCAAATGCTAGTTCCTAAGAAGAAATACAGAACAATTTTACAAGAGTGATTTAATATCTAAACTTCATATTTCTTAAAGAAAATATATACGCTACATAGGAGAGACTTTTCTGCATACTTTTTCCAAAACATCTATAGAGAAGAATCAATACTTTTATGTGCACAGACTCATAGAGTAATTCAGTCTGGAAGAGATCTCTGAAGGTCAACTGGTCCAATTCCCTGTTCAAAGCAGGGCCCACCTCAGGGCCAAAGCCAGATCCAGCGTCAAAGATAGCTGAGGTTGCTCAGGGTCTCGTCCAGTTGAGTTCCGAGTACCTCCAAGAACGGAGGCACCAAAAACGCTCTGGGCAGCCTATTCCAATGTTCAATTGGTTTTGTTGCATGTTTTTTTCCCCCAGTATCTAATCAGGATTACTCATTTTACCATTCTCATGCTCTCTCTCATCTCACAGTTCTCTACTGTGAACCCCCAGTAAGAGCCTGCCTCAGTCTTTTCTACACCTTCCCTTCAGGTAACTGAAGACAGCAATAAGATGTCCTTCCTCAGACTTCTCTTTTTAAGACCAAATAAACTCAGTGCTCTTAACCCTCTTTGTACATCATGGGCCTTAACTCCTTAATCATCATGGCAACCCTCATGTATAAGCATATCTTGTACTAGGAAGACCAAAACTGGACACAGTACACCAGATGTGGTCTCAAGTGCTACACAGAAATGATCCCTCAACCTGCTGGCTACACTTTTCCTAATATAACCCAGTAGGCAGTTAGCCTTCACTGCCGATTCCTGAGGATCTCCAATCGCTGTCGAGCAGCACTGCTCCTCAGCCAGGCAGCTGGACCATTGCATGGGGTTGTTTGGTCCCAGGTGCAGAACTTCATGTTTGCCTTTACTCAACTCTATGAGGTTCCTGCAGGTCCATTTCTCCAGCCTGTCAGGTCCCCCAAAAAGTAGCCCTGTCCTCCTGTGCGTCCCCCCACAATCTGGCATCACCTACCAACTTGTGTGCACGAGACAGACTGTCTCCCACAACATTAATACAGACATTAAACAGTATCAGCCCCAGTATCAAACCCTGAGGAATGCCACTTAACCCTTGGCCTCCAGATGGACTTTGTATTGCTGATGACAGTGCTTCAAGCCTGACAGTCCAGCCAGTTTCCCACCCACTCTATAATTCAACCAGCTAGTCTACATCTCACCAAGCTGACTATAAGGATACTATGAGAGACTGTGCTGAAGGCCTTGCTTAAGTTCAGATAAGGGATATTAACTGCTCTTCCCTTTGTCCATGGAGTCAGCCATCTCCTTTTAGAAAACAATCAAGTTCGTCAGGTACAGTTTGTCCTTCGGCAATCTGTACTGGCTGTTGCCAATGACCTTCTAGTCCTTCACATGGCTGGATGTGAATTCCAGAAAGATTTGCTAATCTTCTCAGGGACTGAGGAGAGGCTGACCAGCTTCTAGTTTCCAAGATCCTCCTCATCAGTCTTTTTGAGATTGGGCATAACACTTTATCACCAATCACTGGAGACCTGCACAACTCACCACTAAATTTCAAGAATTCTAGACAGTGGCCTTGCAATGACATTAGCCAGCTGCCTCAGCATCCTGTCCTGCCCCATAGGCTTGCATATATCCACCTTAGATCAATAGTCCCTAACTTAATCTTTGACTTTCACCTCTCTCCCTCGATCTTTGGTAGCAGACCTAACTGGGAAACCTAGAAGCACATCTTGCCAGTAAAGACCAAGCAAAAGAGACTTGAGTACCTCAGTCCATTCCATGTCCTCCAGCACAGGGTCTCTCACCTCATGAGCAAGATACCCATGTTTTCTATCATCTTCTTTTTCATGTTATTTTACCTATACAAGCCCTTCTTGCTTTGCTTCACATTCCTCACCAAGTTTAACTCCAGCTGAGCTGCAGCCCTCAATACCATTTCCACCTGCCTAGACAATGCTTCTACATTCCTCCTGGGAAGCCTATGTTTCTTTTTGAATCATAGAATCATTTAGGTTGGAAAAGACCCCTAAGATCGAGTCCAACTATAAACCTAACACTACCAAGTCCATCACTAAACCATGTCCCTAAGCACCACATCTACACGTCTTTACCTCCAGGGATGGTGACTCAACCACTTCCTTGGGCAGCCTGTTCCAGTGCTTGATAACCCTTTCAGTGAAGAAATTTTTCCTCATGTCCAATCTAAACCTCCCCTGGCACAACTTGAGGCCATTTCCTCTCATTCTATCACTTGCTACTTGGGAGAAGAGACCGACACCCACCTCGCTACAACCTCCTTTCAGGTAGTTGTAGAGAGCGATAAGGTCTCCCCCTCAGCCTCCTTTTCTCCAGATCAAAACAACCCCAGTTCCCTCAGCTGCTCCTCACAGGACTTGTTCTCTAGACCCTTCACCAGCTTTGTTGCTCTTCTTTGGACATGCTCCAGCACCTCAATGTCTTTCCTGTAGTGAGGGGCCCAAGTTTGGTTAAACAGGAAACTCCAAACTGCGCTTGTCCTTGCCTCCTGCTACACCTACCCTTTTTCTTAGGGACTGGGAATGCATATTCCTTGTGCTTTGAACACACTGTCTTTGAAAATAAACCAGCTCTCCTGAGCCTTTCTACCCTCAAGGCAGCCACCAATGTGATCCTGCCTCCCAATTCCCTGAACAAGCTAAGTCTACTCTCCCAAAGCCCAGGGTCTTCAGCCTGCTTATCTCCTGCACTTTTCTCAGGACCTTAAACTCTACCATCTCTACCACCTGCGACCAAGCCTGCCATTAGCTATGATGTTCCTGCCAGTTCTTCCTTGTTCATGAGAAAGAGGTCAAGGGCAGCACCTTTCTCAGTTGGCCTATCAGCATGTGCCACAAAAGGCTGTCCCCAGTGCCCTCCAGAAATCTTCTGGATTACTTGAACCACAGTAAGTTGTCCGCCCAGCAGATGTCAGGAAGGTTATTCTCCTGAAAGAACCAGGGCCTGTGATAAGGAGATGACTCCTACTTGTTTAGAGAAGATTTTGGCCATTTGTCAACTGGGCAATCTTTGCAGGAAAAGCTTGACCACAACATGCCCTTTTGGTGGGCTCCTCCTCTGATCCTGATCCTTAAACATTCAACCAGCTCATCATTCATTCCATAACAGAGCTCCATGTATTTGAGCTGATCTGTTGTTAAGCCTCCTGGCCTCATCTTCCCCACCTGTCCTTCTTGAGTGCCTGTATTCATTCATACAGCCCTCCATCATGCAACCCTTCCTGCCATGTTGCTAATTCCAGTCACATGACAGCTCTGCAACCGTGCACAGACTCCCAGACCCTCTTATCTGTACATGAGCACATGCACCCTGGGGAAACAAGACACTTCAGATGAGCTTTTGGTCATCCCACCTTCTCAGGAGGAAGGTGCAAGAGCCTTTGTTGTCATGCTTTCTGTTATGCACGTCCCCTTCTCCTCTCAATTCTTTGATCTGCAAGCTTTGGTCTCCATGCACTAATGAGCCTAGTTCAAAAGCCTTCCTCACCAGCTTAGCAAGCCTGTTGGCAAAGAAGCCCTTGTTCCACTTTGTCTTTCCACAGCAATCTTGATCTACAGCCGATTTACAGGATACTTCCATTTCTGTTGAAGTCTAGTCACAGGTGTCATTCCTTCCACCCCATGCTCTCTAAAGTTTAAACAGGCCTATAAAACTGAGGTTTGGAGACTAAAAAGGTAAAAGCACTCTCAGAAATGGGCACTCTGTTCATCATGGTGGGGCTGGAAGAAGAGATCTCAACCTAAACAAAGGCAGCTAGAACTTAGCATCTAAGTGCAAATCATTAAAATACATATGAATAGCAAAAAAACCCCCCAAGTATTTTCTTACCTCCGCCATGTCTTCAAAACAGCTGCCTACTAGTGGATGAGGACTACCTTCATCTGTCATTTCAACAGTGTCTTCTATATGACCCAATAACTTCACACTAAGTTCATGAATGTCTGATATACGACTAAATATATTTTCCACATCCTTGAAAAAGCAACAGAACCAGACAAAAATCATCAGGGAATCTGATACAATTTCTAAGAGGAAGAATGTTATGTGCAAAGCTACTCTGTTATGATATAAAAGTCAGGCGCTTCCTGAAGTCGGACAAGATTTTACAATATATTTTATTATATACTTTCTATATGGTTTATATAAGATCATAGAATTTATTTTTAAAATAATGACTATATATATAAATATATAAAAATTTACAATTATTCAAACATGGCAAAGAACAAGTGACAAATCTTAAAACAGGCCTGCGATATATGTATAAATATATAAAAATTTACAATTATTCAAACATGGCAAAGAACAAGTGACAAATCTTAAATTACAGGCCTGCAAGTGAATATAGTAAATTGGGTGGTTTCTTCCACAGTTCTACAAAACCAGTGCTTCCCCACAAGTGCTCCTTTACTATTTCCATTTCAGAACTCGAGAGAAGTGCATCCTCTACTATTCATATGTTAAACTGGACAATAGTTAAGTTCTAGAAGTGTTCATCTAAATTTATAGATATTATAGTAGGGGATTTTTGTTTGTAGTTTGTAAAAATACTTACATGAGATGAAAACAGTTTGGAGTTGGAGGCATATGGCTCTCTAAAAACTCTGATAATGAGATTTAGTTCCCTTATATATTGTCGAACCTCTGCCATAAATGACTTTACTAGGTCATAATAGGTTTGCTCCCCTGAGGTGGAGGGTTCCTCATCAGATAAAGTTAGTGCACTTAAATCTTCTACATCTTGATGGAACATATCCATTAATACCTAGGTAACAAAGAGGGGGAAATCCACAAAATGAGAAGAACTTCTTTTCAAGACCTACCAGTAAGTTACCAGTAAAGGAAATCTATTATTCCCATAAAATCAGACTGATCAGCAGTAAGATCTATGTATTATCATTCTGCAATTGGTTGAGCATTACAAAAGCAATATTGCTATGAATTTGCAAGTCATTATTTGCAGTGGCAATTTCTGAAGAATTCCCAGTCATTTAGACGAATCCAGGCATCTCTCCAAGAACCTGGTCCTAAAATCAATTACAATTTTAAGAGGTCTATGAAGTATACAGACACATTTAGCTGTATTCTATTACTCTGAATTAGCCGTGCATAATCTAAATTTCTAAAGGTACTACTATATTATCTGAAGTCAAAAAGTGTGTGCATTTTGGCTTTTCAGCTTTAGCTTTAACAGGAAGTCACACATGATCATGCTCAGAACCCTGTAATCTATCTGTGATGAATACTGGCCTGCCCACACGCTGTACGTGGCCTGGTTTCTGTCCTTAGTAACTCCTGAGTTCTCCTGCTAAAACGGACCCTCAAAGAAGCGCACCAGCTTCAGAAAAGGTGGAAGTCACATTGCAGAACTACATAGACAAAAGGACCTCTAAAAACTTTGACTACCAGAGGTCCCAATTCATACCCAAGCAAGGCTTACCAAATGCAAGCAATTAATAATTCGAACTTCTCAAGAAAAGTAGATCACTGAGCACTTCTTCCAAACATGGTATTTGAGCCAGGAGTCATTACAATGACTTAGCAAGTGGCAAACAGAAATCACACTTTGGGTTGCTTCCATGATACTCAAAGAACATCTTAAAGGTAAACTAGGTAAGTTGACTGCAAATTAGTAAAAGGCACCCTAATTTGAAGTATCTTTAGCAGAAAGAAAACCTAAAGCAGGTCCACAAACAATCTACAATGATGTAGATGTATTCTCACACTAAATCCAAAACACAGCACTATACCGGCTACTAGGAAGAAAATTAACTCCATCCAAGCCAAAACCAGGACACAAATCTTTACAACAAGCCAGCATAAGATGTAGTTCAACATACAAGATGACTTTGTCCTGGGATAGACAGATGGGACAGTATTTATAAACAAATCTCCTGCCCAGAGCTACACCCCTTCCAGGAAGTCATGAAGTGTATCAATGCATGCAAACTTCAAAATAAATTACAACTTAAGTGCTGCTTGCCAGCCTCCCTTCCGAACAGATGGAGGTGAAGCCATGGCAACCTACGCCTGTTACTGCAGAGACTGACATGACTGCTGTCAATCACTGAAAAGACTGAGGAAAAGACTGCAGGATCAAAGCTCTAAATACTCCTCTGAGAACTTCCCTAGGAGGGAAGGCTAACACATTAAACATGAACTAGAGTTTTTAAAATGGCAGAAAACAGAATGAAAAAGTATTTTTCAAAATAATTATAGAACTGGAGATCAAGAATTAAACTTCTGAACAAGCCACAAACAAACATGACATTTACCCTGGTATTTACAGTAAAAGCCTTCCTTCTTTAAAGCATATCACAGGTGCTTCTCCAGAAGACATGTCAGTTAACCAAGCTGTTGACTACTGATATTAGACAAATGAACTATTCTGCAAGAGAATACCTGGGGAATCTGTAAGTTCAAGAGATGGTCTGGTAGGTTCATCAGACTTGAATATTGGAAGAAACACACCTACCTAGAGCAGTCATTCTTCACCCAGGTCTTGTCCTAACACTCCTTAAAAATATACAGGTCTAGTGAAGAGGGAAATGGGCACACAGCAGGTTCTTTCTCCTAGTGACTCAAAGGTCCCTGCTACACACCCTGGTCTTAAGCTTCTCTGAAAGCAGAACAATGGACATTTTGCATTAAGACTGACTTCTGAAGCTCCAAGAACAGAAGGTGATTCATCTTTCAAAGCCAGTGAATGTACACGGAACTCAGGAGAATCCTAACTAATTCTGGGGAATAGGACATTATAGGGTCACTAGTGTAGGAAATTACATGGAATAATGCAGGTATTCAAGGAGGCCCCAACATTTATAACTTTACTTCACAGACGCAGTTCTAGCACATACTTGAGCTAGAAGATTCCAGGCTGTATTCACAAGGTGCATATCTCACTACTATGAAATCCACAGAAACAAATTAAAGTAATTATACCCCAGATACTGAATTCAGAGCAATCAGAAGCACGAGCAGATAGAAGAAAAACAGCTTGCATTTTAGTGGAGTTTGGTTTTTGCAGACAAGGCAAAATTTTCCAGATGGATGGATGGCACAAAAGCAAGTGTGAAAGTGCTTGAGAAAAAAATGATACACAGGGTCAAGAAACTGTTCTGGTTGTTTTGTTTCAAAAAATAAAAACAAGCAGAACATGTTATGGGTATGAACATAATATACTATGAAGTTTCTTGATGCAACTGGAAAGAAAACACCTTGGGAGCACCTTTCAATGGCTTGTTCTGCTGAGGCAGTAAACCAACAGGCCTGCTTTAGAGCCTTTCAAAAGTTTCTTCCGTGTACATATCAAAGAGTTTCTCCAATGCAATGTAATGGAAGTTCCTAAATCAACTTCACCATGGCTCTTCTGCTCACCACCTTTCCTAGGATAGAAAGAAGCATGCAGCAACAGCACTTGTTCCTGTTATTATTCTATGACAAATATTCAAACATACACCTTCAAACCCTGCCCTAATGACTCAGGCAGATATGCCCAAAAGCAAGAATGACCAAGACTACTGTCCTAACTGGGAAGTACTTGACTATTAAGACCTCACCAGATATCTTACGAGAGAGTAAAGAGAGGTGAAGAAAGTAGGATGGAAAAAAGCAAGCAGGAATGAGACAAAGGCATTCATTGAAACACAGAGACAATCCCAACTGAAGATATTGATTAACATAGATCAAGACAAAATACTGAAAAAGGTGATAAATCTGAAATCCCTGGACTTCAGCAAGATTAGAGATTCTTAAATCCCATCCTTTAAAGGATTAAATTCAAGCTTTGTTTTTTAAACAATGGAAAACTTGAGATGCTAATGAGGTGGCCACAGAAGGTAGAGTGCAAAGGCACCTGAAAGACAGACAGGGAACCTTGCTCTATCACTGCTGGAAAGAGAGGCAATTCCTGTCTGAACCTAATGAATCTTCTGAAGCTACAAGAAAGACTAACTGCAGATGAAAGTATGGACGACTAAGGAGGATTAGGCTGAGATGCTAATGCAGGTGGGTTTTTTGTTTTAAAATGCTGGACCATCGAAACACTACTTTTCGCATGCAATACAGCCTTATTTATTTTGGGAGAACACCCAAGCTTAATTTCAGCCTTCTTTTTTCAAGCTACAAAATAAGGCTCCACTATTACAGCTTAGGAATGTTAAATTTTTAAGTTAGTGCTGCTTCACAATAATTTTTAAAGCATTCACACATTGTTGAGTTTAGGCAAGTGATATCAAAAGGAAGAGAGACACAACTATTAATAAGCACAAGCAACAGCTCTGTAATCTCAATGAGCTTTTTGGTAGCTTTATTACTGGAACCATATTTTATGGCAGTAATTTCTTCTTTCAAAGGTACGACACTCCATGTACTCAATAAGGAATAGACATTGTCCTCTCAAAACTTAACTAAAACTTCCTGTTAACATGAGAAACAAGAGTTAGGCTTACCTTATCAGCACACATTGCCACTTTAATATCTTGTTTTGTAATCTCATAATGTCTTATATTCCGCACATAATTCCCAACCAATTTTAAGATGTCTGCAGAAATGTATTCTAATACTGCCACTATGTAAACAGACACTTGGTGGTCAATTTTGTAGCCTAGAACTTCCTGAAAGGAAAAAAATAAGCGTTTCCAATGTTACTCAGTTGATGAAATACACACTGTAGGTTACAACTAAAACCAGTAAGTTTAAGACCCTACTCAATTAACATTCACCACATATCCACAGTCTACTTTAGTAATAGAAACACAGTAGTCTGTAGGCCTAGAGAAGAAACAGTGTCATTCTAGATGCTGCTCTATTAACTGTGGATGTGACAACAGCCAATGACTGTCCCAAAAACCTCACTTAAACATTTAGGGCTATTTCCAGAAGTTTCTTGAGCGTTTTCTCAGTCATGCAAAATGAAACAAGAAAAATCAAATTCATAGCAAAGGAGTTCTTGGCTTTGTCCAATAGAAAATTAGCTAATTTTTAAGTGAAAAAGAAATATATGCAATTAACTAAGCTGGAACACTTAAAATAAAACTTTGTACCAAACACAGATATTCTTATTCCTTTTTGTTTACATTTCAGGGAGCATACAGACATTACATGAAACAAAGGTGTCAACTTCTAATTGCATTCTAAAAGCAAGATTAAATCACTGCTTACCTTTAATAAGGGATGGATTTTTTCTACTGGGAGAGATAACGGATTTCTTCGTTTCCTCTTCTCAATAGCAGATTGGGCATCAGCTATTGCCCACTTATCAATAGGATGGGGAAAACTTTTTTGAACGCGATCCTTAAAAAAAACAGGACTAAAGGGTAAATGCACAATCTGAATGAGCTTAGCAATATTACTACATTATCAAATCACTTTCCATTACTTAACAAAGAAATGTTTGCTAATGTTAGTATTTCAACTATAAAAGCTTGTACAACATGCGTAAATGTTATCATTTTGGTACATGCTGCTCACTACATTCATAAGGCTGTATCAGAATATCATTATCATAGAATAATCTAGCACCCAAAATTTGAGAAATGACAGAATTAAGTTGCCATTGCAGGCACAGTTTGCTCCCCTTGCACACATGCCTGGTAATTCAGCATTTAAATACATGACTACATTTTATCCTAGCACTTTATTCCCTGTACAGAATGGTCACTGAATGAGATATGAGCTTTCTGTTTCTCCTTTACTGATCAGCACATGGTCCAGATTGTATACATGCAAACTGCTCTGACGATGGCAGTGAACATAACAGGAAAAGAGAAAGTCCAACAGCACCCACATATTTTAAAACAGTTTCATAGTCTACAGTTGGACCATATATGCCCCAGTTTATTTACTCCTTCCAGCAGTCAGGGTGCCTGAAGACACCTACACTCTCCCATGCATTGAATAACCCTCCTGCTGGAACTCACACACAGGTGTCTGGAAGTTCAAAAGCTTCATTGTTTTTGGTAGCCCTGGTGTTCAGAGATGCTAGAAATGTAATTTCTCAGATAACTTCACATTTTATTTTTTCAGACCACAGTTGCCACTGACTGTTTCGGTTGCAAGTGCTCACTTACGTAAATATGACCCCCATTTGAGCAACCATGAAATGAGGAAGATGGAAGTTAATGACCACATACAAAGAGCTGGTACAGGACAAAGTACACAAACAAAAACTTTCTGACAAAAAACTGGGACAGAATACAATTCTATAAAGGTGGCACCCAACTTTCCAAAGTACAGGCATTTCTTTTTCTCCCCTCATCATAACACTTCTGCAAAAGGAAAGGAGAGGTCCTACCAAAAAAAAAAAGTCTCATTCACTATCTAATACCAATTCGCTCCCCTAACATAGTCCAGCCTGCTGACTGAACAATGAAGGTATCCTGGGGGAAAAAATAAATGTGTATGACCATATAATTAAAGACAGCATCATTATGCATAAACACAAAAGGGGTAAATTGAGGTTGCTTGATCATCTCTAGGTCTTGCATTTCTCATCCTGACTTCACAGCCATAAGACTCATAATGCAACGCTGTGTGTCAAGTTTTTTGTTAGCATTGTTTAAAACACAGCATTAAACAACCTTCCACAAACCTCTTGTCTCTTGAGCTGCCAGACCAGGATGATGTTGCAAAACAGACCAGCCATTAAAGGGGACACTGGAACACCATTAGAGGTGTCAGTGTTCAAAAGAGAAGAGGAAGGATGAAATTCATGAATCTTGAACTCGGAGACAGCTACCTTTTTTTCTTTAAGGAGGTTTGGGGTGGCTTTTCGGGGGGAGGAAGGGGCAGGCGGGGAGCGGGGGCATGCCCATTAGTCCACTTTCTTCAGAATGTGAGGAAGTTGCATCTTGTTTTGTTACCTAACCCAGCACAGGCACAGCCCCTGAGGACTGGAAACCAAAAGGCACATGGAGTCCGTAGCTTGGCACTAAAGTCTTCAAATCATGGTTAAGCACAAAGGGCTACCAAGACATTCATGGGCTTAGAAGCTTAACTCATTTAGCTTAACTAATTTGTTTCTCAGAGAAACTCTTCTCGGATCAAGCCCTCTTCTCGAAAATCAAGCTGCTTTTCTGAGCAGCAGAGGTTGCAGATCTTTGAAAGGGCAATTGTAAGAGAAGAGGTTTCTATACAGAGGAAAGAAGTGTTCCTCAACTCATTCTGAGAAAGTGACTGAACTATTTTTGTTCAAATTTCGGGGACAACGGGGGGTATATCAGCCTAAATCACCAAGCTGAGAAAGCAGCACAAAGCCTCAGACTAAGCAGCTATAGTTTGCATGCAATATCAGTGGAGAAAAAAGGTCCCTTGAAAGAAACCAGTCAGCTTTATGTACACAAGTTACACCCATCACCTATTATACAGTAATATAGTTCAGAGATAGTTTTACTGTGCATTGAACAACAAATTCAATTGATAGGAAAATCAGCTATTAGGTAACTCAGCAGGCTTTATGCAGAAGGTTCTGCTACATAAAGATACATATAACAGTTAACAGTTCAAATTATTACAGATTTGTAACAATTATTCTCTATACCTCTAAAAACTTCTTGGTTGGGCTTGACACAACATATTTAACAACTGGAGAATTAACCCTCCACATAATATTAACTTTTCATGTAACAGTTCAAATTATTACAGATTTGTAACAATTATTCTCTATACCTCTACATCCAGAAAACTTCTTGGTTGGGCTTGACACAACATATTTAACAACTGGAGAATTAACTCCTCCACATACTGTAATGCATCTTCAGTAGAGGAAAGTTTAGGATGGACTTGCACCTGAACCTATAGGAAATAGAAGAATTCAAGCTTTGAGTTTTGCTCTTCCCCATCCACATGCTTTACTTGCAAAAAAAGATGACAAAAGAATGAGCCAAACAGCTCAGAAAAATCCAACCCAAAACATAGCTCTATTAAGGCACACCAGACGAACATGAGCGAAACACTCATCTACACCTGATAGAAATACAAATCTCAAATGTTAAATGTACTCAAATTGCTGTAAGTGACATTTAGTATCAAGAAAACAGCTAGTTAATAACGGTGCTTAGCAATGCAATTAGGAAAACTGTTTAAAACCCCTGCATATATTTATCTTTCTCCCCTCCTCTTAAACCACTGTTTGCACAAGACATTTTAAACATGGGGTTTTCTCCCTTTTACAACTCATTGTTCATCACTCAATCTATAATAATACAGAATTTTTTTCACAGAGCGCACTACAGAAACAGCAATGATTTCAGCAGTATTTAGCCTTCAAATTACTTAATCCATTCTCAATTAGCTCTCACTAAAATAAGATTGGTTTAGAAGTTTGTTTCCATACTGATTTTTCAAAAAGAAGTCAGCCTCTAGAGTACAAAAACACTTCAAAAAAAGACTACAGTGTTGTCCTGGCATTAAGCGGCAGTTCAGAGGTTTTGAAAGTTTGGTTCCCATACATTTACTTCTATGTCATAAGTGCCTGTAAATTCTCACTGGTGTAAATCCACCAAGGCACAATCCTCCTTACTACTCCCATTATTTTTCCAGACAGTCATTTAACTTCTGAAACAAGCCTCCAGTATAGCTTTCCTTTGCACTTCTGTAGTTCACAAAATAGGACAGTTTTAACCAGTTTAAATTTCAGCTACGCAAAGCTCAGTGCTTCAGAGCTTAAACAGGCAGTTTAATCTCAGTCCTACACCAATGGCAAATATTAGCAGTCAGCTTGCTTTGGCATAATTTTCACAATGCATCTTTCAAGCCCCAATTTCATCATTTTACCATTCCACTGCACGGAACTCAAAACGCCTCCAGTTCTCTCAATCACTAACACAAGAGCTTAACCACCTTAAACCAAAACCCAACAATCTGTCTCATCCAAATACTAAGCCCTATATTCAAATAATGGTGCCATAATTATTTAATTTCACACCTGAGTTTTCATTCCTGTTTGCAGTTATAGCAAGAATTAAGTTATGAAGTGTTCAAACACACAACAGCCTCTAATAGAAATCCACTTGCCTGCTAAGGCACTCATTAGTTTGAAAATTTCATGTCTGGGCATAGTCCTGGTGCTCATTTAACTGCTGCTGAGATTTAAATATGCTAGATCATGCATTTAGTTTCTTGCAGATTGCATACCCTTATGCAGCAGTATGTCATAAGTGCCTGTAAATTCTCACTGGTGTAAATCCACCAAGGCACAATCCTCCTTACTCCTCCCATTATTTTTCCAGACAGTCATTTAACTTCTGAAACAAGCCTCCAGTATAGCTTTCCTTTGCACTTCTGTAGTTCACAAAATAGGACAGTTTTAACCAGTTTAAATTTCAGCTACGCAAAGCTCAGTGCTTCAGAGCTTAAACAGGCAGTTTAATCTCAGTCCTACACCAATGGCAAATATTAGCAGTCAGCTTGCTTTGGCATAATTTTCACAATGCATCTTTCAAGCCCCAATTTCATCATTTTACCATTCCACTGCACGGAACTCAAAACGCCTCCAGTTCTCTCAATCACTAACACAAGAGCTTAACCACCTTAAACCAAAACCCAACAATCTGTCTCATCCAAATACTAAGCCCTATATTCAAATAATGGTGCCATAATTATTTAATTTCACACCTGAGTTTTCATTCCTGTTTGCAGTTATAGCAAGAATTAAATGTTATGAAGTTCAAACACACAACAGCCTCTAATAGAAATCCACTTGCCTGCTAAGGCACTCATTAGTTTGAAAATTTCATGTCTGGGCATAGTCCTGGTGCTCATTTAACTGCTGCTGAGATTTAAATATGCTAGATCATGCATTTAGTTTCTTGCAGATTGCATACCCTTATGCAGCAGGTCTTAAGAAACATCTCCAGAAGTTATTGCTTTAACTTAAAAGCACTCTGGCAAAAATAGAACAGGAGAACTTCTCTCCATTTGACTAGCTAACACAACTATTTTGATTATGCCAAGAGTTTCATTTTTCCTAAGAACTTCACCATGCACAGCTACAGAGTGTTTGTGGAGGTACCCGAGTAACAGCATGCCCAGCAGTCCCAAGCATTATTTACAATTCAAACACTGACATCTGAAATACTGTACCCAGAAACTACAGACTTGCAGAAGTATTCTCTTAAAGATCAGAGCTGATCTGAGCTGCCTGGAAGATGCTGCCTTTAATGTTTTTATTTTTAAAGCAGAACTGAACAAGTTTGTATTACATTCTCCCTACAGTATACTCTAGCACTTTGTATTTCGAGAAGTGTTAAATTACTAAGTCAATCCGACAGTAAAAATACAGAGCATGATAAACCAGAGAGATGAAGAACAGCTCTATTTTCTCCTTTGCTTAGAAAACAGATTGTAGACTTAAATAGCCTCATCACAACTCTTTCGGTCTGTAACACAGAGCCTATAGGAATAAGAACAAACAAACAAAAATACCACATCAGGCCATGACCTGAAACATTATCCACAGTCAGCCAAAACAGAGTCAACAACAATAACCTACTCCTAGTTCAGGAGATAAAGTTCCAAACATTTTTCCTAAGCATTTATGTTTGGGGGGGCAATTACATCATGCTTCTCAAAGGCCATCATCTCCTAGCACTATCAAGCTCTACTTTAGTAGAATATCCACCTCGGCAGAGGAAAACATCATGAGGTGCCATTAGCTTGCCAGCGTAGTTTATCTGTATTAGGTAGGTAGTAAATCAGCTTCATTGCTACTTAAGTAAGATTTAGTATCATTTAGGGTTCAAAGTCATACAAGCGAAAGAAGAAAACGACTAGACTAACAAGGAAGATTACAGGATAGCTTGGTGTACAATTATCATAGAAACATGTAATTTTAGTATCTGCACTACTGTAGTACCTAAAGGCTCAGACCGAGAATGAAACAGTGTTATTTGAGGATACTCAAAGCAAGTCCCAAGAAGTCCATTATCTAAGACATGATGCAAGACTGAGTAAGATGCAAGATTTAGTAAGAGAAGACAAGAAATGAGAACATCTGTTAGCATACACCGTCACATGACCAGTTTCAAAAAAGAAGATCAAGTTACCAGGGGGTTTCCATCTTTCTCATAAAGTCAGCTCAGATTTTAAATTAAAAAACTGGGCCACCCTGCCTTATCACCCGTGAAAAAAAGGAGTATGGCTTGAATCCCACCAGATCCTTCAGAGTCCTATGTTAAGAATACACATGATAAAAACAGACTAACAACTTCTGAAGTGTAGTGATGTTTAGATAAGATTCTTATCTAAACATTTAACCCCTCCCTTAAATAATGACAGAACCCATCCCTTCCCTCCTACACACACACACCAAAATGTCTATCTTATGATAAGGGAAATTACTAAAAGAGCAGCTTAAGATCTTTTCACAAAAGCTTAAATTCTTCAAAATACCCCAACAAATTCTAATGGGCAAATACAGTCTACATCAGCTACAAATCCCTGCCTCCATGGCTCCGTTTTCACTCAACCCATCTGATCACTTTTTCTGAATGTTCAATCTTTCAATCTTTTTTAACTCTCAAAAGGGAAACAACCAGGATTCTCTTTATTTGAAGATAAGCAGAACCAACATTTCTTGAACAGTTTTGCTTGTGTTCTTAAACAGAGCATGAAGAGGCAAGCAGTGTCTGCTTAAGAAAATTCGTAGCACTTCAGGAAAATCCTATGGTATGACCACTTGGCTTTTTTTTTTTTTTTGCCTTTTTTTTTTCTTCCCTTAAGATCAACAAAAGCAAGTAACTTCTATCAGGAATGGCAACAGCTTAACAATTAGGCAACCATAAATTTAAACTGCCAGAAAAAGTCAATGAAACCATCTAAAAAAAAGTGCTTAATGAATAATACAAAGATAAATATATCTGATCTTACTTTATAACCCTTAGCAACTTATTTTATATAAAGCTTTCTCAAACCATTCCTTTCAAACTCTACATTATAAATTAGAATGTAAACACTCCCACAAGCCTCATGGGAAGCAGTAGGGACCTAGACCAAACCCAGAAACAAGTTTCAGTTAAAGGACTGCAGATCAAACGGCTTCAGCTTACACAGCAGCTTGGTCTTCAACTGGTCCAACACAACTCCTAAGCTGGTCACAAGATGACCCAAACCCGAATCTAGACTGACACTGAGCAGTTCATTCTGCACTAGAAAGAGGTGTTTGATAACAGATAAGAAAGACAGACTCGCACGCTGAATTTAACAATCTGATTGATACTAAACCACACTTCCTTAGCAACAGTTTTCGGTTCCCTCTTCCTCAAGCATCCATGAGGAAAAGCCTAATTTATGTCGATCATACAGCCAAAAAATTTCAACTTACAATGAAAAAACCTCTCCAAAGACTTCTTAAAGTGTAATTTATGTCGATCATACAGCCAAAAAACCTCTCCAAAGACTTCTTAAAGCAACTTCACGTGTTACACAAAAACACCAGCGTAATGCTCCCAAATCATCATTAATCAACAGAATCAGGCTCACGGTTCTCAGTTGTTCTGCTAAATACAGAACACATCAGAAAAATCCTACGTGTGGAAGGCTGCAGAGAGAACAATACCGAACTGAGTCCCATCAGGAGCAGCAGAAGCTCCAGCAGCTTCAGAAAAGTGCATAACAGAAGGAAATCATTCTAAAGCTACATAACAAACTGAAATAAAACCGAAGCATCTACTGTTGGTTAGAAATAATTTTTTTCATATCTGGGCAAGAGTACCCATGTACTGGGATTCTGGCAAGTCACAGTATGAATCAAAAACCAACGCCTGCTAAAGAACAACTGCACTTCACTGCTGACTACAGGCTGCCAGTCTTCTTGGTGGTGGCTGAAGTGCTTGTAAGAAAGCGTCTAAAGGAAAAAACCCACCATATTTACTGCAGCATTTTGATAATAAAATGGAAGAAGCTGTAATAAGATGACAGGCCAAGCTGTTTTCCAAAGCACTATCAAAGAGGGTGAAACTCTACTGATTAGAAAATGTTAGGTTTAGAAAAATGCTTATAAACCTTCGCAGAGACAGTTTATTCAACAGATCTGTTGAATAGATAGTAGAAATGACTTGGCCACAGAGCAGGTTTTTCTGGGGGGAAGGGAAGAATTTTCTTCACTTCAGTAACTTTGAAATTCTTCACTAATGTTATAACCCTTATTTTTACTCAACATCTCTTTTGTTAATCTTCCCTCAATGACTACAAAACTACTGGACAAGCAACTGCTTATCACTAAAACACTCCAGGATGAAGTATTTTATCTATAGCTTGCATGGATGAGTGTTCTCATAGTGCAAGCACTCCATAAAAAGGTTTTTTTCTTTTATTCTTGTACATTTCTGCTGTTATTTGGCAACCCTGCCCATATTTTGTTTTCTCGATCAATTAAAAAACCAGTAAATTAAACCAAACACAAGTGTCTTGGATCCACACTTCAGCAACAATTCACTGAGGGCACAAGACTCGGATTTTTGCTAAAATTCCTCTTGATGTATCAAGGCAGCAATATTACACTGCACCAGTGAGCACGTGAAAAAACTTAAAGACTTGAACCGTAAGAGGATCTTAACTTTATCCTCCATAGCCATCAGAAGAACAGAGAACCCAAAACTATCAGAAATTAAGGATGTTTACATCTGCAATGAAGCAGTGCCAAGATTAAGAAGTGCCATTCTGAGTAGCAAGTGGCAATTGGATTGTCATTGATTTGAAGAACTAGGTAATTAAAAGTCAGGTAGAAATATCTGTGTCAGCCACAGCTTCCTGAGCACTCTGTAGTCACTGAAGCAGCTTTTCTCATCTCTTTTGCTCCATGAAAGGTACAGAAGACTGACTATGCGATACACAGACTACCTGGAAGCACGCTGTCTGGAACAGTTTCCTTAACTGAGGAAGCAAATCCCCCTCAGCTGTCAAGCCACATCAGTCCAATCATTTTGACCACAACAGATTCTGACAGCACCCCTTGTTAATTGCTCAACTGATTCAAAACAACTTGAGGTACGCAAACAGCAGCATATCTGTATGATAAGAAAGTTCTTTTGTTTTTCTCAATCATTGAATTGCTTAAGGTATCAATCAGTAAGGATGACACGCTTTCTACTGTAAAAACCAATGTATCAGGGAAGAAGCAAGTCATAGGCATGCAGAGAAATTCTGACTGCATAAACAAGAGTTATACAAGCAAAACGAAGCCACAAGGAAAGATGTTTAGGAAAAGCTATCCAAAAGGTTATGACCAGAATAAAGTGTATAAATTCACTAGCGAAGGAACACCAATGTTGGAAGAGGGATCACTTTGCAGGTGTCCCTTCTGAGTCCGTTTTCCAAGGTGTATTAAAAGTCATGTATCTCCATCTCCAGCCACCCAAGAGCTCTGGTGTTTCACGTGTCTTGAATCCTCCGTCTTCAGCCCCAGCATCTCACCTTCTGTCCATCTCTGCAACTACAATTTCAGACACCAGCTGTTATTCTTACTTCCTTTTCTTGTACCTCATCATCACGATTACTGTCTTTCGTCAGCAACCAAGGATCTCTGCAACACTCCTCTTTTGCTGCTTCAAAATAACAGTGACCAGGCAGAGAAGCATCTCAGTATACATCATTTTCTTCCTAATTGAGTGCACTGTAGTCTATCTTGACAGCATCTGAAGGAGAATCGGAAGAAAAGGGATTACATTATGATCTGAATGGTACAAGAGCTGCTTTTTGCAAATGCAGCTGTTCAATGCAAATACAGTTCTATTGTTAAGGTTCATGTCTAATGAAATACAAGGCATGCTGTCCTAAGAATTTGTCGATGTAGGAAGAGATTTATTCTTACTACATATTCTTTGTTTTGTTGCTTCATAAAAAAACCAGAAACAAAAAACCAGAATCAAAATAACTAATTGAGAAAAAAAGCTATTTGCAATGATTCAACAATACCTATTTTTTAAGAAAGCTATTCCAAGGCTGTAGTTTGAGCTCCGCATTACAAGCCAACTCACAGTTACAAAAGTGCAATGGCATTTTAATGATTCAGTCCACGTGTGGCAGCTTTCCCCAATAGCTGCAAACACTCCATCCTGGTATATATACTTTAACAATGTTAAATTAAATGCCACTCTCCTCATCGGAGATATTAATTCAACATAGGTCTTCCCAAACTATTTAGTCTCATTTCCAGCTATGCAGGAAATCATCACAATCCTGTTTGTGCATCTACCTGGTTTCAAGGTGGAGTTCAGAAAGCAGCTTGCTGTCACTACCTGAGAATGAGTGTCAGCATCTGGTCAGCTAATGAGGGAAATGAAGGAAAGGTTCTGCTCTAGTAACGACGGGATGTACACAAGCTTCAGGTAATCTGACTCCTACTGAGATAGCATGCTCTGGCAATTCAGCAGACAAAAACCATAAGGCACTGGTTTCCCTCCAGGACAGTTCTGCCCTTTGACCTCACTGGCATATGCTGCCACATTCTCTACTTTACTAGTCCCACATGCTGGCCTCCAGGTACAGCTCAGGTCTTCGGCTAGCAGAGCAAGGGGTCAGTGTCTCAAACCCACTGGCTGCAAAGCTGCAGTATTGCACCTGTCTTGTGAACGACAGATGATTGTCAAAGCAAGTACACTGCAATGTTCATGGTTTTACCTGCCTCCTATGACAGGTTCATTACTTTATGGGGCCTTTATCAGGGGCTAAACACCCTAGCCAGCACTACTTGTGCCTATATAAGTTAGTAAAATACCCAGTTTGGTTTCTCCATTAATGAAGAAGCCGTTAAGAAAATAATTTAATATTTTCATCTGCCATTTAGTTTTCCTGTAACTCAAGTATTTGGCAGTTCAGTAAAGCAGGTGACAATATGGACAGATTCTTCATTTCTACCTTTACAGGGACAGCAATAATAAGCAGCAGAAGACTATGCTTCTGGAGCACAGGGGGCAATAGATAAGAAACAGGTGGTGATCTCATGAAGAACTGAGATTAAAAGAGTTAACACCTGCCAGACAGTTGCAAGTTTGAATGTGAAGCCTTCAGAACTAACTCCACCTCACTCCTGCCACCCCCTCTACCCACAGTAAGAAATAAAGCACAGCACAACAAAACCAAGACAACTATACCTCGCAGGGCCAGTTTGTCATCCTTGGTAGCTTGTCATCGTTGGCCTTCTCTGTTGACTTCAGACTTCAGACTCCAGAAGTCCTTTCCCCCCCAAGGAATTTATCCAACTCCTTCAGCAAGCATCTTTAATGCAGCATGACTCCACGAATGCCTTGTCCATTAGGAAGAAATCTTGCGCTTCAGATGTAGCAAGTAATTCCAAAGTCTTAGCTCATACTTGCCTTGAATCCTCACTCTACATCCTCCAGTAGTTAGCACTGAGCCTCATTCAAAATTTGACAAACCTCTGCTACACCATGGAATAAACCATCCTCCAAAGGAATGAGCTCTCACTGGTTGAGACCTTGGGTAGCTCCAGTTTCCAAGCAGTCTTCAGTCAGATGGCTGTCCAAGTGCTTACAAGCACCACAAGAAGCAACGAGTTGTACGGTTAGTGCAGAAGTACAGTTTCAAAGAAGTGACTACCGATCAGGGATAAGACATTAACAGTACATGCTACGGATGAGACAAGCAAGATGACTTCCAAGAACTGGATGAAACCCCACAGTGTTGGAGACCTCAAAGAGCATGCCCAGAAAAGCAAGGCAATACATTGCAAGAGGAAATTTGGAAGAAATGCTGAACAAGTACAACTGCAACACTTGAGACTTCCAGTCTATACTGGAGGATGCAATGGTTCAACTAGCCCTAGGAGCAAATCTTTTACACAAAAGTTGCAGCTAATTACTGTAACTAGACAAACTCATAAAGCGTTGCTGTGTACAACTAAAAAGCATCAAGTTCTGCAATCTAAAGCCAGTTCAAGCAACGGTGTCAGAAACCTCTTGTTTCTTAAGCCTTCTACTTTCTGGGCTCTGGCTGCAGAAGTGGAAGAGGAGCCCTCACCATTTTTTGTCTCTTCCAAATAAATTCTTTCCACACCACAGGCGCAAGCTTCACCATCCCAAGGGAGCAAGACTTGCTAGTTTGTCCTAATGAAGCCTTCTCAGCAAAAAGACATTTAAACTAAGAGAAGCTTAACTAAAAGTCATTAAGCCCGAACACTAAATAACCAAAATTCTCTCAGCAGTTCCTCATAACGATCCCTCGCCGTGTCACTTCTGGGCGCTAAGGGAGCCTAGCAGAAACCCGCAGCAGCACTACTTGCTTCCTTCTCGGCGAAGGGGGGCCAGGACCCGCGCATCCATTAACCAGTTTTTATCTACACGGCTCCGTCTGTCAGAGCATCGCCCCAGCGCGGCTCC
>NW_008794885.1:114714-119138 GCF_000699145.1 Aptenodytes forsteri | reverse complement strand
GGGCCTGGGGAGGGGACAGGGCGCTGCGGAGCCATTGGGACCCCTCGGCCACACAGGCCAGGCTACGGGTGATGCCCACCAAGGGAGGGTGCGGCAGTGGAGGGGGGGTGGTCCCGCACAGCCCTCCAGAGGTCTGGGGAAGAGAGGGGGCTTTGGATCCCTGTCAAACCCCAATGGAGCTGTGCTGGGGCAGGCAAGGCCCCTCAACCCCTCTCCCAGCTAGTGCCTCTGCGGGCACGCTGATAATAATGCCCCCGAGGCTTTGCTCCCTGTAGACCATGGCCGATGTCCTCACTGCTGGCTTCTCACCAGCCTCCCTTGCCAGGGTGACCTGGAGCACAAGGAGATGGCTTCTGCCTGTGACAACCAACTGTCTGCTCAGAGCTGGAGGCAGTGGGGTGGTGTTACTCTTCCACGGAGAGCTCTCCCCCTGTTTGAAAGACACCGTCATCTCACATGGGGACCAAGATCAGAGATAAATAAACACCCCATTCAAACAGCACAAGAACAGCCTCAAGGGTGAAAAGTAAGCTTGGTTCTCGGAAAAAAGGCCAGAAAAAGCAAAGCTGGAATACAAATAAAGCCCAGTGGTTTAAACAAGACAAAGTCCGTGGTGGTCTGTGGGGCCTGGCAGAGCAGAGGGAGGAGGACAATGCTGGAGATGAAAAGTGAATCATTGTGCTCTGCTTTGCAGGGCAAGGGGCCAGGGAGAGCCTGAGGACCGGAAGAGGAAATAGCGAGCTGCTGTTGGAGAGCACCGCAAGGGAGATAGATGTATGAAAAACCTTCACTGGTCACTGGAAGGAAGGTTTAGGACCAGCTTCCCAGCTGGGAGGAGAGCGAAGTACCCGCACAGATTGCTTGGACAGAGACTGCTGAGTCTCCATCTCAAGGACTGGTTGCGCAGACACCTGTCAGGAATGGTATGCATGTTGGGAGGCTCACTTAATCAGTGTTTGTGAAGCACTCTGAGGACAGGAGATGTTCTTGAGACGCTGAGCCGTACTTTAGCAGGTAATGGATGGAGCCTTGCAGAAAGAACTGTCTTCACCCCACAGCTCTGCCTCAGGTGTTTTTCCTCCAGACAGATACTGCTGTCTGAAGGAGTCAGACCTCTGCTTTGAGCATGCTGGAACAAGGATGAAAGGCAGGAGTATTCATGTCTCAGAGCTATTTCGTCTAGCAGCCTGCCTGTGCATTCAGGGACACCATCACAGCTAGACTGCAGAGCTGTTGCACTTGCTGCCTTATGATGGAAAATCAGTCTGTTGAAGTTTAAATCTTCAGCTGCTCCCAAGCATGTGCAACACTGGGCGTAAAACTGCACCAGTGCTCTGCTCTCCAGCCCCTCCATTTGGAGATGAAGGTGCCAGGACTCCTAAATACCAGTGAATGCTCTACAGCATCTCTTTCCTTCAAACAAAACAGCGCTGGGTAATGTGAGATTGCAGGCATTGTGGTCGGTCGGTTCAAACATTCAGTAAGGCCATGTGACAATCTGGGCCTGAGCTCTCCCTCCACCTGGAGCCGCCAGCACCAGCTGATAGCTTTCCTCTCCTGGCTTTCAGTGCTTTTTCAGTGCCCTCTGCCTGGGGCATCCTGGGTTTATTGATACTGACAGGGCAGTCCAGGTTCCCCTCTGGCCTCCGCCTGATCACACTCGCTTTGTGTGCCTCACAGGAGGGTGTGGTTTTGCCTGGAAAGCAACTGAACAAGACATGACTATCTCCAGGGCTGCCTGAGGAGCTGTTGCTTCACTGGTTGTGGCAAATAAACCTGCCTGGATGGCAGGATGGGAAAAGTCCCATGGGTCCACTGAAGGGCAGAGCACAACTGAGAGCAATAGGACACTGTTTGCCCAGCAGTTGCTGTCCCAGCCCACTGGCTTTGCACCCCATCCATGGCAGAGAGCACGGGCATGTGAAGCGCAGTCCATCACAGGCACTGGTGGTTACAACGTGTGGATGTGCACATCTCCAAGGTGAGGGTGCCTAATGACCTGGAGGAAGGACTGCAGCCGTCTGGGTGCTCGTTACAGTGCAAGGTCTTGCAGGGAAGAGCACAGAGTTGAAAGCTGGGGGCTGCTTTCATAGGGATGTAGTGACAGAGGAGTTGAATCATGAGCAGACAGAGAAAGCTCAGTGGCACGGGGAGGTGCAGGGAGCGAGGCAGTGGGATAACCTGCCCTTATGTCAAGAAGTGAAGATGAGACTCGCTGCCGTTGCTTTCAGAAGGAGCAGAAACCAAAGGCCACAGCCAGCACAGTGGTGGCTCTACAGCGGTGTACAACATCTGTGGGTGGCATGGGCACACTCAGGATCTCCCAGTGCTGCTGGAGAAGGGAGAGGAAGATGAGGTGGAGGGTCATGGCAGCCTTCGGCATACTGTCCCGAGGGCTGGCTGAGCAACGGGGGCTTACAAAGAATGAAAGCACCAGGAGGGACTGCCAGGAGCTGACAATGTACTCCTGTATTCAGCCTGCAAGACACTGCTAGGAGTAGCTGCCTGTCAGAGCAATGCAAGGGGAACCTGAATTTGAACGTGTTGGATTTAAATTAGCTCTAAAGGGAAAATCTGCACCCAAGGAGGTGCTTCCCAAGGATGGTAGAAGACCTCTAGCAACAGTAATGCAGCTGTATTGTAGAGGATGATGCTGAGCAGACAGTGAAACCAGCATTGCTGTCCACAATGAGGACTTGAGAGCCCACCAGGGTCCACATCCCCCTGCCCAGACACATTCTCCTTCTGCACCCCTCAATAGATGACACAGGCCTGGAACATGACTCCCTATAACCCGTATTTTAGATCTACCTGGAGTGTTTCCTTGAAGGGAAGCAAGAAGCTTTTGCACATTCCCTGATTTTACCATCTTTTTTCCCCATCTTTTCACGTAGATTCCTTCAAAAAACAGCAGTGCTATTGCTAAAGCCGAACCCTGTGGAGTGTAAGAAACCCCCCCACCTGGGGGACACATCCAATCCCCATCACTGCTCGCAGTATTGCTGGGTTCCCCCAGCCCATCACAAGGTCCCAGTGACAAAGCTACAAGGAACATGCAGCCAGCAACATGTGCGCCACCTTGCACAGCTCTTGGTTTCAGTCAAGGGCAGTGGGACACAGAACTTGAATCTGAACCCCCTCTTTTTCAGGTCCCCAGATCCCGTTTCTGACAGGGGCAGGCAGCGCTGCATGGAGAAACGTGCAAGAACAGGATAAAAGCAGTGTTGGGTCCCCTGTCCTCCCAGCTTCCAGGAGCACTTCTGCAACGAACCCAAACAATCCCGCTTTTTTGTTCTCTTTAAGAAAGCTCAGCCCCTGCACTGATCAAGCTTTGCTGCCAGGTTGGCAGATGCCCCATCACACCACACTTCCACCTGTTAGCAGCTAGGACTGCTAGCTAGAAGCCAGTGGAAGGGGCTGGGAGGAGAGAGAAAAAGGGAAGCCTCGCGGGTTGTTAAGAGAAGCTGTGTCAACTAGCTGTAGGCAGAAGCCTTGCTCTAACCTCATTGTGCCTGTGATTTGGTTTCCTGGCTCTGACTGTGCTTCCATCAGTCAGCCACACACTGATCCCAATCTTACCTCAGGATAGGGGTGGTGGAAGCTCCCACTGCCCGTGACTGAAGGAAACTTTCAGTTCATGGCAGCTGTAGGTCTAACAAAGGAGAGCTTTTGCTCTACCAGACATCCAGGCTCCCGGGCTCAGCTGAGGGCAGCTGCCAGCCAAGGAGCCGAGCAGCTCGAGATGGGGGAGAGGCAGTTTTGCAGCACAGACCCCAAATCCTGCAACAGGACAATTCCTCAAAAGCAGGAACCCTTTGCTTCTTCCTCATCTTTCCAGCTGGAGAGCAGCATGTGGAAAGCAAAGCCATCCCGGCTATACCGATAGATTTGAGACAAGCCTGCCCTAACACAATACTCCCCTTCTTCCCACATGCTGTTACCCTGTGCTCTTTATTTTTAGCTCTTCCAGCTGCATCCCAGCATGCATCCTTGTACCAAAAATGCTCAACCAGAATAAAACCCAATATCCCTCAGCTCCCATTGCCTGTAATTCAGCAATGGCCCAACAGCCCCAAGCAGCAAGACACTTGGCCACAGCTGCTGCAGAAACCCCACAGGAGGAAGCATGCTTATAGCACATCAGCTATACTGTACTCGGTTAAAATTTAGCTACTTTTTGCATGTCAGAGTGAGGAATAGTCCATGGGAGGCAGGATGGAAATTCCCCCTTGGGCAGCAGCAAAAGCGTGCTGTGAAACTGTCCTGGTTTCGGCAGGGATAGAGTTAATTTCCTTCCTAGTAGCTGGTACAGTGCTGTGTTTTGGATTTAGGGTGAGAACAATGTTGATAACACACCGATGTTTTAGTTGTTGCTAGGTAGTGCTTACACTAGCCAAGGACTGTTCAGCTTCCCATGCTCTACC
>NW_008794885.1:67122-114332 GCF_000699145.1 Aptenodytes forsteri | reverse complement strand
GGTTTTGCTTTACCTATTAAACTGTTTTTATCTCAACCCACGAGTTTTCTCACTTATACCCTTCTTATTCTCTCCCCCACCCCACCGGGGGGGACTGAGCGAGCGGCTGCGTGGTGCTCAGTTGCCCACTGAGGTTAAACCACGACAGAAACACACACAAGTTCTCACCTTTTCTGAGAATTCAGCTTCTCAGTAGTGGGGCTTGCATTACCACCTCTCCCACAGGGTGGATCTGAGGTTCAGTGCAAGGGAACAGAAGAGATGGGGCCAGCAGAGGCAGCGAGCCTGAGTCTCACAGGCAGAAAAAAAGCCCTGCTGAAAAAAAAATGTTTTGCAATCAGAGGTGGAAAAGCAGGTGACGGAGGGAAGAAACCAAACAAGCTTGAATTTGGAAAGACTTCTCTCAAATACATAGATCTATTGCCTAAAGACCAAAAGAGTAATAATGCCTACCCTCAAGTGCTAGCCTACATTGAGTTGAGCTCCAGTGCTCTGACCATTCATACATTCAGAAATGCCCAGCTTCTGTGTTTGGCACAAACATTTAATAGCAGAATTCAAAACTCAGTTATGTTCCATTTTAGTCTTATGTGGAAAATTAGTGCAAGTGGTAATCTAATTGTACAACAACATGTTAAAAAAAGTTTATTTTACATTATATACATTAGGGAACATATTTCAAAGCATTACTAATCACAACAATAATGCAGGCCATAAATCACTTTAAATTTAGTTTGGTTTTAGTGTATATTATCACAACAAAATATAAAGAACATATACAAAGAAAAAGGAGTCAAATGTGTGCATTTTGCTAAAACTTGGCATTTACATACTCCATTGGAAAATAGCAATCAAAAATACTTCTAATCAAAACTAAGTTCCTGTGATGCGCAGTAACCATTGTATTGTTTCAATGAGGTAGTAACTAAATTATTTTGGCCATGTGTTAACATCCTAAATCAAGAAAAGTGTGAAAATGGTTATAAGGCCAAAAAAAGTCAAAATGGCAACATCTTTGAGCCATTTCCACAATGCGGAATGTTGCTCCTTTTCATTGTGATGTGAAACTATTTAGTAAGACGAACAGTAATACTAATTTTTATCATTGTACACACTAATAATTCAAACACCTATTGCAGTGTTACAGCCAGGTACCACTAGTCTGGGACTGACACCCATCCAGAAAGTATTGTTTTCAAGCATAGAGAAGTAATTGTAAGGAGAGTTTTAATTAAATATAAAAATACAGGTGTTTAACTGGTTTGTTTCACAAAGAAAACTACCCAAGTAAACTAAAAAAGGGAACTTTGAAGCCCATGTCATACCCACAAAGTCACAGCTTACCTTTGTGACTAAATACATCACATCTCAATACGTTGTGCAAACATGAACACCAGTGTGTTGCATCAAAATTAAAACAAGATTGTAATCTGATTACAGCCTTGGTTACGACTTCTAAAAGTTAAGATTTATTTGTATTAGTAAATTACATATAATAAAATACAATAGTGTTGTTAAGTGTACTATATTTGTTGCTAGCATCCCACTTTATAACAAACACATGAGAAGTCCTTAAAATAGTACCCCAATTTCATTTTTGCATCCTCAGTGACTTTTACATCTGTACAGGTAAGAGACTTGTACTTAACAAGAGGACCGCTATCTACAGAAAGTCAGTGTAGGTCTTCAGCAAGAAGTTTCACTGAAAAATACTGCCTATGTACAAAGATTACATAACAGTAAATTAAGCACTTCTGTGGTATCATAATGCTTATGTGTCCATACCACAAACAATTCTTGTCTTCCTCTCATGCCACAATAAAGTAACTGAAGTCAGGTTACTGCAGCTTTTGTGCAATTTCAGCCAGCCATGAATGCTGCTGCAGCAGGAGTGTTCTCTTGTCAGGGTGAGCTGCCTGCCATCTGCTGTTCTCAGTAACTGTTCTCATGCCCTGCCAGGATATATAAATTGCTGTTGGCTGTTGGGTTATCCGTTGGCCTACTCTCCAGCACCACGACCCTAAAATGAAAATAAAAGCCACAACGTCAAGTAAGCCTTCATTTAAAAACATCCCTGGATATAACTGTAAATATTCTTTCCCAGGATCCATCCAACTGGTGGTCATTTCTCTTTCCCTGGATGCCTCTAGTTCAAAAGCTGCTCAAAGCAAGGCCAGCCTCAAAGCTAGCTCAGGGTCCTGTCCAGGCAAGGTCTCCAAGGATCTCCCACAGCCTCTCTGGGCTCCTACTACAGTGTTCAACCACCCTCACCATGATGTTTTCCCCTCTTATCCAGCTGGAATTTCCCTTGCTGCCTGTTGCCTCTCGTCCTTTCAGTGGGGGCTTCCGAAGAGGGTCCATCACTCCCCTACTGCCTGGGCTTGTGCTTCCCTGGAGCTTTGCAAAGCTAACCCATTAATCAGGCGCCAGTTCTGGAAGTTGTTAGTCTGCCCTTTGCCATTGGACATTACAGATGACCAAAGCTGACTCTTCTGTGAGCATTTCTAGTCTTTCCCTGAGCCCACATAACCTAAATCCACAGAAACTTCCTCCAGCTCTGAAAGTCCCAGAGACTGAGACTTGCAGGCTGAGACGGTCCTCAAGGAAAGTACTGCTATGTGCAGAATCTTCTCTCTTACTCTTTTCTTGCCACCCACTTTTGGCCAGCATTGGAGACAGGAGACTGGGTTAGCTGGACCTATACTACAACTCCAAAGACCATAAGGGATGTCCTAGATCAGACCTTTCTCTTCAAAAGAGAGAAATTAGCAGTCACAATTCTGTTTCACAAACTATTCAAGACTTTTTAATCAGGCAAGAACCGCTAAAACTGCTAAATGGACCACGACGTTCATGATTGAGTTCTCCACAAACACCCTGAAGTGAAGGCAGATTGTGGGAAATTCAAATCCATCTATTGTGCACTCACCCAAGGAGAGGTTGCTTGCTTAAAAAAAAAAAAACTATCGCTGAGAAAACCTACCCTCTGCTCAATGTGCTCCACAAAGGGAACAACACCTCATGCCATAAGGCATTCCCTGCTCACCAGGAGAAAGCAACACGCAGACTGATGTCAGTTTTTTGGCTTCTCAGAACCCCAGTTCCTATGAACTGCCTAGAAAATGACATGTGTTACTAGAAAAAGGTTTCACAGCTCAAGCACAAAATATGACAGAGCCGCAAGCAAAATGGTATCTGAAGAAATTGGAATTAATGTTTATTGCAGTGCAAAGTCTTTAAACATTGTCTCAGACTTGGGAGACTATTAGTGCAAGCCAGAAATAGATGGAACCATATTTGGGGAAGAGGACATTATTTTTCCAAGGCAATGATTTGCAATGTCATGCTCCATTGTGAAGTCAGACTCATTTTTAAATTGAGCTGTGCTGTCTCTTAACAACTAAGAGAAGTGACATAATAAAGCTGAGCTCCACACACACCTCACTGGAACAGAGAGAGTAAAACCCTCAGGTCAGAGATAAGTATTACTTACAACTACCCTGTTACCAAAAAGCTATCAGGTATTGCACGTAAGGCAGAATCATCAACCCCCAGCCACCAAAAATTGCTGGTAGCTAGCTGATAAAGCCACAGCACCATTCACAGCTGTTGATGTTATGGGTAATTACAGGGCTGTGCATCAAGCTTGGAGAAGCAGAATATGGGGAAAGCCTTTGGTTGATGTGAAGCTTTTTTGGTAGTTCTACGATGCCACAAGAGAGTGACTTTACTGCGAGTGGCATAAGACAGAGGCAATTCTCCAAAGAAAATGAAAGCCTATCTTTGCACTTCATATGAATACATTACTGACGAAACTGTCACATCAGCATGCACTCCCCAGAAGACAAAACATCTGCTGTTTTTGTGGCTGTTACAGAAGTACAGAGTTCGATAGCAGGGCAGAGAAAGTTGAGGAAGTCAGTGACACTCCTAAAATAGCAGTTACTGACTCGGCAAGCTGGTATCTGATGGGTCAGGCAAACATGGTGTTAGTTTCCTGCAAAGCAGATGCCAAAAGAACAGCTATGCTGGGAATTATCAAGAGCTCTTACAAGACCTGAGCTGTCATGTTGGGAGGACAACTGGTAGAGTTCCTTTCTGGGGGTGAAAGTGAGATATTTACATTTTTAAGTATTTTTTGCATTTGTCTCAAGCAGTAGATCTTGATGAGCTACTGCAGCAGACCATCTGAAAGTAAAGATTTCACCAAATTAAACAAAATAATTACAGCACGAAGACACTCCTGGAGATTGTGACTGCAGCCAAATAGGAGCTTGCTAGCACGGCTGAGTACTTCTGGAAGCCCACAAACACTTCTAGAAGAAATTTTGTTTGTTTTCTGAAGAAAGAGAAGTAAACTTAAAGGGCTGAAAGGTAGACATGTACACAAAGGAACGAGTAAGATGACTAAAAAAGGAATCACAAGAAACAAGCAAAAAGAACTTTTACAAGGTAGGAGGAACACACATTATTCTTCTATTTTAGCATGCCATGTTCACTTCTCTTCATACCTGTCAGATCCCAGAAGCCTGAATATCCTCGTATTATCAGAAATTTCTTGCGTGATCTAGACAATAAAAATAAGACAAGTGTTTATATGTTAAATGCACAAGTGTTTTTATTTTGTTTTTTAAATCAACCTAGAGAAAAGAATTGACTATGACTGATGTTACCAATTTACTGCTGATTTAAATCAGCTAGAGAATTTAATGCAACTGTCATTTTTAAATGAGATCTAAGAGTTTTCTGTAGTTCCTGCCACATTATGTGAATTCCTCTGGTAGCAACTGCAAGCACAACAGCAGGGCTCAGCTCAGCACAGCGTCCGAGCTACCGGTGCAATTCTCTTCACAGCCATGACTGAAATAAAATCATAGAACCATAGAATAGTTTGGGTTGGAAGGGACCTCTAAAGGTCATCCAGTCCAACCCCCCTGACGTGGGCAGGGGCATCTTCAACTAGATCAGGTTGCTCAGGGCCCCGTCCAGCCTGACCTTGAATGTTTCCAGGGATGGGGCATCCACCACCTCTCTGGGCAACCTGTGCCAGTGTTTCACCACCCTCAGCGTAAACAATTTCTTCCTTATATCTAGTCTGAATCTACCCCCCTTTAGCCACTAGCCACTCCCCTCCTTGTCCTGTCGCAACAGGCCCTTCTATGCCGCCATCTTTTTTATAAGCTCCCTTTAAGTACTGATAGGCTGCAATAAGGTCTCCCTGAACCTTCTCTTCCTTATTTATAAGCTCCCTTTAAGTACTGATAGGCTGCAATAAGGTCTCCCTGAAGCCTTCTCTTCTCTAGGCTGAACAACCCCAACTCTCTCAGCCTTTCTTCATAGGAGAAGTGTTCCATCCCCCTGATCATTTTCATGGCCCTCTTCTGGACGTGCTCCAACCGGTCCCTGTCTTTCTTATGCTGAGGGCTCCAGAGCGTAGCTGTAGGATACAATTTGTCTCACTCTAGAGTAGATATCCAAAATGTGTCAGATAAATTGCATGTAAAAATGCATTTTGTTGAAATTCTGAATCACAGTAATGATGCAGTAAGTTCATATTCTGAAAACTTAACAGAGAAACATAATCTAATTTGTGGTACTTACGCCCATTGTGAAAAGAAAACATAGTATTCTGACATTTCAGACTAGTGCAATAGAGCTTTGTTTACTGCGGGTGAATTGTAGTTGTGTGATATATCTTTATGATCACATGAATACCAAAGCACCAAAGAAAACATCATGTTAATCAGTAAAGTCAACCAAAGCCCACTGCATACTCCAAAGGATATCAAGTCACACCGTGAACAGGCAGCACTGTTTACAAAGCTCCTTTTCTACACAGCCACATTTCACATTCTTGAGGAAAGAAGAGATTCTTCTCTCCTTCCCAGATCCTAGTAGCATTAGCTGACTTAGTGAATTCACTTCTGGCACAGGGAACTTGCAAGAGAGTTTTAATTCACAACAACAAAGTTCCCCACTTTGTTAAGAAAATTACTTCCCCACTTTGTTAAGAAAATTACTTCCTGCTTGTTGTGGGGCTGAGTCTGCACAATCTTGGCCCAAATTTTGAGTGTCATGTCTCAGAATTCACACAGTTCCCTGTTTCATTCTTCCCACTCAATCAAATCACTGTGGAAGGTCACGGTTATGGAAGGAAGTAACTTTGCAAGCAGCTCAAATCATCCCCAATTAGACCAACTGATATGAGATTAGGGAATCTGAACTAATAATGTCTTCAAAGACAAACGTGCTGCAAAGTTAGTTTGGTCAAGTTTCTGTCCTGTGTAACCGCTTCCTACATACTACATAGTATAAAATTCCCTAGAAGTAACAAATACGGTCAAGATCTGAGCCTGGTAATGCAGGCTTTTCATATTACAGATGAAAATGAGTTTATGTGTTTTATTAATAGCTGTGGCTAGTAGGACAGCCAGGAGAGATAAGGAATTTAAAAAGGCCTGAGAGCTTACCCTAGATATGTTCTACAGAGAAAAAGTTTTGGGTGGCTTGCTTTCTGACAACAGCTCAGTTCTGCCTTCTGTTCTCCATTTAGGTGCTGGCTTTGGCTTGACAATAACAAAGCAAGAAGACAGTGTTCCTTATGCTTTATATAAACAATATAAAGCATCCACTTGCGCTGCAGCACTCTGGGGCACGTCCTCTAACAACCAGATCAGAGCTACTGAGTGCCAATGGGTGGAGTAATCCACTGAGCCTTGCAGAATGCTACTACCAAGAGTCTGGAGTTGGAGAAGTGCCTAGTGGCGTCATCTCCTCCTCACGGTCTGTGCTAACAGCAGGGTGCTGCAGTTCACCATTATAAGTGTCTGGAAGAAGCACAATCATGCCTGGGGATCAAACATGCACAAATGCCACAAGAACCATTTGCAGACTTAGAAATAAGAAGTAGTCTGACTCTAGTCTTTTGTCCAACTTCCCACAAAGAGCAGGCTTACTGTCAGCACAGATTAAGTCAGCTGTGGCTTTGTGCAAATAAATCTAGTTGTGTAACAATGTGGAATATCTAAGCTTGGCATGGTGTGACTGTATGTGTACCTTAAAATACAATTAGTCATAATGAGCTCAATTTCTCAGCTAATGTGACATGGATGAAACAAATGGTGAAGTTTGTAAGCATTCTTTAATAACCAAATTAAAAGACTCATTAAAATCCCACAAAGCACAGCATTTCCACTAACACAGATGCACAAGGTTTGCAGCAAGGGAAAAAAAAAAAAAAAAAAAAAGGAGTTGGGAAGGTACTTATAATGGTTTAACAATGTCTAAAAATCACAAACTGGCTGAAAAAAGGGACTACACAGAAATTTTAGAAAAAATCTTTAGGTCAATCTGACATTTTTCTCCTGAGAAGGGAAAATACTTCTTGTGAAAGCTGGGCACTAAAAATCTTCAAAGTACTCATAAGCCAAGGGAACATGGAAGAGACTAAAAAACAACGGGCAACTCATTCGACACTGTGACAAAAAGCTAAAGCTCAGCAGCGGAGCATGCAACCACTGGCAAAGCCCAAATTTTGGTATCCACGTCTGAGAGGGTAAGGGACTGACACTGGTCTTCAAAGCAATTTAAGGTGAAGAAGATTAATGTTACCGAGAATTAGGCTTGGATATTTTCTATGGCATCATGGCCTGGTCTCTTGTTGCTTTCTGCCTTGTATGTTAGACTTGACAGGGGCTCTTGTATAGCTTAATTAATTAGTTGGTAGCTTATGAAACATGCTTAGAATGAGACTCCAGCTTCCAGGTCTAACCTAGGAAGTTACCGAAATGTTCTACTCTTTTTCAGACCACAGCATTATGCATTTATCCTCTAGATAAGAAGCTAGAATTTGAAGCAAAATGCAGTACTCACCTCATTTGATCTAAAACTCCTTCCTTGCATGCCATGTTTCCAGAACGCTAACACACTGTCTTGTAGACAGACTGGTAACAAAGAACACTGAAATCAGTTTTGAGGCATAATGTCAACTCGTGCTTTTAAGGCCAAAAGTATATGACTGCAGTTTTGAAATTTGTGCATGTATATTGTATCATGTTCACCCACACAGACTGCAAAATCTCACAGGAATTGCTGAACCTGCCTCAAAAGTAGCTGCATTTATATATAATTTATTTGTTTGTTTAATGAGTGGGATTTAAAGATATTCCACCCAACCAGAAAAAGTTGTCCTTCTGTCTAGTCCTAAACACGTCCTTTCCTTTGAACAGGAAACCCCTCCTCATTGTAATACTAGCAGAAAATATATATTGAATTTTAGCAGAAAAATTACAGGGACACTGCAGAAGTTTTTCATTTTCCCAGCAACTATTGACTAATACAGTCCTTCTGCAATAGCAACGCAAAGCTTTACAAAGCCCTCTACTTTCCAGCCCTTCCCCTTGTCACAAATGTGGTGACAGGTGACAGGCACCTGCATTTGAACCCTGTGAAAGGAAATGGTCTAGGGCCTTCCTCAAAGAGAGGGCGAGTGTGTAGGTCCCCGGGAAGAATGTGTCCCACCTGCATCCAGCATCCTGCCTCTGGGCAGGTATGCAGGAAAGAGAGCAGAGCTCTTTAGAGACACTATCAGGCCAGAACAGGACACTGGTAGCTCGTTTGTGACGAGCAGAGAAAGGATTACAGAATGTGCAGAGGTCCCACAGTGAGCAGCTTCAAGTACATGTACTCCTTCCTTCCCCCCATTCCTACCAACACGAGCCATAAAAGTAATGTTTTCCATGACAATGTTTTTTGTGCTCTTCTCTGTGGGACACTATGTTTGAAGTGCCTGAAACTTTAAAGCTTCTCCTCAGAAGTAAATTCCCTCCAACTCATTATTTTCATTCCCACTGTTCCTTCTCTTCTGGTGCTACCCTCCCTCTATGCACACATCCTCCCGCATCCCTCTTTCAAAAGCATGTGATGCAATCCAGGTATGTAACCACTGGAGAATTGTCAAAATAAATGTATTCTGTCTTTCTGTTTCATGAATCTAATTCATTCAGACTCTTCACAAGAAAACAAAATTTATGTAAAGTGTGACATATCATAATTTAGTCTTTGAGCTGCTTTATAAAAATGGGACTGTGTGAACACACACGCAGAATGAGTTAGCCATGTGTGATTCACAGAGTTTAGGTAGGTTGTGTTAAGGTATTCCTTTAGAGGCTGAAGGTCTCCATCATATTCCCAAGACATTTAGCCTAATCAGGGAAGACTCCAGGGTTATTACTTCATTCCAATTGCTCCTAGGGAAGCACATTACATAGTGTGCTGAACCTTTCACTGAGCCTTCTCACACAAAGCGAAATGCGCGAGATAGCGTTTCAAATGCTAAAGACTTGACAGTTAGCATCTCTAATTCTGTACTGTAACAGTAAACAAGTTAATCATAGAGTATCTCGAGTTGGAAGGCACCCATAAGGATCATCGAGCCCAACTCCCTGCTCCTCACAGGACTACCTAAAACTAAACCATATGACTAAGAGCATTGTCCAGACACTCCTTGAACTCTTGACAGGCTTGGTGCTGTGACCACTTCTGTGGGGAACCTGTTCCAGTGACCAAGTACCCTCTGAGTGAAGAACCTTTTCCTAATGTCCAATCTGAACATCCCCTGACACAGCTTCATACCATTTCCACTTGTCCTATCACTGGTCAACAGAGAGAAGAGCTCATCACCTCCCCATCTGCTGCCCCCCTTGAGGAAGTTGTGGACTGCGATGAAGTCACTCCTCAGCCTTCTCTTCTCTAAGCTGAACAAACCAAGTGACCTCAGCTGCTTATTGTAAGTCTTGCCCTCGAGACATTCCACCATCTTGGTCACCCTCCTCTGGACACACTCTAATAGTTTGATGTCCTTCTTATGTTGAGGCACCTAAAACTGCACACAGTACTCAAGGTGGGGCTGCACCAGTGCAGTGAAGAATAGGACAATCACCTCCCTCGACTGGCTAGCTATGCTGTGCTTGATGCACCCCAGGACACAGTTGACCCTTTTGGCTGCTGGGGCACACATATTCAGCTTGCCATCAACCCAAAACCCCAGATCTCTTTCGGCGGGGCTGCTCTCCAGCCTCTTGTCCCCCAATTTATATGTATAACCAGGACTACCTCGTCCCAGGTGCAGAATCCAGCACTTGCTCTTGTTAAATTTCATATGGTTGGTGATTGCCCAGCTCTCTAGTCTATCCAGATATTCAATATTAATAATGAAATCCAACTTACCTATTGATTCAATCTGAAAATCAAACGTGAGCTCCGATGACAGTTTGCGGCTGGATTTTAACCTGCCTTGCAGATTCACTATTTTTATGCAGCCTAGACAATAAACAGGATATGTCAACCAAGAATTGATCTTCAATGTATGACCTAATTTGAAGACAGACAGTATGCACGTACATGCATACGTATGTATTTAGTTGATACAAAAACTTACAATCCAAACACACCAAAATGGTATCTCTCTCCAGCTGTGTTACATGTACAACACTTGTCTCTGTAGTGTCTATAAAAAAATGACAGTGTTAGTTCATAACATAAATTACCATGAAATTTGAAATGGAAGTTCTAGAGATTGAGACAATTTAATGGGTTAGTGTGTTTTTATCTACTTAAAATAATCATCTTACCAGTGACATTTCTCTTCTCTTAGAGAGGCATGTCCACTTATCCAACATGTTGACTGTGACAGGAAAACTGAAGCTGTAATATTAAAGTATGGACTTAATCCAGCCTTTTCTGAGCCATGTCACAAAAGCAAACTCACATGTACATTGTTCTCCCATTATTTGCTGTTGGTGTCATTTAATATTGCTGTTGCAAAAAAAGGCAGATATATGAGACTGTCCACACTAAACCTGAATGCTGTTTCATTCCATTTTTCTTCTGCCTTTATTTCTAAATCTTGCTAGGGACTTTTATATTAGTACTTAATTCTTGCTGCTATTTTCAGACTTTCTATCCCCGGATCTTCCAAAAATAGGGGATTATTTCCTTCTCCAAACTCTTAGAAGAAGGGTTACCTTCCTCTCTTCTGGGTTACAGCTGCAGCAGTCTCCATCACAGCAAACAGGGGGATCTGACCCACAAGTGATTAGTGGACACGTCAACTCAAAAGAGAAGTGTAGTTTTTGTCCATTTGTTTGTTAACATTAAAATTACACAAAAAGCAGCTCTTACTAACTCAGCATTACTGCCAGTGATTCTATAGGCATTCTTTCATACAGAAAAGAGAAACTCATTAAATCTGTTAGAGATGAGAAATTAGACCATGTTACCTAAAATACAAAAGCAGCTTTCCGTTAAATAATAACATCCATGGTCCTGTTGAGAAGCAAAAAACTCCTCAAGGATGATGGCAGAAATGTGCTCCTTGAGATGGTCCCTCCATCTCTTTTTTGCTGTTCGTCTTAGAAGGTATAACATTTATGATCTTAACCAATTTCTAATGCAGGATCTTAACCAAAGGTGGATATAGCCATGATGAAAGCATGCACCAGAAGGACTGGAGGATATATATCTGTGCAACCACATTACGCAACGTGGAAACATGCACTGCACTGGCTGAAGCTAACAGGAGAGGGATGGCAAGGGGAGAAATCCCTTGCAGTAAGTCTCTGCCAGCTAATTTTTTTAAGAAGTCTTTATCAGACATTTACAAAAAAAAAAGTCAAATGTCAAACAATGAAAACTGGTATCTGATGGAAGCTATTTGTGACCATATGGTACACACTTTCCCCATTTAAAAAACACTGAAAAATCTGTTTCATTGCACTATCGCTCTCCTGCCAGCAGGGGACAGGAATAAACCAATACAACATGAGGGTTTAAATTAAGAGTCAAACAAGTAAGAGAAAATAACAACATAGGCACAACACGAGAACACACAAATGATTCAAGGAAGCTAAAGAAGTGTTTTTGGAAGGCACAATGCAATGTTAAATTTTTCACATTACCAAAAAAAAAAAGGAACCGGGAAGGGATTACTATTCTTGTATTTACACACTGATGCAGACAATACTGAAAGAATGACAACAGGACATTATGAGTCAAAGAATTTCTCTTCAGCGTGCTACTTTTATGGACTCTACTGAAGTCACACAGTTACATAAATAGATGTATGAGTTTGAAAATAAAATGCACTAACTCTGAAGTAGTTAAGTGCATTAATTGGCCATCCACTGATCACTTTGTTTTTTGTAACTATGCTTTAAACTGTGTCAAAGTCTGACGCACTTTTCAGCAGCAAGAAAGTCAGCAGGAATCTTCCTCGTGGAAACTGTGCTTCTTAGTGAATTCCATGGTACACAATCAGCCAGACTCATACACATGTATATGCCAGTGCAGGGCTATGTATAAATTCATCATGGATCAACAAGGGCTCTGTGCCTGGTAATAACAAAGCTACTTACTGCTTCTAAACCTGCAAGCTATGACAGGGGTCAGCTCACTAGTGTATCTAGGTTTAGCGGGGAACCTTTCAACTCTAGAAAAGTAATTCTTAGCACAGTTCCTTCTTAAAAAAATTTCTACTGTTGCTCAGATGGTGGCCTCCTCACTCATAGCGCCCAGATCAGTGACAGACAGGTACTCGGTTTCCTGCTACCAGTCGTCCTAACACCTTTTGCTTTCCATAAACATCAGAAGAATAGAAATATGCTCTCTCTCAGCAGAAGGCTGATAACACCATTTCTAACTACACTGGCTTATTGCAGGAGAGCCAAACCACACCTACAGTGATGTTGAAAGAAATTGCTCAGAGTGCAATTCTATTAAAATTTATTAAGTAAACAGAAGTCATGGTGCCAGGGTAGAGCACAGAACAGCACAGTGGGTAATAATCAAGTACAGCCTGATTTATGGAAATGCAAGAAACCACAGCTCCATCCTCTGGTATACTCAAAATCTCAAGAAATCCAATCAGTTCAATAAGTAGAAACATCAAAAAAAAGTGCATGTGCAAGCAGGTACAACCAGATACCCCTTTAAATGAAGAACTTAGAATGATCACTTAGCCTTAATGATTTAACCATTAGTTTCTTCAGAGGAAACTACTTTTCTAGTGCTTCAGCTATAACAAAAGAGCAAGGAACATTTCTGAATGCAATTAAAACAGCACACAAACCTGTTTCTGTAAACCACGAAGAGGTAGAATTTGGGTTGACAGTCTCAAACTTCACCACCTGGTTGAAGTCTCTTCCTCTACTGACACCGACACAAACTAAAGGGAATTCCTGCTCAGGGACTACCAGCATTTCAAACAATCTCAGCGGACAAGGTACAGGAAAATCTATGTGCTAGATTAAGAAACAAAAATAGATATTAGAAGGGAAACAAGTTCCGTCTGAGTTGCTATTAGCTATTTAAACTGTATGGTAAATTTTATGCCATACATTTTGTAACATTAAGTTTACTTCTTTAGATAACAGTAATCGATAGATACAAAAGCCTGAGTTACAAAGTTTAGAGAGTCTTCATGCAATTCAGCTAAAATAAGATAGGGTGTCTTTCATCACGTGTGTCTTGTGCAGCTGCCCACAGATGACAAGAGTGCTATACCAGTCATTGCTCTCCCCGGCTATGGAGTCTCTAAGCCATGTTTCCCAGGCTGATCAAGTTATAGCAGCTGCCTTTCTACAAACATGAGTCCACTCTGGCTCGATCTCTTCAGGTGGTGTCAGACGGGGAGATAACAAGCATTTCTGGGCACCTCCAGTGTCACAGAGCATAGAATAAGTGGCCACCTTCTCTCTGGTATGGGAGCAAGCCCACTGTTAACCCATGTTATCACTCCACTCAGCCATGTCTCAGCCTGTCAGTCAGAGGTTTTTTTACTGTGCAACTAAAAGGCAATGTTCATAGAGAGAAGGGCTTTGTTCTGAAGTGGCATTTATCTACATTTATCTGGCATTTAACTGATATGCACCACAAAAACAAGAACATTCACATAAATATTTTGAGTCCGTTAATACATATTACACATTTAAATAGCTATTTTAAATGTAATTTAACAGAAACCAAGAGAGAAGTCTAATAACTCAAGAAATGGCTAATATTTATTTCTTAACAAGTCCTTACAAGATAAATAGAACTGAACACGAGAGTATTTCACCTTATCGTAATATTACCTTGATTAACATAAATTTTTGCATTGGTTCAACCCATTCTAACAAAACAATGCTACCTTGTAGTGCTCCACAAAGGTACTTGTGGCCCGTGTAGGGATTTCTCACTGCCAAAAAAGGAGAGGTAGAGTACATTAGTGTACTAAGCAAATACAAATTATAAACAATTTCCAACTAAACAGCAGTCCATACACTTTTGGAAAATACCCACCACCACCACTCTAATCTTTTATATAAGGAAGCTGCTGAAAAGTCAACATCCACACTATGAAAATGATGACAGTGAGCATGCTGGAGCAGGGGCTGCCCTTCCACCGGACATGAACAGCTAGTAGCTGGTGCCAAATAAGCCATAATAAACACAACTCTCACAAGAGTGCTGTGGTATGTTTCACCTCTCCAACTCAAAATAAAGTTTATTGGTTTTTTTTTTAGAGTGGTAGGTGGGATTTACTATTTTAGATAGCCTTAAAAAAAATCGTTGACTGTATACACATTTGAAGTATCTTGCTCCACCACGTTCATTTGCCTAAGCTATCTCCAAATCATCATGAGAAGCTGTTAAAGAATGGCTTTTTCTGACACACAGACAGTTATCCAGCAGGCACTGAACAATCACTGTCACTTGAGAACTGCTCAGCTGCCTTCCAAGCACTGTCACAGTGAGTCTGAAATCCAGGAGCTCTATATTTCTGATGAACACTTCTAGATCAGCAGGAAATTCAGTTGTTTTTTTTTTAAAGTGACATCATCTATTTCCACTCAGCTGCTCTTCTTCTGTTGTTTGTCAGAACTCAATTAAAAATTGGAAAAGAACAATAAAGTTGCAAAATTGGGCACCGTGAAATCTCAAGTTTCACAACTAATTCTACAGTATTGACAAAATTTCACTCCTTGAGCACTGCCAGCGTATCCATTAAGATGAACCAGTGTTACTTCGCACTTTGTACAATTACATCTAAAGACCAGATCTTAAAATGCAGTAAAGTGAGTGTGGGCCATCGGGTAATTAACAACACAGTTCAAATAATGAGCTTCTACAATCCAGTACCATCTACGTAAGTGAAATACGGTCATACTACCTTACTGCCAAGCAATCCCTTGGCACTTTAAACATCAAAGCTTAATTTCATTAATCCACGTTCTCACTCAACATCAGTCAAACCAACTGCAAACTGCAGCAAATAACGCTTGGCGTGACCCTTAGTAAGGCTGAACTCAGCAGCAGAAACCACAAAACGTGCAATTACCAGTACCTGTAAGGTGGAGAAACAAGACCAGAAGTTCTCGTCTTTTTCTGCCTCCTGTGGCACTGCTGCTTCCCCCAGGCCAAAGGGATACTTATGCTGCCAGCAGGAATGGAGGCTCAGGCTGCACGTAATAAGTAGGGCAGGAGAGGGGAATCTATCATTTCTCCCCTTGGACCTGCCTTTTGCAGCTGCCCTTGTTGCCATCACAATTATCACTTACGCCTATCATGCAAGAAGGACTCCAGGCTTATTAGGCTAAGCTATCTCTGAATGCCAGGACAGCAGACTCCCCCCGATAATGCCAAGTCCCACGGCACTCTTGTTAAATTCTGTGCCTGTTAGTACAGAAACTGTAAGATTACAGAGGAACACGCCACCAGGTTTCTCATTTCATAAACAGAGACCTGAAAACATATGGACTTCCAAATTAATTTTAATGTCAGAAAGCCAGAGTTTGTACCTACTTTGATCCCTGTCACTCACCCCTTTGGGTGTTCCCTTCAGCATCCATTAACATTCACAGCTTGACTAGATGCCTCAATTAGGGCAACGCCTGGACATACACAGTACCTATCATTAACACCCTACCACACCCTAGAGGATTTGTATCCCAGAAAAAGTCAAGTTTTAACAGGTGAGCTGGACAAAGAAGTGATAACAAACATAGATGGTTTAGCAATATCGCAGAGATTTTTGTCAGGATAAGTGACAGATGTCTCTTATCACTGAGTCTCTGAAAATCTGTATAATACAACTCCTCACACCAAACATTTGATTATGGAACACCAGGCGAAACATTTCCAGGAACAAGAGCTTGACCCCAAGAGATCATCCATAGTTACCTTTCCTGATTTGCTTTCTGGTGGTTTTTTTTGTTTGTTTGGTTTTTTTTTTAATTTATCTGCCCCCATCCCCCTTTTAAAATGTCTTAACACAGTGCAGCTTTGACACTTCAGTAGCTGGCACTCTGAACACACTATAAAAGCTTTGGAGACAACACTGTCCTCAAAGAACTGAAAATACTCCCTGCTTTTTATATTCCAATATTGATAACTGGAACTTGTGCTAGGAAGTCAGGCTACTTAAGCCTGATGGTAACTTCTTTAAGTCACTCCATTCATGGAGATTAGGCTCTTCCTGAGGGCTGGTTTAAATTTGACGTGCATTCTGCTTCTCTGCATTTCTTGAGAATTGTCTTTAAATATAAAGAGCGAAATGGGAAAGTTTTCACTGCTTAAATGCAAGGACTAACCTGAATGAGCTCACTGTCTGCAAATGATAGTTTCATAATAATGACAAAAGTCTCTTCTCCCTTTACCTCCTAAACCTGACTCAGTAATCTTAATACTGCCACCATTTGTACTGCTTCTTGGCATTTATTCTGCAGATCTTTACTTACCAACACAACACTTCTGACACCATTTAGTGTCAGGAATTTTTGTAGACACTGCAAACTTCCTAGAAAATATAAATACAGAATTATTGATTAACTAAAACAATTGAATGAATTTGCTTTTTAGAGAGTTGTTGGTGGGAAAATTATATTTGCCCCCCCGAAAAACTAAAAATATATTTATTTGTATATTTATTCTCAAAATGATATGCCTAGAACATACATGGTGATCCCTCTGTTAGCACTGAGATACTGCTCAGTTATGCAGCATTATGAATGCAGTTAAAAGTCAGGAATGGAGAGGAATAGGTACCTCAGCACCCTCAAGCATTGTTTACCCCTATCTCTTGCTATTTAATTACATGTATTTATACACATGCCTGGATAGTCTATTCGTACTCCCATGATCATTCTTCTTTGTAATGCTGTAACTTATTGCATCTTGTGCTGGATACTACACAGACAACAAAGTCCACTCTTGTCCAAGGACATTCTAGTTCAAAGACAAGACATGCAGACCCAAGGGGTGTGGGAAATGATGCCGTACTGGATAGCTTGCTGGGCCACAGTCCTTGCAAACTAACAGCTTAAATTTTGCAAAACTTTTCATAGGCAGTACAGCATGCATTTCAAGAGGAGGTCTGAAGGAGGACTGGAAGGCAGCTTTGCAAGATCTTTTCTCATGTGCAGGGGACACTCCCTGAGAAATCAAGAAAACGGTTACTTGAAAATTTATCAGATAAGCTAGGGAAGATGATGTTATTTGCTGGTAGTGGGAATTGGTGTTTCTATACAGACTAGAAGACAACAGACAGTATGGAGATTGGCCACAGTAGCCTTGACAGCAAAAATAACTAATTTGATGCTGCAGAAAAGATCGGAATAAGTGGAGTGATAGATAGATGCTGCAGTCAAAGCTATGAAGTGGGAAAATTGTCTATGCTTGCATAGCATTTCAAATTAAGCTGTCCAGAAGTGATTGATAATGCAGCAGGACTGAGCAGCATGAAAACTGAGTACTGGCCACAAATTTTGGTTGGAAGAAGTCACGGAAGGTTTGAAAGGAACTGCTCAAGGACACTGAAGGGAAAGAAGCTGGAAAGGAGACTTATCATAGACATATTTTCTGCTACTGAATGTTTGCCTACCAAGTATCATAAATTGAGCTTAGACCATTTTGCAGATGAATATACAAACCTCACAGATTACTTTGAATTCTATTTTGCTTTGCATTTTCTCTACTGAAAACTTTGCTTTTAACATATCTAAATTTTTCATGTAGCACTCATCATCATGGTATCCAGGAACTTGCTGAAGAATACACTTTGTGGTCTGGTAGGAAAAAAAATTATGCTCTTCTACATACTACTACTTCTGCCTGGCTAAATGTTACTACCCTGATGCCTTACAGCAAGGGATGAAACAGCAAAATGGATTATCTAAATGAATCTCTCCTGCCTTTGAGTGACTGGCTTGGCACTCGCACATTCAGGTTGTGCTGCATTTTTCTTGGGAAGTGACATGACTGGACAAGAAATTTTCTGAGCCTCTGCAACTTAGGTAAGATGTCATTCCAGGCTGAATGTAGTCTGAAGGTTTTCCTCACATGATCCTTATAATTGTGGTTATTAGTCCACTGCTGATGCAGTCCTCAAGCCAAAGTCACCCAGCCAAAGTTAGTTTGGAAGAGAGAGGATCAGAACAGTGGTGCAGGCACACAGAAGACAACAATTCAATGCACAAATTATCTCTTAGGTAATTAGACTTTAGCCTCTAGGAAGAACACCATTTTCAGACAAGTGTTGCACCATTATGCTTGCAGATGACTGAACAAGAAGCCTTTCCTGAATCCAAGAATTAAATGTTAATAGGCTGTTAATAGAACCAAAAGGTAGCAGAGAATCAGGTCTTCTATAATACAGTTTCCTAACAGAAAGCCTATTATATGAGAAGAACCAGTGATTCACTATGCATTTTAAGAATCAAAGGTTTCTCTGCAAACTAGATTAGTGTTACCACCTCCTCTGCTTGGATTTGAATGGGTTCCTAAGGCTTGTTTGGCAGCCAGCACTGTACCCAGTCTCTGGGATTTTGTATGTGCTTGTTAGTAAATAAAGTTGGAGGGACTGCATGCACAATGTGCTGTAGGCATCTGGGGACAAAAGTACCTTCTACGCTGGCCTGCAAAAAATGACTAGCCAATGATGAATGTCAAATCTGTACTCCAGTTCTACTCTTCCCAGCTTTCAGAATAACCCATGAGCCCATCCCCTCTGCATAAGAGATTACACATCCCCACTTTTTTTTTTTTTTAATAGAATGGAAAGACAAGTACAACCAGGATTTACCACACTAGACTACACCTGAAAAGAGCTATGCCCAGAAACAAGAGGCTTCCTGACAAGAAGGTAAGATGTACCGAAACCCATTTCTCTAAGAGTATATTCACATCTTGATTTGTGTAAATTTAGGGGTCTATCCTCTGATTAATGCCCATATGAGTTATTCGTGGCAATCTGTGAACAGAGCTCTACATTATTTGGTATTCACAGAGTTTCACAAGCATATCCTGGACTCCCAGAATTAAGATATTCTGATATATCTGATGATGTGTATTTACCTGGGAAGTATTCGGTCAGGCAGTTTATGTGCTGGAATAGCAACGGGTAACTTCTGCATTTGCCTTGCATAATCAAAGAGTCCTGGTAGATTATGGGAATAAAGCTGAGAAGCTTTACCTGGAAATTAGAAAACAAAACTACACTTCAAATACGAAACCAAATGTTTACCAGCACTACCACTCAAAGATAGCACAGTAACTTACCAGATATTGATAACAAGCAATTGTTCATGACATATAACCACGTACACCTTCGAGGAAATAGCTGATAAAGGGAATGAAAAACAAAGAAAGAAAAGCATTCAATTTGATATACACAAAATGTGAGCACATTAAGTTGATCAATTAATATCTGCATAGACAACAGGACAAAACTAATATTGACTTGCTTTTTGTAGCAGAAATTAGCTTAAGCCAAGTAAAGTTTACCTGGATTCCAGAGTTAATTCAGAGTAAATCTTAGGCACACACACTATATTTAACATACACATTAACATTTAGACAATTAGCACATTTCATATTCGTGTCTTCAAGTACACTATAATTAGCCCACAAGATGTCATTATAAAGGTCAATCCATCTTTTTTCAAAAATTTTAAACCAAACTTTCTCCTTCAAAGGAGAAAAGCTTAACAACATAAACTTCAGTAAATAAAGCATGGTCAACAAACCATAGCCATTCTAAAGCCTGTGATAGTTCAAGTCTCTTGAAACAATTAAAACTGGCACTTGGAAGGGACTCTCCAACTGCATATTATTACACATTTCACTTAAGTGATCAAGGAATGCAACAAACGGTCAAGGCAGAATTGTTATTTGTCAAATCCCACAATTACTAGAAAGATATACATACAAGATATACACATACTCATGTCCAACAGGTCCATAAATGGACACAAAAAGCAAATAGGCAGGGATCCTCCAACATCCCCGATTCAATGACTGCAGTGGAGTCTGAGAACAGACAGCAGACAGCGGCCAAGCTCATGGGCATTTCCTACTGCCACTTTAGGAAATAGACTATTGGGCTAGACAGACCACTCAGGAGGACATTTCTTTTGCTCTTAAAAAAAAAAAAACCCCAAACCCAAACAAAACTCAAACAAAAAAACCCTACCAAACAGAGAAAAAAACCCCACCCTCACTGCTGGTTTATTAGAAAGATTTGAAGAGATCTGTAAATTAATTGAAAGATTTTTTCTGCCAAAGAGCAGGATATTCATCTTGAAGCTGTGCTAACTCCTGGAAACATACGTTATTTCTGCATTGTCCATTAGTGAAGTGGAATGTAGTGAAAAATAACCAAGGACACTACTTTTGCTTTTACACTGAATTGTATCAGACCTAGAGAGTAAGCAATGAAGTGAAACACTGAACTTGAAAATGCTACTAAAGCCCTATTGCCTGTTATCATAAATAACGATGTAATAAATGGTTAGCACAGAGGGTGCACTTCTATTCCTGAAGTCTTCTCATAACCTAAACACACTGTGAGAAAAACCTACGGTAATAATCTACCAGCCTGGCTGTATCCAAATTTAATGTGCAAGTTTGATTTATCTTCTGTAGCTGCATAAGCATATTGTGACTTAGTAGATTTGGATCTGAGGATTAGAGAAGAACAGCAATACTTCAAATTTGCAGGTTGATTGACCTGTCACTCATTCCTCCTGTTCCACATGACTGGCTGTTTTTACAAGCATCTCTTCTCATCTCTAAGTGCTTATTAAAACACTTCCCTAAAAGTTCACTAGGCAATGCACTACAGAACTTGGTGCTTAGAGAAAACAAGAATGGATATGAGAGCATGAGTTTCATTACACCCATTCTCCTTGCTGATTTAAAAAAACCCAAAAAACCCAACCCAAACCAAATGAAAAAAAAACCAAACAAAACATTCCTTGGTCTACCTGTCCTACAAGAATTATTGTATTAGTGATATTTCTCAGGGTAGGTTTTACAACTGCAGTGTAGCAGTAGAGAGGTACCCGAGCTAAGTTTAAACAAGCTAACTCAAGCACCAGTATGATTATGGGTTACATGGAGCTCAGTGCAAGCTAGCTAGGCCTTCTTCTCAACACAACAGACATATCTACAACGTCTGGACCCTGGAAGATGAACAAACACCAGTGCCTCCAGCTTACAGTGTGAAGGCTGTCCTTGCAAATTCCTCCATCTTGATGGCAGATGCATAGCTCCCTAAGTTAGGGAGAAGGCAGGAAAGAAAACAAGTCTCTTAGAGATTAACAAAAGAGCTGGAGAAGATACCATACAGAAAAGCCTGCAATGGGCATTTCCCCCTCCCCACTATCCCCTCAAAAAATTACTATTTCTAAGATTCTGCAAAGACAGAGTTTTAACTGGGATTCAATAAGCTGAGTCTCATCATCAAAGCTGCTTTTAAGACCAGAAGAATGGAATCTAGTGTATAAAGGATCTCCTTGCTTCCCTGTAGCTGAAACACATTTGTTCCAAATATTCTATCTTGTAACAAAGCTTTGAAGAAAACAGAAACTTTAATCCAAAATACATCAGGGAAATTCGATACTATTTAACAAATCATTTAACTGCAGGACAATGCACTATGATGAAGTTCAACACAGTGATATATGCAGATCTCCTACTTCAACAGGGTGCAGCCTACAAAAAACTTAAACGTGAGTGAAAGGTATCCTCAATAGTAAACATTTGAAGTAATTCTCAGTGTAGCTAGTGCCTATGTAACTGTAGTAAAGACAATGTTTACAAGGATTATACAACATTAATCTGAGTGGCTAAAAAAAAGCGACGGATGTATTTCTTCCAAAATATCAAAACAGAATTATACCTGCTCCATTGATGTTTCATGAAGTTCATTGAGGTTCAGTGTGTAAATACCTTCTTCTGCACCAAATATCAAGTACTGATCTGCAAACACAAACAAACTCTAGAAATTCTGATTTAAGGAAGGTGTGTTTTGTAAGAGTATGCAGTGTAAAAGTATGCAGCTCTTTAAAAAAAAAAAAAAAAAAAAAAAAAAAGACTTAAAACAATTAGCCACATTGAAACAAATCAACCTATAACAGTTATGGTGTTTGAAAGCATGGAAAATTAATCTTGCTAAGGAAGCTTAAATTTGTGGATGGGGCTTTTTTAAGACATCTGGAAAGATCAGTCTTTTTTTTTGTGAATTGGAATAAAAACCAGTAGTGATAAAACCATAAGCAAGAATTCATGTGAATAATTTCCTCAAATATAGGTTATCCTACTCAAACACTTCCATATATTTTGTGACATATTCATAGCCTTCCTTTGGAGTACTTCAACAGCAGTATTGACTGGAATGTTTTCTCCGTACTTTGGGGGTGGTGCCTCACTTCGTGAACATAATTAATGCCCTGGATTGCATTTAGGCATGCGAACAAGATAGACATCTCATACTGAGAAAATATGAACTGCGAAAGATTGACTTCCATAATTCCAGTTTCTAAAAAACCTAAGTATTTTCTTGCTTACTGGCTCAGTAGCATGTCTATACAGCCTATAATCAAAAGGTGAAATTGCAGGCAATGCAAGTACAATGTTACCCATTATCCCTTTCATCAGGCTATTTAATAAAGCACTAAAATGTATAGGTGTCAGGGGAAATCAAGTGAATGATAAAGAAACCAATCTCAACTAGGACCTCCAGAAGTCAGATTTTTTAAAAATAAATTAGGATTGGCATCTTTTGGTCTTAAATGTTGAGAAGTGTCTTGAATCAAAATTAAAAAAAACATTTTTTTTTTATCTTTGATATGTAATTTATTCTTTTTAATCAAAGCTGAAAACTGTGCCCTATATATCTTAATTAAAAAAAAAAATTGAACTTCAGACAGCAGTGGCATAATTAAAGAACTTCTGCTTATATAAATAAACCTATTTTACAAAATGTCTCTTTTGAAAGGAACTGTCTTGCTCATCTAAGCACTCTTGAAACCGAGAAGACAAAATGGGTAAAATATATGTAATATACTACCTCGTGTATCTGGATTTATCCATGATGTTGCACAATGAATTTTTAACGGACAGCCATTGAAAACCTTTGAAAAGCAAGCACCCATCTGTAGAAGTAAAAACAATTAAAAATATACATATGAAAAATTAAACTGTGACATTTCCAATAGGATTATTTTTACTTAAAGCAGTAACAAAAGGTTAGGAGTAGTTTCATTTCCCATGCGGAAAATAATCTCATCCAGACAACAAGTTGACAAAGGGATTTTTTTTTTTAAAGTGATTTTTTCCTTTGTGCTTAAGCACCTTTCTGAACAAACATACCAGAATTAGCATTTCAGAATTAGCTCTTAAATTAACAGTCTAAGCACATACTTACTACAAAGGTGACAAACCTGAAAAAGGTTCCTGAATTTTGTGACTTGAAAGTCTCAGAGAAACTTTATTCTTGCCATATTTCACACATTTAAAATAGAACTCTAGGTCATGCAACAATCAAAATCTTAGTCTCGGATTCTCTATTAGTTGTTTCGAATTAACTTATTTTCAATATTGATTGCTTCCCAAAGGGAAATCTCTGGTAGAAGATCCCACTCCTCGTTCAGCATAACCGCAATAAACTCAGTTTGCCTATTAAGCATCTTGCATAGTATAATATAATCAATCTCTCCATCTTCCCCCTAGTGAAGTGCAAGCATTTGTAGGCATTTCTAAGAACACTCAGTAAATTTGCTTCAAGATGACAGAAAAGCAAAAGCCAGGGCTTCTTCCTTTCCCCTCGAACATCAACATATCACCCACCCATCCTATTTTGTTAAGAAACAGAGCTGATCAATAGTACTGTAAATGAAAAGGAATGATGCAGTAGCAAACAACAATTAGTGAAGTGAAATGTTATCATTTATCAAATGATGGTCAAACATAAGAACCAGTCATAGGTAAGGGTTGCCATCCTGCAAAGCTACATACTCTGTAATACAGCTACAGAATGGCAATGTTTTCACTTTATATTAATACTTTGTGAATTATTATCAATCTATAAACTGAATTAACCAAATAGCTCTCGTGTTAACATTTGGACAATTTTTCTTTTGTTAACCTGTTGCTGAATAAGAAAGTCTGCACACATTTCAGTCACTTCTGAACATAGTTTAGTTTAGTAAGAAAAGAAAAAGAACTTAATAATTAACCCTTTAAAATGAAAAGCAGCAGAAATTAGAGCCGCCTTTGTGCTTCAGACATCTCTCACTCTCACATCACTACAATGAAGTCCGTGAGTTTGCCCATATATACATATGTGAGGGAAGAATCAAATTCATTAAGGTAATCAGTAAAAAGTAAAAGACCCCATTGCACAAAGACAAGGGGAAAGACTTCAGCACTGCTAGTACCACTGCAGAAGTCTGAGTACCAAGGCAGGGAGCTGGCTGCTTGCTAGACAATGAGATGATCCTTCTGCAGGCATAAGAACAGAAATAAGAGAAAAAGATGTAAGTGAGGCAGGAATATGAGAAGATACTGATGCACAGTGACCTCAAGGTACTGACAGCTTCAATGTCATCAAATCCCTTGGCAGAAAGAAGTTTGAAGGAGGGATGCTATCAAGAAAAACAATAAAGGGATTTTTCGGGCGGTTTTATGGAAGCCTCTTCCCAAGTGCACAGGACACTGAAAGGCACTCAACAGAAAATACACCAGATGACACTCGAAGCACTGATCTCCTAGTATACTGGTAAGTGTTTCTGCTGCTCCTGTAACCAGCTACACAATTCTCCTTGACCCTTTCCAAGCACTGAAGAGAGATGCTGCACAGTGGAAAGAAGCTGTGCTCACTGCTAAGACCTAATTGAGCTCTGCAGTGATAAATTGGATAAGAAATAAGGAGGAGATTGAAAACAGAAGAGACTAATCATTTTCCTCTGGCCATTCTCAGCCCTGATCTCCAAGAAGCCTGCAGAGCCAAGATGCTGCTGCAAACGCCTCAGAAGGGTAAAGGAGGGAGCCTGAGGGTATCATCTCTAAATATCAAACAAATCTCAAGGATATAGCTGATAATCAGACAAATTATTAAACTGAGTTGCTAGTGGGGAAAAAACCTCCACAAACATGAAATAAAAGGTTGAAGTAAGGCTGCTTGATCTGACTGCTGCCACGGAGACATTTAAGTCTCGGGGGAATATCAGCAGGCAGGGCATTCCCTCATTGGTAGAATCTAACAGGTCTCCCTGTGCTGCAAGCCACCCAAAAGAGCAGGGAAAAACACACTACCAGACTGGGTTATTAAGAAAGTTGAACAAAATCTCTATAGAGTCATAGGCAACCATGCACAGATACCATTTTAAACAGAGCCCCAGAACATCTAACTATTTTAGAGGACAGTGAGAACGCAAAACACTTCTTACCACTCAGCAACATACTTAAGAACCCCAAATTAAAAAACCCCAAATTAAAAAACCCCAAACAAACAAGAATCAGAACAATGATGTACCACAGAAAAAGAACAGAAGAGATTGAAATATTGTCAAAATTTTACTTGCAGTAGCAGGGTATTTGTTAAATAAGACTCCCAGGTGATGTTAGGATGCAAAACATGCCCCACAATAGAGAAAAGTAAAAAGTCCAGTAATCCCAATGACCTGGGAGAAAAAACCTTTCCTTACCCAAGTTTTCATTATTTGGCAACTGATGGAGATAGCAGGCAGAAAGGAACATCTAAGTGCCAAATCAGTCTTCAACACTTAACGGGATTAGGAAGTTTGTTATACGTAAAAGGTGGGGTGTGATGAGGGAAGAAGTGGAGAGGGGAAAGAGTTTCTAACCTGAGGACAAGCAGAACCAGAGAATTAGTACGCTAAAAAGATGCATGAACATGCAGAGAGCAGTCCAATACCCAAAGACTCATTTGATCAGCTTCAGAAGTTTTCCTATTTTAGTCAGTCTCTTTTTACAGCTTCATTATATTAGCAACTCACAGTCATTCTCTAATGGCCAGTCCCTGAAGTTTGTGGCAAAAGCTCAACACGTATGACTTCATTTTGAGGTATTCTATTTTCTACCCTTTTTATTCCAGTAACTGAATCTATCTTATTTCCCCCTCCCCATGATGATTCGTTTCTTTTCAATGCTAGGAGTGCTTCCAAGTTTCTGTCATCCAGTAGTTTATGCACTCCAGGCCATGCATTTAGTTTAATATTTAGTTTATTAAAACAGGATTGATCTCAATAAACCATACTAAACGTATCAAGAATTCAGAGCTCTGGAACAATCCTGTGCATTTATGCAAGAGGTTACAGTTCTAAGGAACAGAAGCATGACATCTACCTTAACCTGTCCTGCTTCTCTAAAATGCGTATGAAGCAAAAAATAATATAATTTGCACTTACACGTCCTTGTAGCAATTTTATTTTCTTATCTAAAGATGAGACACTGATCTGGCTTAGAGGTAATGTAGCAAAAAGGTTAGTTTAAAATCAGATGAATCCCCCATTTGGTGCACAGTACAGCTACATGAATGCATACTCCAGCACACAAAGAGGAAAGTGGTGAGGGCAGAAACAAATGGTTGGGAAGAAGGAAAGACTGGCTCTTCTGATCACAGTGCTGGCTAAAAGCACAGTGACAAGTCCGCACAGATATTACAATGAAATTCTAGTTTGCTTTATGTTATGAAGGTGCACACAGATGTCTGAAACAGTTATTTCCAGCCCTAAGGCATCTATGAATCCTGTCTTCGGAAGTTTTGAAACCTAGAGCTGCGTAGTATAAACTTTGAGCTATTTGCAATTCCTGAAAGGCATCAGCTCCTCAGATCAGTAAGTACCTTCAGTAAGTACCTTCAGTACACTGAAAGTACTTCTGTGACATTAGTCACAGAACTCTCATTCACTTTTTAACAAAGCAAGCAAGCAAAAAACCTTCCAAAATTTACTTCAAGAGCACAAAATAAAGGGCGATTTCTGAAATACCATACCTGTGGCTTAACATTTCTAAGAGACACTGGCTTTTATAATTTTTTTTTTTTTTTTTTAAATACTAAACACATTCAAAAAATGAACTCTCTCAGCTTTAGTAAGAAAACATGTCCTGCTTCCAACATGCATTTGTATGACTCAGTAATACTCACGTGTACTTTAGGTGTGGGAGGAAGGCCGTTACTAATTGGTTTCTAGAAAATAAAAGTTAAAAAGTATGTTTACACTCACGTGCATGCGTATGCATATTCTCTCCCCACACTACAGCATAACCAAAATACAAGTCTAAAAAATTTTTTTTAGAATGCTGTTAAAAGCACTTGAGAAATAATTGAGCATAATTGTATTAGAAGAAAATAAAAAGCCAATACTTATATCTACATAAGAAATAGATAAAAAATTTGCAGGGAAGGTTTTGTAAGACAATAAATAGAGTTGTGTTGTATATTTCTACACTACACTAAAAGGAAAGCACTAGGCACCTACCGGGACACTCCACTGTGTCCAGTGCCACATGTACTAGATCTGAAAGCCATGGCTGAGCTTTGGCTACAGTCACATATTTAAGCATGAGGTTAGGCTAGAGATCTTCCTTCCAACTGACACTTCCATAATTCTGTATGAGTTCACTAACCACATGTCTCTAGTGACCACACACCACAAACTACCAGTATCATTTTCTTTCATTAAAACCTCTACAATAATTCCCTAATATCTCCTCATTGAATATCTGCATAGTCTATTGCGCAACATTTTCACATTACAATGATGCCTGAAAGAATGCCATCCATATCCAGCAATACAAAGTTTAAGCTATATTGCAGCAATTGTTCAATTGTTCAATATTACAAGCAGCATTAAACTCTATAATTAGTACTAGACCCTTACATAGTGAATTTCCTTTTGCAAATTCTTGGGAACAATGAATAAATTTTTTTTTTTTTTTTTTAAATACTAAACACATTCAAAAAATGAACTCTCTCAGCTTTAGTAAGAAAACATGTCCTGCTTCCAACATGCATTTGTATGACTCAGTAATACTCACGTGTACTTTAGGTGTGGGAGGAAGGCCGTTACTAATTGGTTTCTAGAAAATAAAAGTTAAAAAGTATGTTTACACTCACGTGCATGCGTATGCATATTCTCTCCCCACACTACAGCATAACCAAAATACAAGTCTAAAAAATTTTTTTTAGAATGCTGTTAAAAGCACTTGAGAAATAATTGAGCATAATTGTATTAGAAGAAAATAAAAAGCCAATACTTATATCTACATAAGAAATAGATAATAAATTTGCAGGGAAGGTTTTGCAATACTTATATCTACATAAGAAATAGATACAAAACCTTCCCTGCAAATTTTTTAAGACAATAAATAGAGTTGTGTTGTATATTTCTACACTACACTAAAAGGAAAGCACTAGGCACCTACCGGGACACTCCACTGTGTCCAGTGCCACATGTACTAGATCTGAAAGCCATGGCTGAGCTTTGGCTACAGTCACATATTTAAGCATGAGGTTAGGCTAGAGATCTTCCTTCCAACTGACACTTCCATAATTCTGTATGAGTTCACTAACCACATGTCTCTAGTGACCACACACCACAAACTACCAGTATCATTTTCTTTCATTAAAACCTCTACAATAATTCCCTAATATCTCCTCATTGAATATCTGCATAGTCTATTGCGCAACATTTTCACATTACAATGATGCCTGAAAGAATGCCATCCATATCCAGCAATACAAAGTTTAAGCTATATTGCAGCAATTGTTCAATTGTTCAATATTACAAGCAGCATTAAACTCTATAATTAGTACTAGACCCATTTTCTTGTATCAGTATCATTTTTTCCTAGTAAAAACATGCTTCTGAAGAAATTTATTTTACAGGTAACACAGGAAACTTGAAACACACAACTATAAATGCCAAGTTCAAAGCAGTTCAGGAAATCATACTTTCCAAAGTACTGCCAGTATTACTGGCACTTCCTTAAAACAAAACAAAAACACACACAATGTTTCTGCTCTATTTCCTCTTCACTCCTCTCAAAAGAGTGACATTTCCAACCTCATCCTTAGAAGCAGCCCCCAAAGAGTGCAGTTTCACATTACATTTAATCTGATCCAATTACAGATGTCCCACTCTCTCCTATCTCACATTCCTACTTTTGCTTTTGCATCATAATAATAGAGTGACCACTCTGGAAGCCATTTGCTGCTTTGATGGAAAAACTCACTTGGAAGAGGAGGAAGGGATGCACGAATATTCCCTTTCCTCAGCTCACAGCTGGATCAGATTACACACGGTGTAAAGCTGCATTATCTCCATGACTGCAACTTCACATGAGTATATGTAGCTCAAGTCTGACACTAAACCCAAGCTGCTAAACCCTGAAACCTGGAGCTCCAGAGGCCAGCAGGCAAACAGCTTGCATATCTGGACCCTCAATCTACCTTTCTCCATCTTTTTGACCCTGAACACCAAAAAGCCTGTATGTCTACATCTGGGACAGGAGGAGGACTCATTTGGCAACAGCCCTGATTCAGCTCCTTTCCCAGGGCCAGCCAAATCCTCCAGCAAGCCATCAGGTGGCAGCATATTCCTTAATTTCCTCATTTGCTTAAATAGTCATTGCTCAGTACAACACATCACATCTCTCTCTCAGGATCTCGCTCTCATTACATGTCTCTCAAGTGTGTGAATACAAGCAAGTAAATCTTGTATATCCATGATTATGTTAGTTTCTAATCAAAATTAAATACCGACTCAAACTTCAGCTTAAGACTGTATGACAAGTAGACAATCTAGCAAAATTGTGCTTTGATTCAAAGCAAACAAGATGCCATCCAGCATCATTTCTATACTAAAGAGTGTGCCCACTCCTTTTCATTGCGCATGTAAAACAGTTGAGACAACTTTAAAATAACACCTAGAAGCTTAAATACGTACCAGTATTTCCTTCTTTTCTTTCCTTGAAAAATTAGTGTCTCTAGCTTCATTCTGTTGATGTGGCGATCCCTCTCTTTCACCATTTAATTGTACAGAAGTGACTCCATTACCTAGAAAGATTCATATTTAAAAATGTATTCTTCTGCCTTCAACTCAAAGAGTAGTCTAGCCTAAAAACAATTTTGAAGGGCCAAAATTTCCACTTATGTCAGAACATGTTCCAATACCCTAATTTATTTCTAAAGCATACATGTTCCTACATGTGCATATATAACCATCTATAGAGCCACATTCAATCTCGGTCCATGGCTTTTGGCAATTAATGTAACAAATCTATTGTGGGCACAGAAAGGGATGCAGTCATGGTTATGCGGAAAAATGTATTTAACATAGCTAAAGAAAAACTTGGCTATAGCTAACGCTTCAATTATTGATTCTTTATAAATAGCCTTGAGGCATTTCTTAGCACTGGATGCTTAAGCGTTACAGACAAATCTGTAACACATCAACTGCAGTACTAAATATGTAGCAAGGAAAAGCTAGCAAGGTATCAATTAAGAGTCAGAAATTAAGCTTGCTTAGAACAAGCCAGTCCAGGACAACTCTCAAAGCATCAGACTTTAACAAAAGCATAAAAGGAACAGCCTGAGCAAACAGTAAACAAACACAATTACCTGCTATACTACCCAACCCAGCTCATTACATATAAAAGCAAACTTTGAAAGCAAAACTCTATTCTTGACATGTCAAATGACAACAGTTGACACACAGGGCCAGAATCTGAAACCTACATACAGGAAAACTTTATTCCCTGTGACAATCCTGATACACTACATAAGCCTGCTGCTTAGAAAACCAATTGTGTCACCAATGGCATCAGCAGGAATTGTGTCAGTGACTTTACTAGAAGGTACATTTGACCCTCTTAAGAGTTTAAGCATGCTTTCTTCATGCATTTTGGCTTTCATGCACTTTGTTACTTGCCCAACACAGAAAAATTACCACAGTATGTTTTAACGTGTGCATAGATGAGGATGTAGAAATAAAATCACATTAGATTATTTAAGAAATATTTGTATACTTCTTGGTGTCACTCTTATTACCTAAAGCATTAGATTTCTGTGGAGGTAACCGAGGAGGTGGCGGTCTGGGTGGAACCTGAGATGCAGATTTTGCTGGACTCTCTGATGTTGGGCATCTCTTGATTGTCCCTTGATTATCATTTTCAGAAGAATGAGTTTCTTGGGGGATAAAGATGGATTTAGGCTGAAAAAGACACAGTAATAATAAAAACATAAGGAAAAAAGATTCAAAGCATCCATGCTACTTCTCAATGAGGAAAAAAAAAACCTAAACACGTGCACTATTTGGATCCTGGAATTTTCACAAGTAAATTGATAAAGCAACATGTTCTGCCACGCAAATTTCTTTAAAAAAAAAAAAAGGTAGAAGGAACAATTATTGGGTATGTGGAAATGCCACTGTTTATGACTACAGATACTTTAAAAAAAAAAAAGGTAGAAGGAAATACATAGCAACAAGGAAAACCTTGTTACCAACAAAGGATGAATTCAAAATCATTATGTTCAAGTCATGCATTAAACAATTATTGGGTATGTGGAAATGCCACTGTTTATGACTACAGATAACCAAACCAGACGTTTAAGCAGAAACTAGGGAACATTCAATGATACTGCCAGAACTTCGCGTGAAGAATCCCAAACAGGGGATGTAACCACAAAGGGCAATGTTGTTTAGACACTGGCTGCACTAATGCTGCTTGTAGAAGGATTCTCAGTTATGCAAAGATAGTTAGTGCAGGATGGTAAGTAATCAAACCTGCAGTTTTTGCCTTGGGAACTGACAGCCAGACAAAAAAAAAAAAGGTTTTTTTCTTTTTATTTTTGCTCATATTATGATAACTTCAGTGTGAAAAGATTCACTTACTCTTCAAGTGGCAGCATGCAAAACCTAATCCAATCCAGGCATGCCTCTGAAGATCACCATTCGGACACCAAAAGTTAGCAAGCAAAATTTGGCAGCTCTTTATTAAAAATTACTTGTGGCACTAAATTTTTTAACTACCCAATTTATTCCTTCCAAAGTATCAGAAGTAGAATTAGTTAGAAACAGCACTTTCACAGTGACAAACACCCTATAGTGCAAGTCTTCACGCAGATTTGCAATTAAAGGCTACCAACATAGAGGTCAACCCCCTGGATATACCATTGACTTAAAACTCGATTCAAGTCTTCAAGTCATGACTCAAGTGAGAGACCATCAGTATAGTAATTTAGACACTTCTGAATTTGTTCATTTATTTAAAGTGCCCTTTTATTCTGGGCAACAAAATCACCCTCACTTACCTTTGGTGGTAAAGGAGGTGGCACTTTAGGTTTCATAGTAGCACTATAAAGAAAAGAAAGAAAACAGATTGTTATCCAGTGTGGCTCTTTGAACTTTGTATTGCAGCATTCAGGAGGATACTAACAGATTGTTATCCAGTGTGGCTCTTTGATCTTTGTATTGCAGCGTTCAAGAGGATACAGGATTTTATAATGATGTTTATTTGTATGACATTTAACTTGTCAACAGCGTTATTATATCCAAATAACTGCATCACGAATACTTTCAAACATTTTGTTATTGCTGTGCATACCACAGACACTATCCGAAAACTCAAGTATCACAGATCCTCCCTAGAAAGCGTGTCACAAAGTGACATGAACTGATTTGTTGAAGATGCACATACTTGTACAGAAAAAAGTAGGTAGATACAGAGCAGGGCTGATATTTACTCTGTTGAGAGGAGAAAGATTTAGGATATCAGTGAGCTTTTCTAAAGGGCCATCTGTAGGTATATAGGGCAAAGGGGAGTTACAAGAAAACTGATAAATACCATTCCTTGAAAAATTTACCACTGACTTCTGCAGAACAGCCTTGCACATGAAAGCAAAAATCCATCTGCAATGGACAGCTAGCCTACTGTCTGGGTTGTATGGGATTTTTTTTCTTCCATGAGTTTTTTTTCCACAGAAATCTTGGGAAAGACAACTTTTTAATGCAAGAACAATTCAACAGCTTGGCTCAACAGTACAAGATAGCAGGAAACAAGAAAGCTGAAGCATGAGGAGCATTCTTCCTCTGTTGGTTCTGTGTTTTAAAGAATATGCTGCATTTTCAAAAAAATCCTAAATTCTGGAATTTTTTATGTTTTTAAAAACTCTTACACTGTCCTGTTTCCTAATCTTTTGGAACAGCAAATTATTTCCATTAAATAAATTAGGAATACAGCTGTGAAAACTTGACATTCTTGCACAATAGTTTCCTTATTTTTAAATTATGTTCCAAAGTTTTGGGAAAATATCCAAGTAGTAACATATCTGTTTGCTTGTTTACAGGTCAACAACTTGTCTGCTTTGCTTCATTCTTTTCAGGAGTTTCTGTCCTGGTATCTTATCAGTCGCTTTTATTTTGGAGAAGCTGAAAGGGGACTTCTGAGAATGTGTTACCCTGTGTCGTGCACTTCAGCTGCTATGGTGGTGGAAATTATCTTCTCTTTATAACACGGGACCAAGCTTAAGTCCTCAGTCATGTGTGTCCAAGCTCCATTTGTATTTTCTTTCATATTCTTCCCTGCATCTCAGACAGCCACCACAGTGTTATTGGGGAGCCAAACGTGAAAAACAAAAAAGCCAACGATTTGGCATAAGTGTAACAGATGTTTGCACAAAGGACTGGTTTCAACAGCAAGGTTTATGTGCAGTTTGTCACCGCTGATCACGCAGGGCAGTGCCCCAATAATTTCTGCTTTCCCAGCTTCCATAAACAGGAAGTTCAAGCATCATCAGCTTTGCTGCACATGAGAGAAAAAGAAATATCAAAACCGATCAAAACTATTAAATGAAGAGAGAGATAATTTTATATTGTTCCCTGAAGCACGTGGATTCTCTGCTGCTATGAATCACCCAGCTTCAGAGTCATGCAGTGGCATCAGTTTGGACTGGAAGGCATATAGCTGTTTCATCATTTTTGTTCTGGATCTGAAGGGAGAAGTAACCAATGTCACGTGTGCTCTTCAATTGCAGCTCACAGAATATAAATCAAACAAAAGCCTTGAATCTTCAGTGGGCTCCAGAGAAAGGTATCCGAGACCAAGCTGATGAACCAACATATTGCAGCAGAGCTTTGGGCTCAAGCAGATACCAAGAGGAAAGGCACAGATGCAGAATCTATCTGATCCAAGGTTGAGGCATTCAAGGCTTACCCCTGTGCTTACAGGAAATTGTCAGGCCCTCTCTGTAGGGCAAGAGTACCTAGGATGAAATACGGGAAGAAGCAAAAAACACCAGGAGTTTTTGGAAGACCATTGGTGACTGTCCTTAGGGTCAGATGAATTGGAAACTCTCTGGAAGCTATCAGGTTCTTTCTTGCTTAACCTGAAAAAGAAATACCACAGAAACACGACAGCGACAGAAGCAGCTAAAGCCAATGCTGTTTGAAAGTTCTGATGAAGCTTGTGCAAGGAGCAAGGATCTCAAAGCACTGGACAAAGAAATCAGTGCAAGCACTTAAAGACAGCAGGGATCAAGAGGTTCCAAGCGGGAGCAAAGAAACATTAAGCAAAAATTAACAGACACAGAGCTGTACACAAAAAACACCCAGAGATAGTACAGATGGAGGAACCAAGCTGGGCTGGCTTGCAGCAGCGCAAATATCCAGAGCATCTTCACTGAAGGCCGTCAGAGCAGAGCTGGCAGTATAGAGCTATAGGGGACCATTACATCCTACAGTGCAGGAAGCCTGAGTTATCATTACCAAGGTCTATCCAGCTATGAGCAAAGCAGGTTCTCAGCTTGGTCCAAATGCAGAGGAGCAAATCAACAAATAGCATTATCAATCTCTTCGTCTCAAAGACAAGACATGGGAGCTTCATATTACTGATGAACTGCATAATCAATCATGCCTTTAAACAACCGCTTAATAATGAAATATGAAGATTTTCTTAAGGAATTAGCAAGGGAATAAAGCCTGCTAAAAATTGACTAAAAGTAATTTTTCTTCTATAAATATCATTTGTGTCAAACAGCAAACATACTTATGTTTTGAGAACTTGATGATCAAACAGTGCAAGTTTAATGTACTTGTCACCCAGCTGACATCAGACACTATCAGTAGCTTTACCCTTCCTGAAGGGGGCTGTCCCTCATGCGCAGTACAGTGATAAAAACCACTGCCTTTGTCATAAAAGAACAGCAGTAAAAGAACTCAAGAAAAAAGAAAAAAAGAGAGAGATTTGGTTCTCCGGAACAGATAGATGCCAGCAATAGATAATGCATGTTTTACAGGTTTTTGGTATGAAGCAACAGCTTTCAAAATTATCTGTTAACAGAAAGTAAACAAGAATTCTGTCTCAATGGCATCTTCCTTTTTGGTCTTTACATCAGACGTATTTAGGAATGTAAATTTCCACATACTGGCTGTGCATTTTAAATTGTTTCAGCTCTCATCTGTCAATCAAAAAGAGCCCAAGAATACTTATACCAGTGGAATTTAAAATAAGCATAATTAAACACATGCTTATCGATACTGCCTTTGCAGTCCCATAACCTTGCTCTCTCTGTGATAAGGGAGCCAGCTCTATTCCAAAATCAAGCACCCATACAAGCATCCTCCTAGCTGAGAATGTGGACAAAACAAACTCAATCATCTAGAGAAGACAGTTATGTATATGCTTTATGTATTTTTAATAAGCTCTATTTTAATGTACAGTCATCAGTTCTAAAGAAGACACCAGGACTGCGGTCAGATGAATTACTGGCTCAATGTAACTATGCCAAGATTTTGTTCAATAATAGAAGATAAAAGGACAACTGTATTAAGCAAGGAACAAGATTTTTTTTCCCCTAATTTATCACAAGTTTAATCAGCAGAATAAGAAAACTTAAGGTGATGTAACCTAGGAACAACATTAAATGCCTATCTTTAAAAAGGCTATAGAAGAAAAAGAATCCTGAGCCATTAGGGATAATAAAATGATTCAACTATTTTTGTAATTTTCATCTATTCAAGAATCAGCTTTTATATATATTTGTTTATTTTTACAAGAAGAAAGGACTTACTGTTTAGCATCATCGTCTGCATCATCATCATCATCTTCTAAATGTGCCACATGTCCCCTAAGAAAATGAACAAGGTACTATGGCTGAGTGAGTTGTATTAAAATTACCTTGGCTACTGTGAAAAATTGAGCTCAAGGGCTACTACCTCTTTTACAGAATTTTACTGCCTTTTAGCTTTTTATCATTATTATTATTCTTTAAAGCACAGCTGCAATCCAGACAACTAAGCCTCTCCCATATCCTCTCAGCAAGTACAGGGACAAACAAGAACTAGTTGTGACAGACATAAGAAATCAACACACAAATGACTTTGAAACACACAAGAGGGGGGGAAAAAAAAAAAAAAAAAAGAATTACCGCTGATGCAGTTCTTCTTCAACTGATTTTAAGAGACTCCTTCAGCATTAAATAAGAATAAGAACACAGTTTAATTGTGGCACACAAACTTAATTATCAAAAACCAGGGCAAATGCTCCTATGATTCTATCAGTAAATAATCCAAAGCATGTTATTTCAGCTGGCTTTCAGAACATACATCAAACATCCACATACAAATGAACATCTGCATTTTTTTTTTTTTTTTTTTTTTAAAACACCACACAAAAAAAAAAAATTTCATTTTTTTTTTTTTTTTTTTTTTAAACACAACGCATTTTCATATGCATTTATTCATGCATTGCTATTAAGTGCAGTGGTCCTTCTTCCTTGTACTGTAAAACAAGGACTGTCTCAGCTTGATCTGATTTAAAACAAATCCACACTATCTAAGAAAACCAAAATGATAAAAAAAAAAATCAGACTGACAAGACGATTAAGCTACTATTGGAATAAATTCATTCTTCCCTAGCTAAGTTTTGTAACATTCTGAACTTCTTCATTTTTGTGTCTTTGTCTGAAAACACAGACAGGAAGGAATAGCAGGCAAAACACAGGGATGAGAAACAACAGGATTTCGGAAGTTATCAGTATTCCTATTTTCCCCAACTAAAAGATTGCATAAAAATATCATGTTCTATGCTTAGATTTTCTGCATTTTTTTAATATGATTTAATTTAGTAAAGCAAAGCTAGGCATCCTAATTCTGACATGCATAAATGTAAATTAAGAAACTGGGTGGAAAGGAAGAATTACATGGAAAACTGTTTTATAGGATTAATACAACAAAATTATTAAATGTATGAACAAGTTAAAGGACTTTGCTGAGACAGGTAAGTTTTATTTTTTAAAGCATCTATAATTGAATGTTCCTAGTGACCTACAACATGAAGAAAGGCATAAAGCAATGTCAAAGAGCAGCACTGGTAGTTCCTAGATGGCGTAAAATTGTACTCTGTGGGACCTATCATGCAGAACATTTTGTTAACAAGCAGACCAAGCTAATGGCTCTTAAAAGGAAGCTTACAGCACCATAGAGACAATATGGTCAACAGAGCCTCAAATACTGGAAAGTGCTGTAATTTTATATCATTGGAATTACTATTATTTGAGAAATAAATAGTGATTTTGGAATTGTAACCAATATAAACAAGCTTGACATATTTTACTACATCCATTTCAGCTAATGTGTTTAACACACATTTGTGATTTTTATATTAAAACAGTCTTGAATGAAATAAAGACAGAAAATGCTGTTGCTTACTCACTTATTTGCACCCAAGAAGTAGCCACACTGAGGACCATGACCATATTCTAGCTGTAGATCCTACAAATATAAGAGAACAAATTTTTAAGACCAATAGGTGAGCATCAAACACATACCCTGTGTCATGCTGCTGTTATCCCCTCTGCCACACCTGAGCTACTAAACAAGCTCATTCCTCTGGCCTTCCTGGGCCCTAACACCACTCTCAGGCCCATCACACCTAAAAATCTCCTCTCTGCCAGTTTGGTGCATCTCTAATTCCTTTTAAAACTCTGACCTTAGCCCCTTCCTTGGACACACAGATCCTTTGCTCAATTAAAGTCAGCTGCAGAAAAAGAAACAAAACAACAATAAAAATAATAATTAAAAAAAGACTTTGTGATCTACCAGACCCCGTAGAGAACCCAGCCATCCCTCACTGGCATATTATAGTATTCGTTTCAGATGGGGAATAGTGCTGGCAGGAAGCCTGAAATGCCTTTAGCACATGGGGACGTTAAAGAAACAAGCAGAGAGGACAGTAAAAGTGTTTTTATAGCTCTGGTTATAGCAATACATATTTTAAGGATAACTGTGTATGTTCTCATGTATACTTTAAGATCACCTTTTGTATCAAAAAGAAAAATACAATATTAACAGCAAAGTCAAGCACTCAAGCAATCGTGGAGCATGGGCTACTTAGAAAAAGAAGTGGCAATACGCCTCCAACACTATTATTCAGTAGACGCCGTATGGCATACAAATTTAATGCATTAATGGGAACACAGGGACCATATTGAAGCACTATCAAACGTGCATCTGCCAGAAGGATACTGCTATAATTACAGGGTATTTTTTTTTTTCTTCAGGTGGATCACAACAGGAAAAATCTGAGCATAAATTTGCTCCCAAAATACCAAGTGTATTCACCAGGAGAAAGGAGTTATTGATCACCTAAGTCAGTGATAAATGGAGCTACATTGCTCCTTTCCAGGAAATATTTTAAAGGTCTCCCAACATCTTCTGTCAAACAGGCCTCTCTAGCTGCAGCCTGATTCGAAAGCATGCCATCCTTCAGAAAGATGCCCAGATATCCAAGCTATAAGAGCAATAAGCTTGGATTAGATGATGACAACTCATGGGGTTGATCTCTCAAAAGGGCATTTTTAAAAATCAGAGGAAAAGTCTCACACTAGATTTGCCAGTGCTCCAAGCTGACGAAGCAGAAGCCACTGCAGCTTTCAGTTCCAGACTGAAGGGCAATCACAATACAAAGCTATATATATTGGAACTCCTTGCTGAGCAGAAACCAAGTTGTTTACTGCACCCTCAGTTCTGCTCTGTAAAGCTAAGTAGTAGTAATACTCATAGGTAGGTGTTTCTACCACAACTGTCAGTAGCATTTGACTGCTTCAATGACTTTCCATATTTTCCCAAGACAAGTGAGATATTGCGGAAAAAATAACATGTAACTGATAATTACTTGATGTAAAAGAATGCATAGATCAGAGGGTTGAACAAAAATTGCATAGGCAAGCCCGATGCTGGCATTTCCTGAACCATGGAGAGACTGACTTTTCAATCTTCGTACCAACTTTATTACACATCTTTTTTCTAGAATTAAATGAAGACACCCCAAAACCACCAAACCCCATACACTTCTATGGATCTGACTCACAAGGGCCACCTGACTTTCCCCCTAGACATCCGTCAGTGGAGCTAGAAAGTTAGGTGACAGGAAAGAAGCGGTCACAAGTGGCCGCGCTGGCAGGGAGGAAGGCTCGCTCCTCTCCAGGAACATGTCCTGGGCTCTGCGAGGTAGCAGGTAAAAGGGGTCAGGCCTCAGTCATGGGTATCTTTGATCCCTTCTGCTATCCTTATCCTCCTCCTTCACAGTTTCATCCTCCTCCTATGCCCCAAATCTCGACTCCTCCTGCTCCTTGCTCTAAACAAGCTCAGCAAGTCTCCTTCCCTCAAGAAAGGCCATCCTAGGCCCTCCACAATTTCAGTCTCTTCATCACTCCCAGTATCTGTCACCTTATCCAGGCAATTCCTTTCTGCTGGTCCTCACCACCAGCTGATGTACTCCAATCCACCATAAAGAAACACAAATTTAACTTTCTTTACTGTGAGTACTTATATTACTTCTGTGCAATCTCAAAAACTTCCACACGTAAGCACAGGTATTTTGAGGATTCAGGCTCTAGAGCAGAAAATAACAAGACTGGAAACATAAGATGTCACCAGACTCACAAACAAGGAGGTTAAACAGGTTGTGTGAGTCTACGTAAGAGGACACCAGAACAAAGACTGGGAGGCTGTTGAGAAAAATAACCGCAGATCAGTATAATGAAATCAGATTTTCACCTTGAAGTGACAAGCATTTTGTCTACACGTTGCAAAATCACATTAATCAAAAGTGGCGAACAAAGACCTTATCTGGGCAGAGCCAAAACGTCTGTCCATTTTAATTTACACACTGTGCAATGTATGGCTATATATATTGTACAGCAATGACAGGAAAATTAATAAGAGAAAATAAGCAAACATCCATAAAATATAAGGAGCCTTCATCTGTCACCAGACTTTTTAAGCCTTATTGGAATTTTCTTTATGAAAAATGACATCTGCCAGACTTACTTATATTTAAATGCTTTAAAAGGACAAAAGCTTTGTTTTGATTCAGTTTACTATTGTGCTGCCTATTAGCATTTATTTGACTATGATTCTAACTGGATATGTATATTTTTTTTACCTTAACTAGTAGCTTGCTAGTTTTCTTCTAAGCCCTTTAAATATTGCTGGTTTTCACTCCAAATGTGGTGAAGTAATCCATTGCTAGGAAAATTCCTTCTTTTGCACTCCTGACAGATAAATACTGAGAGCTAGAGAGCTTTTAAGAAGAGCAACACATTTTTTCTTGTACCCTCTATTCCAAATATATCCAGAAGTTATAATTTTATAAACCTTCTAACTACATATTTGATACAAAAACATGCAGTAAAAACTGCATGTATCCTGCAAAGCCTCCAGTGAGCTGTTATACTTTATCAGAACAACCAGTATGACTAGATTTTTTTAAAGCCAAACATAAAGGTATTTTTCAACAAAACAAAAATCTTACCAGTTACGGATTCCCACTGGGAAGAACAGATTAGTATTCATTACTAAATGATGCAACAATTGGCTTAATAAAAGCCGTCACCTCTCCTGCATCCCTAAAGTAACCCAACAACTTTATGAATCTACATTAATATTTTCAGTTAACATACAATGCCAATAAGTTAATTAAAATTCTTTTTAGATCAGACAACATTCACACGGAATAAATCTGAGTGACTAGACAGATATTTTCCAAGAGAATCTCAAGATTTACAGCCAGTAGGAATGAGAAGAGGTCAATAACCTTCGTGTTAAATCAAAGATGCAACCCCAGATTATTCTGCATCCAGCCTCAGGTTACCAACGACCCGTTCCTGAACCAACACAACTGTGTACAAGACAACGTGCTATTTGCTGGCAATGATCACTTTGGAAAAAAGGTAATACAGGGAATAATTACCAGTTCTTCTCAACAGCCTGAGTAATATTAAATGAAGAAGTCATGTAGAAAGGCAAATCACACCTTCAGATAAATCACATGTGCAAAGTAATTAATAACTAAAAGCAGTATAAAGATTTCCTCAAAGCAAAGACAAATTTGGTGGTAAGGCCAAGCTGTAAAACAAATTCCCCAGGAATGATCAAACCTACAATACCTTCTGCAGTTTAACTTTCAAAACCTGCTATTTATTTTCTGCAGAACTTCATGATGAATTAATTGTTACTGTAACTTTGACAGTCTTATGTTCCTAATTTGCTCTGTAGGGCTGAGCTGTACTGGAAATCTATTTTTAGGTGTTCAGTCCTTCAAAAAACAAAACTGAATGTATACAGTGAACCAGCAGTTCACAGTTACTTCCTAAATTTGCTATTCCTGAAATCTAGCGAGAAACAAGATCATTTGAAGTGACAAAATTGAGACTTTAAATCCACAAACTGCTGGGGAAGTAACTCTGCATTTCAAAGAATACAAATCACCTTTAGACTACTAACATATCAAACAAGAAAGCACATACACATCTCTTTCTCAGTAATATGATTAAGCAATTCCTATCATGTTGCTTCATAAAAGAGGATGTTAATTTTAAAAAGAGCCTAATATTACCTAATGCATATGCTATACTTTTAATGCCTTTATTTCATTAAAAAGTGCATTCTTTAATTTCTTTGGATAGCTTAACACATCAGAATTAGCAAGTTATATGTATATTTTTTTAAATATGCTAAATATAATTCTTCCCTGGTGATTGACAGAGGTTTTGCTGTGCATTACTGCTACACAACCACTGCTCCCCTCTTCCCTTGTATGTCAGTTCTCTATGCATTTTGTCTATGAATGTCCACTTGGCACAAACAGCACTATTTCGTACACATATAATGGAACATTACTACCTAACTAGCTATGGTAAGGTCTCGATGCAACAGGCAATTGTACACAGCATTTTTAAACCGCCTTCTAGCAATAAAATTGAACACCTCATTTTCTCAATTACTTTTGCCAAGGCAGAAAATACCCAAAACATACAGGGAAGGAAAAGAAAGAGCAAAAACCATATCCCAAACCCTTAGGCACTTTTCCCCCCATTTCCACTTATTTTCTTCTGATCATAAGGACCATGCATCACACTTTGTTCAGCTTTAGGTAATGAAATGAAGACTCTCTCTGAAATTCAGCATTGATAGCTAACATAAGTCTAAAAACATATTGCAACTAGGTAGGATAGGAGTCTTCATGGCTTGTAACAAAAGAAAAGCATATGTATGCATGTGTAGTGAGGAGAAAAATTACTTAAACCAAAGAAAAAGGCTTCTAAGCAAAGTTCTCTATCATCTATGTTGATCTCTAATTCAATCTTTTCCTACCTATGTTTTAGTTTTTCTGCCACAAATAATTAACTAATACAGAATAGCTATGCTGAAACATTGCATTCCTAAAATTAAGTGTTACCAAAAACTATCACAAATTATTAAACCCAGAATATATTTATAAGCCAAAACAAAACAAAAAACAACCATGACCAAAATATTTAAATAGGACCAAATGTATAAATGCATCTGGCAAATACAACAGTGCAGACTGCATGGTAACTGCAAACCTCTTACTGAATTCTTTGCTAAAGAAGTCTAAAATGAACGCTACGTTCATAACAACTGAAAACAACTGTAGGTTGGAACCCGCGATATCAAATCCAAGTTCTGTTCAACTCCTCTCTCACTTTCTAAAACGGTAGAATTCAACACTTTTCACTGGGTGTTGAATACTCCAGGCTAAATTAAATGAAGTCCAATGCCGAAACATTTAATTTTGCCCCTAGTACAAAGAAAAAAAAAAATCACTAGCTATAGTGTTACAAATCAGTTAGTATGATGCAGACTAGGACCAGGTGGAACACATCCAAGGTGCTGAGGTAGCTGGCCAACATTATCATGAGACCACTCTCTAACACGTAACAAAAAAAAAAAAAAAAAAAAAAAAAAAAAAATTGGGCTGCTAGTCCAAGGAACCTCAACAAGCTGGAGGAGTAGGCATCAAAATCCCATGGGGTTTAACATAGGCAAATGAAAAGTCCTGCAGCTAGGACAGACCAACCACATACACAAGAAGCAGCTGAGGACAAGCTGGCTGGGGGCGGAAAGGGCAACTCTGCAGAAAAGGGTTTGGGGGTCCCAGCAGACAAGGAGGCGACTACGCATCAGCAGCATGCGCTTGTGATATAGGTGGCCAACCACAGTAAAGCCAGAGGGGGTTACCCCCTCTATTTGGCACTTGGAAGGCCACATCTGCATGTCGTGTCCAGTTCTGGGCTTCGCAGGACAAAGACATTGACAGACTGGAGGGAAGCCAGTAGAAGGCCACTAAGACTGTTCAAGTGATGGAGCAAATGGCACAATAGGAAAGGCTGAAAGAACAGAGCTTTTGTAGTCTGGAGAAAGTAACTGCTGTCTTCAGCTATCCCTCAGGGCATTACAGAGAAGACAGACCTAGACTCTTCTCAGGTGCACAGCGAAAGGACAAGAGGCAACAGGCACAAGTGCCAGCAATAGAAACTTTGGCCCTAAGGAACCAACTCCTCCCTGTGGGAGCAGTGCAGCCCTGAGCCAGGGCCTAGAGATGCTCAGTTGTCTCCATCCTGAGATGGATTCAAACTTCAACTGGACAAGCCCAAAGTAATCTCCAGATCTAGTTTGGAAGCTGCCCATTTTAAGCAGGAGTAGGCTAGAGATCTCCAGGGGTTCCTTCCCACCTCATCTTTTTTGGGGGATTCTCTAATGGTATTTATAACGTAACAAGGTATGCAGCTCAGTCTACTGTATATGAACTGGAATTATTTTTCAGCTCACTATGAAAGGGGAGGAAGATTTTTTGCCACAATATTTCATTGCAGATCAGGATAACCTGAAAGAAAATATTTTTATTTGCTCAACATGACCTTTTGTTTTGAATCAGAACAACAGAAAGCTCCGTTTCTTAGAAATGTGGCTTCTGGGACCAGAAGCCAAATTCTCGTACAGATTCCCCTTGATAGACCCCACCACTCATAAGTGCAACACATCACCTCTGAGAGGTGGATGCAGTTACACATACAGCAACAGCTCTGCAGAAGCTAGGTTTAACAGCCCTTAGTCCCGGCTTCTCTCTACTCCATGTACCTTCCTCCACCACACTGACAGAGCCATTTGCAATGCCACCCAGGGAACCCAAACGGGGAACTGATCTGGTGCAAAAAGTAACCTGAAAGAAGTTGCATGTTTTTCCTCAGGATGTCATATACTTGAGACTATTTCTGAACATACGCTTAATTATAGCAAAAACATTTCAACTGACAGAAATTTGGTCCTACTATGCAACTCATGTAGATTCCCGAGACTGCCATCATGGTGGCTACCGCAATACAAGATGAACAGTCATACATTTAGTTAGCCATTGGATTTTCAGGTGCTTCTCCCAGGATCAATAACATAAAACTTAAAAATTGTTCTAGAACAAAGGTGTACATATTTTTAGAGAAGACTACTTTGATTTAAACCATTTACTGAGCTCACTGCAAATGCAACGCTCAGCTTTCCCACTTATTTGAGTCTGTATCCAAACAACTGCTTTTAAATACACAGAAAGACAGTGAAAAATATGGGAGAAGCATTTGTTTGAGGTCTACACTATGTAAAGTCTAATACGCACAGAAGACTTTTTTTTTTTTTTGACTCCAGCATACCTCTGCTGCTCCTGAGACAAAGGAGATTGTCAGAAAACAGCTGCCAAAACACAGCGCAATGACCAGAACAGGAACATGAGGAACTTGAAATGACAGGAAGGAGCACGTGCAAGAAAATCTCAAATGGTGGAAGGTACCCAAGTTCCTGAGAAACTTGTTGTCTAGTTGCAGAAAAAGTACAAAAATCTATCCTGAAGAAGAGAAGAGCCTTGCACCTAGAGCAAATATTATGCTCTATTTATTTAGATATGAATCAAAGGGGTATATTTGTAGAAGATCAAAGAGAAGTACTATCTTGTCCTTGTCTGATTGCCATTTGCATGAAGGGATACTGAGGTTTGGACACTGAATTTTCCTTGCAAACAAGACCTGTACTGAATTCCTCCATTCTTCTTGCAGATCCAGGTAGCTGTTTCAGGAGCACAGAAGCAGAGGGAAGGGGAAGAGGAAAAGGAGAGGAATGATTTTTAAGGATAACCACATTGTAGGTGTCAAATTTTTAAAAGGTAATGTGCATGGTGACTGCATAAGCTGCCATATGATCCATTCAGCTGTGCAAAATGTTAGGTGATAGGTAAAAATACTCTCACTCCCCAAATTTGCTTTCAATCTCAACTGTGTACCTTTTATGACTCATGCTGCCCAAAATATGCCTCAATTTCTGATAATTTTTTTGTAGGATCTTAGAGACACATAGCTCTGCAAAGAGTTGTTGCTCATAAAATATTTTATAAAACCAGTAGAACAGCATGGGAAAGAGCCCAACAGTAGTAGGTGATATATTACACTTATATAAAAGCATATATATAAAAGTATAATCTTTTCCTCTTGAAGACATTTGAAAAATCCACATATAGCATCATAGAATGGTTTGGGTTGGAAAGGACCTTAAAGATCATCTAGTTCCAACCCCCCTGCTGTGGGCAGGGACACCTTCCACCAGATCAGGTTGCTCAAAGCCCCATCCAACCTGGCCTTGAACACTTCCAGGGATGGGGCATCCACAACTCCTCTGGGCAACCTGTTCCAGTGCCTCACCACCCTCATGGTAAAAAATTTCTTCCTTCTATCTAGTCTGAATCTACCCTCTTTCCGTTTAAAGCCATTACCCCTTGTCCTATCACTACATGCCCTTGTAAAAAGTCCCTCTCCAGCTTTCTTGTAGGTCCCCTTCAGGTACTGGAAGGCTGCTAGAAGGTCCCCCTGAAGCCTTCTCTTCTCCAGGCTGAACAACCCCAACTCTCTCAGCCTTTCTTCATAGGAGAGGTGTTCCAGCCCTCTGACCTTCTTCGTGGCCCTCCTCTGGACTCACTTCAACAGCTCCATGTCTTTCCTATGTTGGGGGCCCCAGAGCTGAACACAGTACTACAGATGGGGTCTCACCAGAGCGGAGTAGAAGGGCAGAATCACCTCCCTCGACTTGTTGGTCATGCTTCTTTTGATGCAGCCCAGGATACAGTTGGCCTTCTGGGCTGCCAGTGCACATTGCTGGGTCATGTTGAGCTTCTCATCAACCAACACCCCCAAGTCCTCCTCCTCAGGGCTGCTCTCAATCCATTCTCACCCAGCCTGTATTTGCATTTGGGATTGTCCCGACCCATGTGCAGGACCTTGCAGTTGGCCTTGTTGAACTTCATGAGGTTCACACGGGCCCACCTCTCAAGCCTGTCAAGGTCCCTCTGGATGGCATCCCTTCCCTCCAGCATGTCGACTGCACCACACAGCCTGGTGTTGTTGCCAAACTTGCTGAGGGTGCACTCGATCCCACTGTCCATGTCGCCAAAGATGTTAAACAGCACCCATCCCAATGCTGACCCCTGAGGAACGCCACTCGTCACTGGTCTCCACTTGGACATCGAGC
>NW_008794885.1:62360-65988 GCF_000699145.1 Aptenodytes forsteri | reverse complement strand
GTGGTCACTGCAGCCCAGGCTGCCCTTGAGCTTCGCATTCCCCACCAGCCTCTCCTTGTTGGTGAGAGCAGCATAGCACCTCTCCTCGTTGGCTCCTCTATCACTTGGAGAAGGAAGTTATCATCGACACATTCAACACCGCCAAACGTGGTGTAACCGCCACCAACAGCCACTCGCAGAGGCGATCAGCTCCAGTGCAGGCGCATTCTGCAGCGGAGCGGGGGATTGCAGCGTACAGGGGGGTTCCTGAGCCGGGAAACCCCAGGGGAGTGCAGAGACCCACCAGGAGCCCTGGGAGTGAGTATTCCCACTGAACATATCTGAAGCCAATACTGTCAGAGCGGGAGGGGGGAGTGGGGGAAGGACAGAGACAGAAAGAGAAAGTCTGATTAGTATGTCCTGGTCCACAACAGAAGAATGAACCAACTACTAGGTATTTCTTCTAATTTCCAGAAGGATTAGGTCTTACTGGAAAAATCTCACAAACGGGTGAAGCATTACCACCAAATCAGAATTCTCCTCTTTGATTCACAATGAGCACAGGAGTTTGTGAAGAAAGCAGTGAAACACAGAAAGTGCTGTTGATTGACTTTAAAAATCCTCTCACGATTGTGACAACAATAGTACTTTATAAGCTTTATCACAGTAGTCATTTCTGAAGAGCGTACTGAACAGCATGGGGCAAAAGAAGGATGGGAAAGGACAGTCCAGTTAGGAGACACATTCTCATTCGTCTTAGACCCACAGATACCAGGCTAGCAAGATATGCAACAGCACTGAAAGTAACCTGAAAAAAGACAAATTTTAAAAAGTGTTAAACTGAAAAGATGAAATCAAAAGCAAACCAAACCAAAAAACCAAAACCACACTCCCAAAACCAAAGCAACTGCACAGGATGGAGGTGTGCCCACCGCATACAGAGGAAGTCTAAGCTACTGATCTCAAAACAATTTGTGAAACATTTTTATAATCAAGCAATACAGGAAGTTCCTTCCAAGAATGGGGAAGACAGTCTAAGCTCTCAGTAACTATGGTATTGGCAGATTCAAGTCACACCAAGCCAACTGATGCCAAAACAAACAAAAAAATCCAAAACAAAAAATCACATAAAAACCAAAACAAGACATTCCCAAACACACCAGTTTTCCATTTTCCCCTCAGTGCACTTATATTAAACATCTCACAAATCAAATAACATTAGCAGAAGAGTGCTCTTCATCTACTACAGAATGTTTCTTCATTTTTTTCCAACAGTATATGATGTCCAAGATTTAAAAGCATTACTTTTCAACTATATAGTGCCTAAAGAGCAGAGAAATAAGAAAACTCACTTTCTAGAGTAATTTCTACACTGCAATGCTAACAACCAAATTTTTCAGCAATGCAGTAAGAGAAAATTTGGAAAATTGATTATCAGACTATAAATGATGCTAAATGCCATTGAAAACACTTATGAGCCCACTTTGTTATTTGTATTAAGTGTATATTCATTCTGAAACATAATTACCATAATTCTCCATCTGGAGAATTCAGAGACTTACATTTATATAATTTTATAGTCTTTCACGTGACTATTTAAAGGAACTACCAGACAAAAATACGACGAGAATGTCTCTTCTATTTTTAGTCACCCTCCAAAAAAATTAACAAGTTATGCATTGTAAGGCAGTTAAATAAAGACATCAGAATGAGCGCATAATACTGAGCTCCTTCTATAAAAGTGATTCAACTAAACACAAATACGGGTTCAATACTTACAATAGTGCACGTATTAAGAATTCCTTCCTACATTACAGAAATACACATATACACTAATCCTTATATTTAATGGCTTTTACACAGATGAAAACACCAATACAACAACAGGACAAAACATGAGCTTTGAAAAAGGAAAACAAAGACAAAACTAACACTGATAAAGAAAGGCATAAGATGAAAAATACCAGGTTAGATCTTGCAGTGTAGTATATTTCTTCTGAATTGTCCAAAAAATCGCTACTGTCAGGCTGTTCATTAGATAGAGATCAAGAAACTCAAGTTATTTACATTGTGACTGAAAGCCAGGTATACATAAAGGGAAATTTTCTTGCTAAAAAAAGCTGTTAGTTGAAACTCAAACCATGTTAAGACAGTTCTGGGGATGGGGGTAAAACACAGCTAAGGGTATGGTCACATTACCAAACACTACCGAATCACACCAAAATAATTAATTATTGTTCATCACCTGAGCTGTGGTAATGAGCGACAAACTGCCTCAGTAAGAGACAAGTATGTACCAGTTCAACATCTCAGTGCACCACCACCAATCATGCTGCAGTGGTCCAGTCCTTTGGCTTGTGCACTCATACCCATAAGCAAATAAGCATAAAGCTTAAGCATGCTTTAGTGAGACAGAAGCAGAAGGGTCAGAAGAACTGCTTTAATGAAAAGGGATCCACGCTGTTATTGCTGGAGGAAGAGACAAGCATCTCTTGCTCCTGCTTCCATTCAGAAGACTTTCTCTCCCAGAGCGTGTAGATTGTTACAAACTTCTCCCTCAGCCTGCTTTGTGCTAATGCTCTTTGCTAGAGCATCCATTCTTTAAATAGATCTCATTTGCATTTGACATGCCAGTTTAAATTGTCCATTGGTTCTATATCTAATGACAAAATGTGTTTTTTCTTTGGTCTCTAGACCCAACATCATGATTTTCAAAATCATAGTTCTGTTTTATTTGGGAAGGACAGATCAGGTCTGCATGCTTCATTCTGATATGAGCAGAGGAGCAGTTAATTTCCCTCTTCAGAAAGATCCAAACAAGCAGTTCTAGATCGTCCTTATAGACAGGGAGATGAGGCAAGTTCTTTGGACAGGTTTCAAATATGCAAACTCTGACAGGAACAGACAATACTAAGAGATTTCCTTATCAGCAGAACTAATCTGGATCATTCAAGTCCCTTCTTGGAACAGCAAGAGCTTCTGAGATTCCAAAAGAAGTGCTCTCAAAAGTTGTGCTTCAATCCCTGCAGAAAAACTCTCTCCCCAGTTTAGCAACGCAGGTTCCTAAGGTGCAATGAAAACACCTCTCTGCTCCATGAAGTTGCCCACTAACTGGTTTGCATAGTCAGTGACTGATAAAACAAGAAAGAAATGGAAAAGGTATTTTTAAAACTTCAGCTTCTCCATTAACATCTTTTTGCAATTATGATTCTTGTGTGTGTATAAATAAATAAAATTCTTAAGGAGCAAAAGCATTGTAATTTGAACTACACAATGCTATCAATTGTATTTTCTTTATAATCCAGGCAATGCAACAGGGAAGCAAAGCCAGGATAATGCTATGCTGGACCTTGTTCTCACCAACAAGGAGGGGCTGGTGGGGAATGCGAAGCTCAAGGGCAGCCTGGGCTGCAGTGACCACGAAATGGTGGAGTTCAAGATCCTTAGGGCACCGAGGAGGGCACACAGCAAGCTCAGTACCCTGGACTTCAGGAGAGCAGACTTTGGCCTCTTCAGGGATCTGCTTGGTAGAGTGCCATGGGACAAAGCCCTGGAGGGAAGAGGGGCCCAAGAAAGCTGGGTAGTATTCAAGGATCACCTCCTTCAAGCTCAGGAGCGATGCATCCCAACAAAGAGGAAGTCAGGCAAA
>NW_008794885.1:43247-60296 GCF_000699145.1 Aptenodytes forsteri | reverse complement strand
AATTTTTTACGCTGAGGGTGGTGAAACACTGGCACAGGTTGCCCAGAGAGGTGGTGGATGCCCCATCCCTGGAAACATTCAAGGTCAGGCTGGACAGGGCCCTGAGCGACCTGATCTAGTTGAAGATGTCCCTGCCCACAGCAGGGGGGTTGGACTAGATGACCTTTAGAGGTCCCTTCCAACCCAAACTATTCTATGATTCTATGATAACTTGGAATCAGTTAAAAAAAAATCATTGAGTTAACTGATGAGTTTATGGTAGAAACAATGACTTTATTACCATATTTAATAAACACTTGTATAACCAGGACTCCTAAATGATATCATGCAGCTATGTCAAGGTCTAAATGACATATCTGAAATAATTGCTTAAGTCCTATGTGTGATTTGGTAAGCTATTCTCCTCCATCTCAAACAGGCACCAGAAACAGCAGACTACCTGTCCAGCCAGTTGCTGAGGAAGAGCAAGATTGTATACGTCATACACCCAGAGCTAGCTGACCCACTACCAAAGGACAAGGTACCGGGAAGGAGATTTTAATACAAGTACAGAGCAATACAAGGAAATCTGCATCAGAAATCCCACTCACATGTGGTTTGTAGACTATAGAAGAGGAAGTACATTCCTAGGTACACACCCTTCCCAAAAACAACTCAGACCAAAGCCAATGTCCCTCCCACCTACGCACTAAGCCAATTTTTTCACCTTAACACCTGCCTTAGAAAAACAAAGAGAACACAGACGTCTGCAGTAAGGAAGCAAAGGAGTGTCTTTATCCAGGAATGTGTGCCCAAGTGCACAAATGTGGAAAGCAACAGTCTCCATAGAAGAGAGAAAGCTACTGGAATCGTGTGTGTGAGACAGCACAGACGCCTTTTCCCTCACTGCTTGAGTTCTCATACCCCTTGTACTGATGGGTCCGTAGGAAGAAGAAATTGGCAATACACCTTGGTGTATTGTATGGTGGTGTTGGGTCGACGGTTGGACTCGATGATCTTAGAGGTCTTTTCCAACCTCAATGATTCTATGATTCTTTACAGAATATGTCAACTGCCAGACTCAGTGTGGCTCAGGTGTGATGCAGGGCCACAGAAAGATTGTTTGCGTGGGAAAATAACAACCCCACAAAAATCCAATTTTTTAAAATGCATCATACCTCTTTCCCAGGTTCTCAAATTTATTATTTCCATTATCAATCAAGCACAAGGGAAACATTTGAGTATGCACAGTAATTCCACAATTAAAAAAGTAACTCTATAAATAAAGGGAATTATATACTTGGCAATGAGGTATAAAGGAAACCCACAAGACAAAGGGCTGTTGCTTAGCACATACATCACACCTGCCAGAGCCCACAAATAAGCGGTCTTGCTGCATATAGTGTAATGGCACCAAAAAATTTAAGACCAATATGTTACCACTTGTCAGAAAAATTGCTACCAAGTTTAGTAGTGCTAAGGAAGTATGCTACACATCTTGGATTTCTCCTCCTCCACAGATATTTGCAGGGAATAACGTGCAGAGCACAGCCCATGCTGCTTGTTACTCACAAATTCATGATGTGGCTCTGTCTCTTTCCTCAGGGGTGGATCAAATTTTACTTGACCAACTAAAGAGGAGAAAAGGAAAACAAGAATTTAAGTTGGACTGTAATTAGACAAAATTTAGCTCCAAAGGCTTACAAAAAAGAAAAATCCAGTTTAATGAGTGTATCATATCCCCACTGATGGAAACTCCTGACACATGCACATACCGAACTTCTGCCTGCTAGAAACTAATGGGCACAGAAAGTACTCTTCTATCACAATCACCATTTGCCCCACCTACTCATTAGAAGGATCAGGAAAACCATTCAGCAAATAGGGCAGTGAAGGGCACTTCACTCTTTAGAGTGAGCAATACAGCTGTAATTTATAGAAAAAATACATCCATTGTGTGAATTCATTCTTGGATCTGGCCTTCTGGGAGATCCACTAGCACTGAAGAGACCTGAATGAATTTTGGAGACAGCTAAATCACATCTTCTAGGACAGCTCTTTGGCAGATACTCTTTAACACTCCTCCCCTCAATTTTAGTTTAAGAAAAGACAACTAAAGCTCCAAGTATTGCTCTGATTTCATTCAAGCAAAAGAATGACTACAATTTGGAGGATGGAGTCTGCTTTTAATGGTCAGTGATCAACCTCCTCCTTTCCTGATTTCTACATGACTGTTTCAATTCAAAAGCAAAAACTACAACAGAATAATAAATTAAGGAAGAAAAATCTTCCTCTGCCATTCTGTTACTCAGCAGAATTTGGCATCACTCCAAATATCCTTGACTGGAGTGGCATACGAAGCTATACCAATCAGCTCTCAGAAGAGCTCCAGTTGCGTCCTGTTCAATTAAGATGAAGCAACAGTGAGATTTGCTGAAGTGCTGACAAGGGATGTATTCAAATATTTTACACTAATATTTCTTTTGCGTAGTCATCTAGAACCTATAGCCATAAGTGAAACAGTATAAGTTTTTATTTTCCCTATATATCACTAAAAATGTTTCTATATATATCAGATACCCAGAATACCAGTTGAAATAAGTGAATATCAGTGATTATTTTAAGAATGAGCTCCAGTTGCGTCCTGTTCAATTAAGATGAAGCAATAGTGAGATTTGCTGAAGTGCTGACAAGGGATGTATTCAAATATTTTACACTAATATTTCTTTTGCGTAGTCATCTAGAACCTATAGCCATAAGTGAAACAGTATAAGTTTTTATTTTTCCTATATATCACTAAAAATGTTTCTATATATATCAGATACCCAGAATACCAGTTGAAATAAGTTAATATCAGTGATTATTTTAAGAATATGTCATGTTGTCATATTACACATACTTACAGTTTATTTCAGAGCGTGTCTTTTCTTCTCTCACATTTCTACTTGTCGAATGAATTCTATGAGGGACAAGAGGCTAGAAGAGAAAAATAAAATACTTCAATACCAAAATATACTCATTTGAAACACTGTATTGTGTACCTAGTTTTTAGCAGGTTTCTTTAGCATAATATCAAAAAAGAAAGAAAGAAATCAAGCGGAAGCTAAAAATAAAGATTGCATGTATGTTTTTGTACATTAAAGTTGGAATTATTCGGAGACAGTTTATCTGTAGAGTGTCTTCAACTTCAAGATAAGGTTTTTAAAACACTGGATTTGAGCAAATAAAGACAATGCTGGCCAGCGTTTGTCTTTGCTAAGATAACATTTCCTTTTCGCACCTTTCAGTTTAAGGGTATCGGTAGTTTCCAAAATAAGCAGTAAGACTAAATCTGACTTACTGGCAGCATTTCCTTCATTTAGATACCCCAATCATTTTCCCAGCTTCTAATCTAAACGGATTCCTAAAAAGTCATCAGTTAGTTTCTTTAAGTAGATGAGAAGTTAGCCTGAGGTTTTCAGAGCTGAATAGAAGGGAGTATTCCTGGTACTCTTGTGCTGTGTGGCAAGAGCGATGCCATCATTTCTACAAATTCACCTTCATATTTATGTTCAACTTTTATCTTTTCCCTGGATTTCCATTTACTTCTTTATAGGATAAAGTGACATGAACTTTAAGACTTGGCTTTCTTTTCATTACCCCTGTTGGATTTTCTCTCTTCTTTCTACATCCCCTACTGCAGGTTTTCTTAGAAACTATAACTTAAGGTTCCTTAATGAGAGTACAAGACCAGCTGACTGCTGTATACAATCAGGCCCCAAAATTAGCAACATAAATCCTAACAGTGTGCTCTCAGTATGTCCTCTGCAATGCGATCTTACTCTTTAGAAAAAAAGTTCATTCTCCATGATGTTAGCCCAAGTAATCTCTGAAAAGCGCATGTTCACTATGTTTCTGTGTTGAATATGTGGCAGCAAAACAATTTTTAATTAAAGCAATCTGACACAATAGTGTCAGAAATTTGATGTGCTAGTATGTTAGCTTTGCTTTTATATATATTATAATCTTCACTTGGCAACTTTTGACTACAAAGTGATGACAGAGTTAGAGAATTTCAACTGCTGTACTATCAAAGAGTCATGAGTAGCTCAGCAACTGTTTATCACTGAAATATTATCTGAAAGCATTATTTCCCTTCTCCCTTTTTCATCACACACTACTTCCTTGCTTTATATTAGGATCCAACACATATGTACATAGTGTTTCACCTCCCATTTATGTTCACTTCGGTATTTTTTGAAACTGGAGAGACTTACAGATTGTGGGTATGTATTTTCTCCCATGTATCTCACAGGCAGTTTTTTGTTTCTTGTAACTTATGCCAATCCTCCCCTTCCTCAGTTCTGGTTTGTCTATCGTGCATCCTTTTGAGCTTTAAAAACAGTTTGCTATAGCTCAGGAGGCATTTCAAGGTTTGATCTGGTTTTCTATTTCAGTATTGCAAACACTCTAAGTGCTAAAAGGTTGCTTATTTATAATCTTTTGTTAAGAGGCATTGCCCACTTGCACATGATGTGTGTGCATATGTAATGCCAGCACCAGGAGCCCTACTGTAGTGGGGGTGGGAGGTATTTTTGCCTTTGCAGCGATATTGTGCAAGTTCCTTGCATCCTGCCGCAGATGTTTGTACTGCACAACAGGCAGAGCCTGCCCTCACACCTCCTTCCCCATGACCACAGAATTACTGGAAGGAGTCAAATCCTCATCTCTCAGTCATGAGGACAAAGTCCTCAAGTCACCTTGAAAGACCTACGCTGACAACAAACCGATACAAACAGCTGACATCTGAGCTGTGCAAGAGGACAAAGGAATGTAGGTTAACTTCCCGACACGAATGCCATTTGAGCACAATTTTAATCATGGTACATATTTCAAGAGCAATCTTATCCCCAAAACTTACAGTGTGCTAAGGATAAAACATGAGCACTTTTCTCTTTGCAACCTTTTCCGCTAATATCACATCTACCATGAGTCACTGTCACAGCAATGCGGTGAATAGGCAGTTGCCAACATCTCCAAATGTTTATTCTTAAGGGAGTGAAAGCAGAGTCCCAAATGGAAATCCTGTCTTTGACTGAATGGGAAACCAAATTAGGTCCTCCATGAGTTGGGGTAGAGAAAAATACTTAAAAATGTCAGTTACAGATATTGCTGCCAAATGAACAACAACTGTATCAAGGGAAGACCTTTCTGATTATACCCAAATAACCTGATTGCATGTTTTTAGTTTTGTTTTTACACATTAAACATTTCACCTTTGTCTGAGTTTAGAATGATTTAAAGATGTAGCACAGCACTCCTGAAAGAGGTGGCAAATTCACATCTTAATGTCTACCTCACCCACACAACTCTGCGGACTATCCAAGCAGTAACAGGTAGCACCCCCATAAAAGCAGCATAGGCCAGGTGAAGAGTTGCCATCACAGTGGGCGGTAGACTTGCCTTCAAAGACCATAGCCAGAAAAGCTCTCTAGCCTCAAAAACAAAAAAACAAAAACAAAGAACACACCCACCCAAAAAAACCCCAGACAAAAACACACCCACCAAAAAAACCCAAAACACAAGTACCACCCCCAGCCCCCAACAACCAAAACTCTAAACAAACTGGGGAGCAGGTCTGAAGCTCAAGATTCTCACCAGTGTTGTTTGTACCATGTTATGTTATACCATGTTATGTTGCTTCTTTCAATTTTTGATGGATGCATTCAGGTGATTGCCACAAGTATAGGAGTGGTCAATGCCCAAGTTCGGATTAACATCTCCAGCTACCTCTGTGAGCAGGCAGGTATTAGAGCAAGTTCAACCATGTATAAAAGGAGCATGTACACTTCTTATTCCCTTTGGTTTATTATAGGAAAGACCACAATGCCAACAACTGCTTTGCCTGTGGCAGGATTCTTCATCTGAAATACAGACCTTGCTCAAGATGCATCGGATAATTCATTATCACCTGCTTTATTCACAGAGGTAGGTTCTAGGCTTGTTTATTACAAAATAAAATGTTTTCCTAAGTGTCACTATCAATCTCATTTTGCAGGTGGATTAAATGCCTCAATGGAAAGTTATTTGGCAACATGGTTAGGGGAGAAATAAGAAGAGAAATCTAAGTTGTCTAGCCAATGAAAATGATCCAGCACCACAGAGAACAGTGTTTGAAGCTCACTGGAGAGCTCAAGGCCATGTGATGAACCATGATGGAGAAGTATCATTATGCATAGCACAGAAGCCCATGAATGCAGCAGGAAACCCTCAGCAACGTAAGATAAACAACAAATGAACTAACATCTGGAAAAAAATACATATCAAAACACATGCAAGCAGTTTGTTTGTCCTCCGTACTGTCAGCCAGCCCAGCTCCTTTATAAATGATGAAAATATGCATTCTCTCTGATCACTGCTGTGAGGTTGTTTTCTCTTCATTTTCTCCCCAGACAAGGCATATCTTTCTCCCCTTATACCACACTTCATTATGGGATAACCGATAAGTAATACAGTAGACAACAGAAGAGCCTTCTTAATGCTAAGTCAGAAGAGACATAAAAGAGCGAACACTATTTTGAAAGCTACAAGTTAACTGTCAATAAATGTGTACTGAAGCGACTCATACAGGAAGAGAAGAGAGATTCTCCGCCTGAGTGGCCCAAAATGAAGGCCAAGATTCTTACCAAAAAGATATACCAGTGACACAGGGGAATGGCACATCAGGGTTTCAGTACAATTTCCAGGAAAGCAGGGAAGACTCACAGGGCAAGCTACTCTGATCTGAGCAGCTCACTCACAGGAAGCACACTGAAAACAACTACCTTTCTTCTCATGACAGCTCATGAAAGCTTTGATTTTCTGGGTTCTACAGAAATATCGCTTTAATGGGCCTCAGAGATCTCTATCATCACTGAACAGACAAAGAACTAAAGGACACCTGATCCTTAGAGCTTATGGTGAGTAGAAGATCCGAGTTCCTCAGTGCTGTCTCCATCAGGAATCAGACAACTTTCTCTTAACACTGACATGAAAGTCAACCATGTTAAGGGTTTTCTTGTGTGTTTAACTTCCCTAAATGTTTTTTTTAACAGAAAAATTTACTAAGTGTGCTCCACTATTTGCAATTGCTTTTAAAAGTACTGACTATTCAATCCTTATGCCTATCTCTCCTTCCCTCCCATTTAGGAAATACGTAAACATTGCACTCTACGATACAAATACAAAAGAGACATCTATTTCACTTTGGCTTCTTTCCACATTTATTTATTTCAACTTCTAAGGAAGACAGACTCGGTGCACGTCAACTTGTCTTTGCTGTTCCAGAAGGTAAAAGCTCATTTAACTTGTAAAATCTGAAAAGTAGTATGTTAAAGTAGTTGTTTCTTTTAAGTTTATTTTCCTTTGAAGGCATTTTTAGACTAGTTTATCCATTAAAAAAAAGTAAAACACAAGTATGTAATTAATGAATCAATGGCATTTGTGTGGAAAGGATTAATTTTTTTCCCCCAAAAAAGAGATCATCCGTTAGGGAACTGTAACATTTGAGAAGGCTTCACTAACACAGTTAAGTACGAAGACAGGAAGCAGTAAGAGAATATCTGTTTTCTCTTATTTATGAAACACTTCAGTCCTGCGCTGTTTATCATCTTACATAAGCGTGCTATCTTTTCCCAGCTATTAAAGCAGCAAATCAGAAACTTTGCCTTTGACAAAACCATAACTGAAATCAAGTTTCAGAGTATTCCAAGATAGAAAATATAATCTGCAAGAAATACATAGCAAACCATTTGACAAAAACAACTACAGGATCATTCTCCTCTTCTCATAAGAAAGTAAATTAGGAACAAAAGAACAAGTCTACAGAGGTATAAAATTATTTTTATGAATGCTTTCTTTTGATGAATGGAAACATAATTCCACAAAGAAACAGAAAGCAGAACGCATGACAGAACTCAGGACTGGAGAAGTAGTCCACATTTACTGTTGCAAAATTGTTGAAGGACAACAATAAACAAAGTTTTAAAGTGTTTACATCTCTCTCTCTTTGAGCTTCTCTCCCTCAAATATAATGAATTTTGGTAACTGCCTGTACATGTGACAGAGCAGCACCACCAAAAGCAAAAGCAACCCTTGAGACTATTCCCAGATCACGAAACATTCTGTGGCTCAATAAATCATAATTATTTAGTTTTGTCAGAAAACGAAAGCTTAACCTGATTCTATGACTAAAACATATTCCTACCTCAGGATCATCATCGTCAAAATCATGGTAAGTGGAATGATCAGGATTATTCATTTTATCCAAAAGTTCAATAGCAAGACTTCGATTTAATGGCTGGGTAACAAAAGGATGCTGAAAGATAGAAGGAAAAACACATATTAAAATTCCAACCACTCATATTAAGCATATTTTAATTTTATAACTTAAAAAAAAAATCCCATATATATTTTTTACCTGTAAAAAAAATCCCATACATAAATTTATCCCTGTAGTAACTTTTCAGCTGTAGGTCTTTTTTTAGGATTTTTTGTAAGTGCCATTTTCACAAAATGATGGAAACTATTGGACCTGTAAAATGAAGTGGTGAATGTTAGAATCAATTGCCCAGTGAAATACATGATCATTGTCTACTCAAACAGAAAAGTACTTACCATTTCATTTTGTCCTTTAATTTAGGAGGCTGGAAGTTGCTTTTCGTCATTAGAAAAAGTGCTCTGAAAAAAGCAACAGTATTTGTGGTTTACATTGCAATATATATATATGATATGAATTATTAAATACAGTATTTAGTTGGCAGGACGAAGTCCATTAGTTTAAGAGATGCTACCAGGACAACATTACACATTTATGCACCAAAGAGTTGTTACATTTTCTATCATGTACGTTCAGAACACTTACAACTCAATACCCTCCCAGTACACCCAAACACCTGAAGCACACATAGCCACTACTCCAAATGGATTATTTACGAAGCTGTATTTACACACCAAGCTTTAATCCCTTACTAACCTCATTGGATGTAGGTCAAACATTGGAGGCTGAAGTTCAGCAAGCTCTATAGCAGTTATTCCAACTGCCCACAGATCACAGAGTTGGTTATAGCCACCTTTTCTTTCTACTGCAGCAACTTCTGGCGCCATCCTAAAGGGTAGAAGACATTTTTAGATAAACTTCGCCACAAATCAAATATTCTTCTGTACGCAGCAGTTTACTACTCTTTTCCCTAAAGCTCTCAATCTATAAGCTCACAGCATATACATTTGTACGTATGGATATACATACCCGTGTGTGTGTGTGTGTAAAAAGTTATGTAACATATACATGAAGTTTTCCTCAATCATCTTCTAGTAACTAATAGGCAGTTTCCAAAACAGCTATTTAGCAGTAAGTGGATGAAACCAGTCTGTCTCAGACTTTTTTGCAGGCACACAATGAACTACCACTCAACCACCAGACCAGGTATAATTATTCAACTACAGTAAAATCCAAATATATCCAAATTCCCACACTGCCCCAGAAAGTGATCAATGGACTTTGAAGAGAAGAATTCTAACAAAAAAAAAGAAAGTAACAAAACGTCAGCTTTCTTGTATCCTGAAAGCATGAGACCTGAAGACTCATTGTCACCTCCACACAGAGCACTCCTCATTTGTAAAGTCTGCCTCACTGTAACGTCAGAGGACCTCATTTAAGTTAACAAAGTAGTTTCACATCCTCAGGTGGCAAAAAATTAACAAACATAACTGACACACCAATAGGAATACCTAAAGAAAATGATTCACTAGGCATTGTCATGTGTTTTGAACGGCCAAAGCAAATTATGGATTTGATTGTCCTACATAATCGTATCAGATGGCAAACATGTTAGTATTTTTTAGCTTTGAACTTTATTAGTCCAGATCACTTGAAAAGTAACAGTGGAAGTGGAGATGTAAGTCAATATAGGTAAGACAGATGAATGTCACTTAATGAGTGCTTCAGTAAAGCATCTCAAATGATGTGTTATTTAAACACAAGACATCCTTATCTGTAGATCTAAGAACATAATCAGGTTTGATGGTACAACTTATTTCAAGTTTGCATAGTTAAACTATATTTACATAAAATTCTTCAAGAGTTCATAAAAAACCCCAATCACTCCAAGTCAAAAAGGAGTGAGTAACCAAGGGTTACTTTAGAAAGACATGGAGGAGGAGCACAAGGGTAAATAGCAGGGTTACTAGAACTAAAGACAGTGCACAGCAGTTTTGCCCTTCATTTCTCTCCAGTCCAAGCACCATAGCCTTACCTGCCCAGACACCTCTAATGATCACTAAAACCTTCACACTGCCTGTTTCCAACTAAATTTTCTTCTCCACGATCTCAACAATTTTGCTTCCTTGCTTCTCCTCTCAAATCTGAGAAACTTTGCAAAGAAAAACTGATGCTTTTCATCAGCATTTAACCTATGTAATGCTTTCAGAGTTATTGTTTAAGGTTATGACACATCATTTGAGAAGCCTGGCACAATTTGGAAGTTACACAGTGATACAGACCAGGACTAAAGTCACCCAGACATCTTCGGAAAGAGAAACACAAACCAATTATACAATCATGACTGATGGGTATTTGTGTTATTCTGAAAAGGAAGCAAATCCATGCCTCGGCATGAATTACACTGCAGAAGAATGCTAAAAATGCTGTGTTTGACTATTTCAAGACTAAATACTTGAATGTAGGGTTTTTTTCATTATATACATTTTTATCTTGTACCTACTATGCTGTCAGACAACAGAATTTTGAATATCTTTCCGGGAAACGTACAACAAAAGTGCTGTTTTACAGTGAAGAATGTATCATTTACTTCAAGGCGAAAGGGAACAACCACTTCCAGTACAAAGAGGAGAAAATAAAATGCTGAGCTTTAGAAAAAATAAATTATGCAAACTAGTTTACTGAGGGAAGAATAAAGATGCAGTATAGATAGAATAGAAATGTATGTTTGAATTCGATCAGTTTAGGGCAAATAAGGGAGAGGGGGGCGGGAAGAAAATGGCTTAAAGGAAACATTTCATAAGTGGGAAAAGAATCTGTGGAGACAAACAAATGAAACTCATTATCAGCTGAAGAGTTGCAGAAAAGACTTATCTAGGGTAGAGGGGAAGAAACACCAAAATGGAAAGTCAGGGAAGGAAAAAAAAAAAATTTAAGATCAGAGTTAAAAACAAGCAAAATTGTTGATAGTTTTTGACTAAATTGAGATACATTAGTCAACAGTGAAAGCAGCACACAGACAGCCTTTCAATTTTTCAGAGAAAATGGCTTAAAGGAAACATTTCATAAGTGGGAAAAGAATCTGTGGAGACAAACAAATGAAACTCATTATCAGCTGAAGAGTTGCAGAAAAGACTTATCTAGGGTAGAGGGGAAGAAACACCAAAATGGAAAGTCAGGGAAGGAAAAAAAATAATTTAAGATCAGAGTTAAAAACAAGCAGAATTGTTGATAGTTTTTGACTAAATTGTGAAAGCAGCACACAGACAGCCTTTCAGTTTTTCAGAGTATTACAGCATTTTCTCTGATACTCAACTAATTCAGGATTTAGCTTAAGTAATACAGATATGATCACTAGAAAGTCTGACACAGCCTTTAGTGATTAGTCTACCCAGAGTGACACAGCATGCTTTTATCACAATTCTTCAACAGTATTATATATGTTACTATTATATTAATGACCAAGTAAAACACAGTTACCAATATGGGGTGCCAATGAATGATTTCCTTTTGGCAATTGTAGCTGTTATCTGTGCAGATACTCCAAAATCAGCTATTAAAAAAAAAAAGCAAAACCAAAGTGACAATTAATAACTGATTTGATGTAATTAATTGTTAATGAACACAAGTTTGGTTTCCCCACTGTAAGAGTTTCTTAAATATACTGGAAATATTTAACAAAAAATAAACAACAAAAGCAAATAATGGAAACTTGGTCTATCTCAGATACCATCGGACCGCTCCTCTCAGTCACCTGCCAACTATGCAGGCTGCACACAAACATGCCTCTCATCAACACAAGAAAGAACAGGCTAGCACAGAAGTCCTAACAGTTACATGCAGTGTTTTAATATGATAAAAACCATCATTTTTAGTATTATCCAAGAGACTCTTTCAGATAACCTTTCAGTGTACATTTCACACTTAAGCACTCTGGATGGTTCATTTTATTAAAAAATTATAGAAACCTGTGATTTGACTTTTCCCTCCTCCTTACAACATCAGAAAGTCTTTTACCTCAGTGTTCCAAAAGTACTCCAATTACTCCTCAGACACTAATCGGATAGTGCAGTTAGATAGTTAGCAAGAGAAAAAGAATTCTGATATTCACTAATTCCTTATATGAACCATTACATCATTAAACAAAATACAGAAGACTGCTTCTTAGAGCACATAAAAATCTGTTAATAACACTAAATTGTATTAACTCACCTAATTTTACATGTCCATTATCCGTTAAAAGAATGTTTGCTCCCTTAAAAAAAAGTAAGCATACTTGAATTAAAATATGCAAATTCCTCTGATACTATATTAAAAAAAATTATGTGAGATCTTATGGCAAACTAGGGGCCAAAGACAAACCAAGGATTGTGTGTTCAAGAAATCTGCAGCCTTACCAAGGAAACGTTTGTGAAATTAGCAAGTTGCCATTCTGTTATATAAAGAAAGTCAGATATACAGGGTTTCTCATTAATTTTCAGTTTAGAACTCTTTAGCCTATGGTACTACAGAGTTTCCATTGTATACAAAACCCTCTCAAAAAGCAGAATGTGAGGATTTGCTCATGCTGATGAATTCTTACTTTCTTCCATTTACACTGACTAAAAGGAAATAGGAACTCTAAAGGTCAAAGCGGAAGTAATTTGATTTTCTTTTCATATGTAGGAGCTGGTTTTGTCTTGTTTGAGAGCCACGATAATTATAATTATAGCCTTAAGGACCTGCCTTGATATGTGTTTAGCAAAACTATTTCTGTCCTTATGCAACAGAGATTCCGTTAGTGCTAGATTTGAAGAGTTCGCTGTTCTGTGACTGTGTGTACCACTCACTTCAGTTCAATAATCAAGACTAACCCGAAGCAGTAGTTGGTACCATAAAATTACAACATAAAAGGACCGAGAACAAACCTGATCTGAAGACTGAAACCAGGTACAGGTTGAGCTAAGCAAAGGCTGGAGCTGGCTAAACACAGCTCAAAATATCAGCACTGCCCACGAAAAACTAGATGGAAAGGCAGCACAGATGGGCCTCCAAAAAAACTTACGTTTTTACAGATTATGGCTTTTCACAGAGAAGGAAAAGTCAGGCCTGCAGTAAATGCAGCTTACTTTGGCAAACATCGCACAAGTATAGTTAATGAGCTTTATAAATGGTGCTTGGTAAATAGTGTGACAGTCCAGTTAACATGCTCTTGACCTTGTTCACCTTTCAAGACTAGCAGGATAGATACTCTAAATACATCTTAGCCACTGAGGGAAGCAAACATAATTCAACAGCCAGGAGATATGCAGATGAAGATAGTATTTTTCCATGCTCATGAAAACAGCTTTTTTTTTTTTTTTAATTCTCAACGTAAGCACTGTAAGCATTTTTTATCAGCACAGTTATTTAGAAACAAGTATCTATGCAGTGTATCCTTACAAGCATCATTTTGCATTCCATAAAGTATAATGAAAAATGTTTAATTTTTGTGTCCAAAGCAATCTTTCAGAAATTATTTTTACGATTGCTCAAAACCTAAATATCCTTCTGCAGTCAGTGAGAACAACTTGGAATCAGGCTGCATTAAGGCATCTACAGTTGAAGCTACTATGTACGCTGCAACCCTAGTCTGAAAAAAACCCAAACCAAACAAACAAAACCAACCCCCCACATAACACAAAGGAATACGATAATTTACTGTCAGATTTCCAGGAGGAAGCCTGCCAAGTTTAAACTGCAGTCTGAGCAAGGAAGAGTTTGGAAAGGCAAAAAGTAGGTAGTAAAACTCCAGGGACAAAGAGTCAACAGGAAGCACCAGAAGGAAACTATAACAGAGAGTGTAAGAGTCTGAACAAGCCACCTTTGATACAGCATTGTTGAGATGAACGTTTAAATAAGTCAGTGTTAAGAGCCTGATTTGCAGCACCCTCCCCAATTTTAGCATGCAAGGGAAGGGACAGAAGTAGTCTCCAAGAACCACACAGAACAGCAGCCACTGCTGTGCAATCTGCTCACCAAGAAAAGAAGCAAGAAGCCAAAGCAATAGCTCTGCTCACTAGCTGGTTCAAAGAGAAGGGTATGTCAAGCTTCTTGGAAAGGTGTGGGAAAGACCAAACCCTTCCTTTTGCACAGAGCACACCCTGACAGCCATCTGAACACATGTTGCTCTGGACACTAGCTGATGCCTAAATTTTACAGCACTGGTCTAAATAAATAGTATGTTTGGCTCCAATTAAAAGAACAAACTATTTCCACGCATGCATTTTAAAGAAAGATTTTTTTTTCTTCCCTTGGGCAGAAAATTTTATTTTATTCTAATAGAAAAAACCCTACATATTTAAAAATATCCCCAAAATTCATACATAACAGTAAAGACCCATCAGAGGTAATGTAGCCTATTTTAAAACCACCAAAATTCCCTTCCATTTTTACTTACCTTTATATCTCTGTGCATTTTTCCTTTACTGTGAAGATAATATAGTCCCTGCATAAATATTTAGATAATAATTTAGTCCAATATTTTTCATTTTATATACATTTCTTATTTAATTACCAGACATATTTAGGATCCAATTCAATCATCTAAATGACTCACTGACTGAAGAACATTCTTACATTTCAGTGTATCCAAACTGCATTTGCAAATTACATGTATGTAGTAGCATAATATCTAAAACACAAAATAGATGGAAAGAATAGCAGTCACCACATCTATTTTAAGAAAAGATAAAAAAAACCCCAACCAAGTTTTCCTCTGGACGTGGTAAGTGTCACCTTTTTAGGCAATTTAAAAGTAAGTAACTTGGTCTAACAGTCTTCTATTCAGCAGTCAGATCACTGGATACCTAGTGCAGATATCTCCTACATCATTACACACTTCAAGAAAGTTTAGAAGCATGCTAGCATGCAGCATTTTGGGTCTAACACGTGAGTTCAACTCTAATTCATGGATTTCTGCAGAAGCACTAGGCTGTCTTTCTGGGTCTTGATGACAGTACCAAAGCATTTTAGGATTCAACATGATTTAGAAACTTTAAGTTTAAATTCTGGAAGAATTCTATGAAACTGAATCCCTTGCATGACAAATCAGAGCACATTACTTTTGACACTCCAGGCTTATCTCTAAAATTCTCTTCCAGGGGTAAAACAACACATAAACATCTTCCTCGCTCTGCAGTCATGAACTTCCATAAAGACTACACTTTCACAGGAGATACCCATGTCAACACAGAATTTTTTTTTTTTTTGCCAGCTCATGCAAGACATCATGGAGTTGATTGCAAAAATAAATTAGGATTGTTTTCAATTATCAGCATTTTCATGGATGGTCCTAAATATACCAACAGGAAAAATGAGGAAACAATTACTTACATGACTTGGTACTTGAGATTTTCAAGTGAACAACATTGTACAGATAGAGAACAGTACCACTGAAGATACAGTTCTGGGGTATTTTTTTGTCAGTTCATGAAAACCTGAATGCAATGCAGCTGGAGTGTTAATCAGTTATGAAATTCAACTTCTTAAATAAACTAAAAAAGAAAAAAACCCCACTCACAGATGTTTTAACCTGTTTCCCTGGCAGAAATGACTAACAATACCCAGTTGGTCCAATGGTTTTTCAGTCCTCTCTGCAGGCAGGCATGCAGACCCAAAAACTGGACTCGATTTGCTTTTGGTACAGTGTAATTAATCAAAGCATCTACCTGACCATTGCAACGACTGGCACTAGCTAGATGAGTCCCATGTACACTCCTCGCATTTAAATCTCTGGACACTACTGGCACAGAAAGCCCAACAACTCACTCATTTTTACCACTGCCCTGGAAGAATCTGAGGTCACCATTTTCAAAACTGAATGTCTGGAGGCAGGTACTTTAAAGGCCATATTTAAAGGACCTATGTTTTCAGAATCAGTCTCACCGATTCCAACCAGAACCGATAGTGAGTGTTTTTTGAAAACAGACCATTTAGTGAGCTTCTAAATACGGAGACCGAATGCTAACTTTAGGCATTCAAGTGAAACTCAGGATTCATGGAGACTGATGGCAAAATTAACATTGGACAAATTACTTCTATGGATGGACAGATGGCCTATATTCTTAGACTTTTTACTAGGAAAAGTGACTGCTGCATTATAAGCTACAACAAGATATCAGAAACCATATACATTATGTTTGGTCAGAGTGTTATAAGCATGTATTTGCAGACAACTTTAAAATATAGGTCCATGGATGGCACTTAGAAAATACATAAGAAGCAGCAAGTTTCCTTCTCACAAGCAATTCACACATATTAACCAAGAAATCTTCCCACACAATAAATAATGACTTCATAAATTCCATTCTAGACTATTACAACACTCCTCCATACTCTGAGAAGAATATGGATTTGATGGATGGACTTTTCGGTGGATAAGGAATTGGCTGGATGGTCATATCCAGAGAGTAGTGGTCAGTGGCTCAACGTCCGGATGGAGATCAGTGACAAGTGGCGTCCCTCAGGGGTCTGTATTGGGACCAGTACTGTTTAACATCTTCATCAATGACATAGGCAGTGGGATCAAGTGCACCCTCAGCAAGTTTGCAGATGACACCAAGCTGAGTGGTGCAGTCGACACGCCAGAGGGACGGGATGCCATCCAGAGGGACCTGGACAAGCTCGAGAAGTGGGCCCATGTGAACCTCATGAGGTTCAACAAAGCCAAGTGCAAGGTCCTGCACATGGGTCGGGGCAACCCCCAGTGTCAATACAGGCTGGGGGATGAAGGGATTGAGAGCAGCCCTGCCGAGAAGGACTTGGGGGCACTGGTGGATGAAAAGCTGGACGTGAGCCAGCAATGTGCGCTCACA
>NW_008794885.1:20417-42826 GCF_000699145.1 Aptenodytes forsteri | reverse complement strand
GGGTAGATTTAGACTAGATATAAGGAAGAAATTTTTTACGCTGAGGGTGGTGAAACACTGGCACAGGTTGCCCAGAGAGGTGGTGGATGCCCCATCCCTGGAAACATTCAAAGTCAGGCTGGATGGGGCTCTGAGCAAACTGATCTTGTTGAAAACGTCCCTGCTTATTGCAGGGGGGGTTGGACTAGATGACCTTTAGAGGTCCCTTCCAACCTAAACCATGCAATGATTCTGTAAGAACAAAAGGGTTTAAAGGTTCAAAACCCAAAACACTCCCAGATGTCACATAAGATTTCACTGTAAGGAAAAAAAAAGCCACGTCCTGTAAGTGAGAAGTCCGCAATCTCTGGCATAGCATAGGGAGATGGTAAGCGGCATGCAAGGGAGCTGGCTCAGGGACAGAGCTATCTTGAGAGAGTGTTTGAGAGAGGCAGCAGCTCTCAACTGATGGCATTCACAGATTTGCATTCACTAGAAGCCAAGAATTGCTCTCTCACTTGGAAGCAAGACATCCACCAAAAAAGCTGTTTCTGATTAAGTTTTACTGGTGAACTGAACCTTTAATTTAGGAAAGAAAAATGAAAGCTAGCATACCCACAAGGAGAGGCTGGTGACCTTAACTTGAACATCTCAAGTACACAATTTTTTTTTCTTATTGGCACAGACCAACTATCAGATATGCAAAACTAAGTCTTTGAATTTTCCTTCAAACTTGCAGTAACTAATTTGTACTACAAACATGGATTAATAAATATGTTGTTTCCCCCCTTGTAAAAAAAAAATTAACAGCAGAAAGATGATGACAGTTTTCTTCAAATGATCCAGGATAATTTGAGGTTATGCAATTATACAAATCAGTTCTAGGCTATAATACAGGACCTCCTCAGAAGTTTGAGAAAACTGCTAAGCCATCCAAACACTGTAGTTCCATGGCATCACACGTATTTGTAGCTTTTATTTTTAGCTTTTAATAGTTTCACATTAAAAGTCAACCACAAGAACCTGAGAACACACTACCTGTAGTGTTTCTCTGCTAACATAGGCAATCTGCTGTTCTGAAAGTGGTCCAGTCACTGAAATGGAAGGGAAAAAAAAATAAATTCTCAAAATCAGGTAAGATACTGCCCATTCCAAACCCATACCTCAATTACTTCCATTCACACTAATAGGATCTTACACTAGAAGTCTCAAAGTAAACGTGCTTGGACTTTCCCCCACATTGAGCATCCCAAAGACCACCAAACATTTTTTAAACTCAAAAATGTCTAAATCTCAAAGTAATTAAGAGGAAAAAGAAACAGAAGCAGTGATTTAAGCACAACTCTTTCCCCTGCACAAACCCATTGTGTCCTTCTATGCAGGGCTGGACTTCCAACCCAGTGACTCAGAGCTGCAGCAAACTCCGCTCAGTCCCATTTGAGCCCTAGGAAGTTCCTTCTACCCTTTGTGACCAGCTCTCTCCTTCCATCCTTCCTGCTGCCATGCAACCTGCTCTCTGCAGCTTCTCAACCCTCTTCTGCATGAGCTACCAGCACTGTTGTTCCTGGGCCTGCCACAGCATGCACCTTCTCAAACTCTCCCTCTGAGCAGGCTCAGCAGCTTCCCAAAGGAAGGAAGAGTCTTCCTCTCCCTCTACGGTCCCACTTCACTCAAGTCTCTTAAAGGAAAACAATTAAATTCTGAACAAATACACAAACCAAACACTGAACAGCAAGCAAGGCATGGCCTGTGACTTGTCCCCAGTCACTGGACTTTGATCCTGAAATTGAAGGGTTTTAAGACCAGGAAATGCAGTCCTCACTGCAAGCTTCTCAGGTTTTGCAGAGAAAACAAATAGAAAAGTTGGATGGGTTTCTCAAAGGAAACTGAAGGAGTAGGGAGTTAAAAATGAAAAAATACTTAAGCACCTAACTGCTTAGCTTCTACAAAACCCACAACCATAGCATAAATTAGTATCATGCAACATATACGTATCTTCAAAACAGGTCTAGATCCATCTTCCCTTTTCTGAAAGAAAAGCTCCAAACCCACATAAAACTTAATATATTAGCACCCAGAGTACATATTTCTAGGAATGTATGTTTATTTTGAGAAATTTAATTCTGATTAACTTAAATGACTTAAGATTACAGAGGCCTATAGTTCAATTGGAATAAGACCCTTTGGAATGTAATTAAGATCAGAAAAGAACCTTCCACTCTAACTACCAGTAGAGAAACCAAAAATCAGCTGCAACAGGAAACCGCCCCTGTATGACATCTGTTCAGGCATTTATCTGGTATGAGCTCATTTCCTACTCTACAGGTGTTCCACATAACAAAGCCTATTAGACACGATGCTTTTATCAACACTAGCAAAGATGTAAAGGCTCAACAAGGTAACTACACCATGAGCATGGTGTGAACTTGTGAATTGGTGCGTTGTTTTAATTGCACCCAAGTTAAATGTAAAAAGGTATACAAGCTGTTTACGCACAAGAGAAGGATGTGAAGATCCTAACATGTAAAATCTTCACAATTTAGAATATGGACAGATATCCTGTCTGAAAAACATCACCTGAGAACCACAGAGCTATTACTCATGGCATACTCCTTTCCTAAGCAAGTCTTAATTCCAGAGCAATAAAATCCCTCAAAACTGATTTTGTCTCTTGAAAACTAGCAATCAATTGACTGATCCTCTCTTTATGCAATAGATTCACACACACCCCTTGTTTCTTTGACCACTCATTGCATCTAAGACTAAAGCAAATATATAGGCCACCTTTGCTTTTCATGTTATACATCCAGCATTAAAAAAAAAAAAAGACCCTCATGGCACTACTGCTATACAAACATACAAAAGATCACTGTTTACAAAGGACAAGAGCATCCACTTATCTAGGTATCTGTAGGGAGCGGTACAGATTACACTAAAGCAAAGTTCAAAAGCTCAGAAACAAAATGGCTATGAAGTAAGACAGCACATCAGGATATAAATTTTTTATTTCTACAATACAATATCGTCTAATTTTACGGCCTTTGAAAAGTAGTGATGGGCATATGAGCTACTGAAGGAAGGAAGGAACTTCTGCTTCTCAAAAAAACCCCCACTATAGCTAATTTTGTTTAAAAAAACCAAACCTAACCAATTATGTAAATACATAAGCTAAAATTGACCTTCAATGGATTATTATGGATACTAAATTTAGGATTCCTCCTCTCCGATTCAAAAACACTATCATCATCTCCATTTTTGAAAATAAGCTTTACTTAGATTTTAAGGAATTACAGTCTTGACATACCATGATAAATATCCTGTAGAGAGCCACCTCCACAAAACTCCATGCAAATCCATAGCTTGTCTCGTCTAAAAAGTGAACAAAACCATTCATTAGCTGTCAGATTTGAAAACAGCACCTATGAAAGATAAGTCAGAGGACTCAAACATTATAAGGCACAACATAACAAGCTCTGTATTATGAAAAGTACAAGTCAAATAATGACTATGATCTAATCTTTAAGTGATACTTCACCATCAAAATAGTAACTAATGAAATACCCAAAGTATTCCAGGGTTTATTGGAGTAATAGAAACAGTATTAGTGAAACGTGCACACTGATTTTTGTTCAAGATCTACTATGAAAATGAAATATATTTTTACTGAGAGTAGAGAGAAAACAGATGTGGCTTCTTATTTCTTCCTCATTTCTTCCTCATTTTCACTTCTCCTCCACTTTTTTCAGAACAGAAGAATTAACACAAACAAAAAAAAGAAACAAACCCCAAACAAAAAGCCCTAGGGATATCTGTCAACTCAATTTCTTTCACAACAAATGGAGTGAAATTCTAGTGCTTTAGTCAAAGCTAGGCAGAGTGGAGCCCATGCTGTGGGTAAGTGCCTTCTTAGATGAAGTCTCTTCCCTCAAAAATACCTATGGATATTTTTGGTGGCAGGGGTCAGAAGGAAGTTCTTTAGACTCCTCTTACTAAGGGAATCAATTCAGTTTGACTCACTATACCTCCATAAAAGGTGCTTTCTAAAAATAGACAACGGGCTGAAGGATTCAAAGGTATCTTCTATTATGGACACTAAATTCCATTTTCACTTAGTAATTTTTACTGGTAAGACAGATGTACCATGTGTGGCCACATAAAGGCATTTTGGAGAGCAGAAAATCTGGGACTTGCCTAGTCATTCCTGGCCATCAAAACATGCAGGAAAGAAAAGTCGCATACAACCACCTTAGGGCAGATTGGGACACAGGACAACCAAAGGAAAGACTGATGATTGTTCTGCAGCTTGCCCATGACCCCTGGTCTTGGGTTTCTTGCATTCATAAGGCTCTGTTAGCACAGCTGAGGCAATCTTGTAGGCAATGCCAACATTTGTAGAAGTGTTTTGCAAGGCAATGGTGTAAGTGCTGAGCTTATCCCCTGAGCTGCAAATTGCAAGTATTTCTCACCAGCAGGCAAAAGCTAGAATAGCTGGTGTTCCAAGGAAGAACTGTCTTTCTTGGATGTCCTCCCCTTTTATGTCCATAGTCCACATGGTCCTCAAAGCTACGCCCCGGCTGCTTCCTCTAGTGGTGGGAAAGGTACTGTTCAGGCATTACAGAGGTTATAAGCAACAGAAGTCCCTGGCTGTTAACTCCATACACTTCTAGGGGTTAATTAAAGCATTGCTTGAAATAATATGAAGGCTTTCCACTGAAATAATTGATCAAAGTCAGACACAGAAGCAATGTGACTACCTGTGAAAGAAAACAGAATTAGCAATGGCAGCAGGGGAACAGGAGTGAGAAAGAAGCACTGAAGAGACAGACATCCACAAGTCCCTTGTTTATTCCCCACAGTGATGCAGGACTCGGACAGGGACACTTTTGGGGGCACTGGGCTCATGAAAGCCACTCTTTCCCACGTGGCTGCATCCTGTTTGATGCCAACAGCAGCAGCAGTGTGGAAGTGGGAAAAAGCCAGGACAACCCCAGCAGCCTTGGGACAGCAGCAGAGCACCCACAAAGTAAGAGACATGAAGTAGATAACTGCTGTAAATTCACACTTTCACTTACTGGGCATTAACTTCCCAGTGTGGAAAAGCCCTACAGAAAAGAAAAAAAGATAAGAGGATCAAAAGAGGAGATTGTGTTTCTAATTCGCTATCTAGCCTTTTATTACTGTGTCTAAGTGCTTTGAGACAGGTGAAGATCCATGTAATCAACAGTAACTGTACACAGTTGTCTCTGTCTGCAGAGCATATGGCAAGCACAGCAAACAAAACAGAGACAGGATCAACAGTACCATTTAGTATCTGCAATTTAACACCTAGGCTAACAGCAAGGCAGAAATTTGACTGTCTGAAAAATCCATACGTAAACAGAAGAAAAGCATGGGGAACAATATGCTGATAAGTGCCAAGTATAGGATGATGGTATTTTTCTTATTGTTCTTAGCACTGAAAGATACTTGGAAAACAAAAGGTCAGACAACGAGAGGCCTCAAAGACAGCCATTTGATTACCCAGACAAAAGAGAAGCACTGCACCAAAGAAAGGGGCGGGGACCAAGCAAGGGCACAAGAGTGCACCAAAATATACACTATATTTGCCAAAATTTAATTCTGAGTCTACAAAGGTATATTCTGATACCCCGAGACAAGAGGAAAATCATCCCCAGCCTGAATACAGCACCATGAGAAAAGCACTATTTCAATCTAAAAATTTTAAAGAAAGTTGAGTGCAACAATAATATTTGTTCACAGTCTGTTTTCACATGAAGCCTTTTTAAAGTCATCAGAAACAGCTTTTTATTAGTTATACTAAGCAACCTGTTCCCACTATGATTAGTTAAAAGAAGCAGCTGGTAAGACAACTGGATACATTTGTCAGTGCTTCTACAATGCAAATAATCTCACCTCCAGAAACAAACACAAATGGAACTGTCACATTCTGGTCAGAAGTTCATATGTTAGAAAAACAGCTCAGGGTAACTTCAACAGCACGGCAGAGCCCCAGCCCTCCCCTCTGCCATACCTCACTTAATTCTTTCTTCTAAATTTGTCTTCTGAGAAGGTTTATAACAATGACTTTTAGGTTTGTGGAGCACACCAGACTTAATGTCACACATCAAGAAAAATGTCGACACAACTTCCTTCCCAGTACTGCAGACAGGTACAAATAAAGTAATCACGTGCAGTGGAGGACATTTTAATGTACAAAAAGGTGCTCTTTTCCCAAAGGCAGGCTTTGAGGTTGGGAGGAAGATGAAGGAGGTGCGGCAGCAGGGTGGGACACAATGTGGTCCCAGCCACACAACTTTCAGAATATGCAACATCCATTTAAGAAGCTTAGTCACCATAACATGGAGCTTCCAAATACTGCCTCTAGGAGATCACAAGATCCCTTGCCAACTTTACAGCCTGACAATCTGTAAGCTGCTGTCAAACAGACCAGTAACTCTACAAATTCTCAAAAAAATTTTAACATGACTTTGAGGTATGTAGCAGTCTTAAGAATTGACTGTTCATGCACAAGAAAAAGCCTGCCAGTACTGCACAGAACGGAAGTAACGCACAATTTAGGTTAACCTTCAAATTAACCTTAAACATTCAAAACTGAAGCGCAGACACTCCTAGTTCGGAATACCAAGTCCCTACATGTACACACGCTCTATCTGTATGCACACCCGCACAAACTTGTGCATAATACAGCTCACAGACCAAAAAAGCATTCAGGCTGCCAAGACAAGCACCCTTCAAGATATGGGATGCCAGAACATCATGGCTTGTTGATTTTATCTTCAGACTTTGATCCCTTCCTGCACATGTATACACAATAATGCAAGCAGTACACAATCACACACTCATGGCCTTGCTCAGCGTAGCATGCAGATGGTGTTCATCTAATGGGCTAGTCAACAGCTTGCTTTCCTCTTTGTTCTCATACTTTCAGTGCATTTCCACTTAATCTTATTCTGAAAATAAATTTGCTCTTGGAAACTTCCTTCATGCTCCACACTAAACTATGTCTGTTAAGTACTAATATGACCAGCTTTCCACCACAGATGTTTGAAAAGCGAACTATAAAGCGAACATAATTCGAAACACAGCTGTGTTGTACTGACTTGAATCACATCTGTCAACATGCAATACTTTGACTCATCAGGAAAAAGCTAAGATACTCATACTGACAAAGATGCAATGAACCCCACCAGTGATAAAACATGGTTTCAGTGAGCATCCAGGGCTATTCAGGACACTGAATTCAAGAGGCAGGGAGAAGAAACTCCTCAGGACAGCATTAGTCAGCTGAGCTTCTGCATGAGACCTCTCCTTCTCCTCTAGCATTTATTGCCAGGACTTTCTCTCTTCCCCAGTACTGCCTCCAAGTTCTGGCACACTCAACTTGTCCAATTTCAGTTTGCTCCAACTACGCAGACGTTCAGCATCAAGGTCACTAAGAGCACCACAAAGCGCTCCACACTTGCCATTTCAATATCCTGTCCCAGGTCACCCCAGAGCAAAACAAGGAACACTCAACAACTGCCAAGCAAGCCAGGGAGCCCATGTTAGCTCTTCTGTAGCACCGCAAACATGCACCAAACCAGACACTGCTGGCTAGAAAAGATAGCAACTGGAATTTCCCAAGCTCTAGCTGATCGAGAATGAAAGTAAAAGAAATGCAGTATTTCAGAAGATAAAAATCTTTTCAAATTTGAGTAAGTTAAAAGGAAAAGATGCACTCCAAATACAAGAGCCAAATTCTGTCATATATTCCTGCTTCAAAGATGGTAATTTTTTGTTGAAAGGCTTTCACGTACCAAGATTTTTCATGCGAAAATACCACCTCTATCATCCCACCACCAATCCAAAAGCACTTGGCCTATACTGCTGAAAAGCTTTTGGCTGCAGCAGATAGCCATTATGGAAAATTTCAGCTGGAGTTGCTGAAGTCTAGTACATGTCTGAGTAACTCAACTTGGCATCTTCCCATTATGAATAGGGTCTAGAAACCTTCACAACACGCAGAGCTACCATGTCCCACCTATATTGTCCCCATGCAGACAGAAGATATGTGAATACCTGAAGGGAACAAGAAGCCTCTGCCATAAAGAGCATCATGACTTTTGAGAGCCTTTTAAAAGCTTTTTATTACATGGCATGATATGCCTAAAATTATGACATTATGTTCCCAAAATCCAGCATTAAAAGGTCTAGTCCTTGAATAGCAAGCAATTGCTATATCTAGCATAAAACATTTGTCAGGATGCATTAAAAAGAATTACAAACATTAGAAAGTAACCATCAATTTTCTCAATACTGAGACTTTGTATGGAGTACTGAGTTTACTGCAGTTGTAACAAGTAAGCATAATACCTTACAAAAGGAATTACACAAAAGAATAAGGAGACAGAACAATTTATATATACTACATTAAGTGTCCTAAACAACTCTGCAGCTCAAGAGAGAAAAGCAAAGATAAAAGAGCTAAAGCATTAATCATTTTTAGATTTCAAAACAAATCCAAAACGCAAATCACCAGTGAGCTTTTTAAAGGCTGCACGGTTTACACTCTTAGGTACTTCAGTATGACATTGTCCTTAAAGCTTAACAAAACACTACTACTCTTAAGCAAGGAAAAAACCAACAATTTTTTTCCTCCTTATTTCCCCATAACATTTAATTTTCAGTTCTCAGACAACTGGTGTTGGCATGTAAAATTAAGTCAGAACATTTCTGAGAAATCTATCTGTATTATGCAATATATTCATATTGCATATATGCAAAACTTCCCGAAGTTTTGCAAATTTAAGAGACATTTTACTGAAACCGATTTAAAAGTTACTATATACACAGACTCTTTCTTCATACTTCCGCTTAAATTTCCATTTATGTATTAAATTCAAAGCTTTTTAAACGACAACTCATGTCCAAGGAAACATGACTACATGATCATTGAAAGATTTTGCTAAAAGAAACATTATTTATAGAGAGAGATTGTAGTAAACAGAACAGATTTTAAGGTAAATGAAAAAAATAATATACAAGTGGATAATACTTATTTGGTAAATTATGTTTTGCCTAAGTCACCTTATAGACCTGTCCTTTACAAGGAGATGGAGAGGCATTTTTAAGTGAGCAAAAGAAACAAACTGTACCTGAGATAGCTGCCAAAATAAGCAACAATGTTTGGATGTTTACAGTCTTTCATCATAATGATTTCCTGCTGCACAACAGCAAAATCTTCTCCTGAAAAGCAGAAGAATGAATATTTTCATTGGCCTGGTTCATACTCACATCTCAACTAGACTTTCAATACATGTTTATAAAATAAACATTCTGAGTAATTAAAACTAATTATCTGCCAGTTTCACAGACACATAAAGCAGCTGTAAGTCAATACTTATTAGCAAGGGCTTAGCAATAAGTAACTATATTCTTAAGAAGTTTCATTCTGGGCCAGATGGACCTCACATCTGCTATCTGATACCTCTTACGATACTGGCCATAGCTCTTTCTAAAGTCTTTATTTTTCCTGAGACCCCACCGTGTCCATCTGCATATGCCCTGCCAATAGCCCAGGTTCTTAAAAACCATGACAAAACTTTGCTATTTTTGGCCACATGTCCAACACCCATTAGATCATCTTCCTGAGCAGAAAACATTCAATAGTCTGCTGCTGCTGCAACCCTTCAGTAAACTCAGTAAGCACATAAATTTATGGACTGTGCATAACTTATGTCCAGATAAAAGACTGACATAGATATGGCATTTATCTGAGTCTTACTATTTGGTACCTCGGTTGTCCCTGTCTTTCTATAAAAGGTTCTTACCAGAGGGGGACGTTGAAAACATCATGTGTATGAAATTGAAAACCCAACACGTTTTGGGGGTGTTGTGCAGGGGTTTTGTAGGTAAGTTAAAGAGGGAAGCCAAGAAAGATATCAAATGTAAGAAAATGATGGTAACAGATATTTGACAGCCTTTTTAAAAGAAATACATGTCAAATGCTCTTTTGCAGTTCAGTGTCTTACATTGGGGCTCCTCTGAAATTTCTTAAGTCATCAGGGCAAATGATAGCTAGTCTGGTATGTTATTTCTACAGAAGTTCTTCTGAAGTTTGTTTACTAGGCGCACACAGTTCACAAGAAACAACTCATTCTTACTAACTTCAAGGACTGCATAGGTAAAATAAGCCTGAAGGCCTAAAATAACCATTTAACTTCATGAATAACTTAAGAGACTCTATAAGCAAGTTGAAAAAATAGGAAAATTCCAAGTATGTCAAAATTCTCCTTTCAGTGTACTGTTGTAGCACACTGCAGCATAACTCAAAAGAGCTTTTAAACCAGAAGCCAAAGCTCTTGTCTAAAAAGTTGACTGTAGACACTAAGCTCATATTTATCAATTGTCACAACCCAAAATCACTTCTCAAATATGGCTGTTAATAAATTTCAAATGTAACACAACAAATTCCAACAGAACTGGACAAGCTATTTCCTAAGAAACTATATTTTAAGTTTCTCCCAATACACAAACACACTGGCAACCTAACCATTTGGTACTTTTTAACCAGAAATCCAATATTCACGTGTATGCTATTTAACTGAAAGGAAATTTCAAACCACAAGCTGCAAGTTAACATCACAACAGACTGTCTACTATCTGGGGTGCATTGCTGATGGCTTGCTGTACCCTGACTAGACCTTTAAACGTGCAAACAAGAAATTATTTTCAGATACAGACAGGTGTCTCTGTGAAAGGACATGATTCCTCCAGCATTTGATCAGTGTTTTCTTTGCATCCAAAATATTAAAGAAGCATAAGCTTTAGAGTAAGTGCCTAAACATTATTAACTCTTAATCTTCACACTCTCGCCCAGTCTGCAAAACCTGCAAAGAAAGCCAGTGCCACAGTTCTGGAACATGGATGCTGCCCGTCTGAAGCGATGAGTCAAGCCTCTACCGCAACTGGAAGCAACAACTACAGAGAGAAACTGAGCTCGCTGAGCAAAGAGAGGGTAGCGAAAGCGCATTCTCTGTGCACCACTCAGGTATCCAAAGGCTGCCAGAAATACTTGATTCAGCTGCAAGATGCCAATTGTTCTCCCCATCTGCACAGCATGAGGGCAAGTTACCCCAGCTGCAGCGCATCCCCAGGCGCTGTCCACAGCTCAGAGAATGCACATAGCACGATTCTCCAGGTCCTACTCAGCACAACCCATACAATACTCTTTTCAACCAAGTCACTTCGTACTTTTGAGAGTGGAAGTAGTCAGCTAAGCAAAAACTTGCATTATTTTAAAGGTTGACATCATCTGAGTCTGCTGAGTCCTATGGTTCTTTTCCACTACGCAAGTCTCCTTCCCTGTTTTATCTTTACAGTTCCATAGGGAGACACAGCACGGCCGCTCATCTTAGCTGGACTGGTAACCCACATCATGCACAGCCAAGTACTCCAGCAATGGGAGCTGACATAAAAAGCCAAAGCAGCAGAACTAGACAAGATAATCTGAGACCACAACTTTCAGTGTGAATAAAAGAAGTATGATGAAGATACACTTTTGGAACTACATAGTAACATACTGTCCTGTCTTGAATTTATAACACATGCATATTTAAATAAACACGTTTCTAAGCACTTCCAGAACTGTAAGAGGAAAAAACGGAAGAAACTAGTAACTTCTTTCCCTTCTTGCCTGCATAGACCTTAAGGATCAAACCAGGTAATAGTTAAAATATTACCTGACCGCCAACATTAAACCTTGAAACGGAACACCAACAGTTAAGACTTAAACAAAAAGCCTGGACATTTTACTTCCCGGATTACTGAACTCTTGTTCAACAAGTCTAGCCATATTAACAGAACAGCACTTGCAGCTGATAACTGATCTGTAGGGCATATGTACTCTGTGAAATCACAACGTAAGCACAGTTCAAGCATAAATCTAGCATACAGTGGAAGTCCTAATCAGGGTCTCCAACAGAATGTCAGGAAATGTACTCAATTCCCAGATACTAATGCTCACCTATTATTTCACCCTTCCTTCTTTTTATTTCTCCCTCTATGCTCTCTCCAGGTGAGTTCTTTTCTGCCTTGCCAGCTTCCTCATTTCTTTTGTTCTTATACAGGTTTTTGGATCACATGGGTTGAAAACATAGTAGTTAAGACAAAAAAACCCCACAACTCTTACTGAAATTTTAATCAGCTTTCTTTTAACTGTTCTCCAGTTACATTTTTTCCTCTCACATCTTGCTTCTCATGCTTGTTATTTTTTAGAACAGTGCATTTTGTCCTACACTAAAAGGCAACAATTACCCCTTCTTTCAATAAGTGGACTCAATTGACTTTGTACAATTGTATGTTAAGCATGAAAATATTTCATTTCCATGACCTATTTCAGTTAAGAAACACTTACCTGGTTCTAGTTTTATTACTTTAATCGCTGCTAGCTCACCCGTGTTGACATTTCGAGCCTACAAAAAAAAAAAAGGTAGTATTTAGAGAGCAGAACACAGCAACCAGCTCTGCATTCTCAACTTGACATTCTCTGACAACACAGAGTCAAAGAGCAACTGAGATACACAAGGGTCTAAAACAGTGAAACCACTTGTTGGGTGGTTTTTTGTTTTTTTGTTTTTTTTTTTTTTTTTTTTTTTTTTACGCAAAAACAGCCTCAGGAAGAGTCAATAAATTAAAACATCTCGTACATTTATGTTTCATGCAAGGTTAGAATTTTTTTTCCAAATACACCATGCATTTATTTTTTACTGGGCTTACAGCATACATTTTCATTAAATAAGCATCATTAATGAGTTCTGTTATATCCAAAACACTTATTTAAAGTAGTCCGTATCTGTGCTTAATGACAGTGAACCAAACAGTAAGAATTCTGTAGCTAGCATGCTCTTCTCCAGTACACGTTTGTAGGAAGAATTCTTCCAACAAAACTTCTCACCTTGGATTTATTTTCTAACAACAAAGCAAGGTATCTCAAAAAAAAAAAAAACAAACAACCCACTACGCAGCTAATTTTTACTGAGATCTGAAGCTTTAAGTATGCTCAAGAAACCTTGTACTGCCACACAGGAGTCCTAAATTATGTAAGTCCTCAACCATGCTGTACTTCCGTATTAAAATCCATAAACAAACCGACCACCGAGATACTGACTGCAAAGCAGTTATAACATATACGGATCTCACAGCAGACAAGCAGGGCCCAGGGAGCATCAAGGACTGCACTCTGCAGCGTATGTGACTGCTTCCAAGACTCCCACGAGAGCGATGCAATGCTTCCTGCTCATTTCACTACATGCCCCTTGGTCCTTACTCTCCACCAGTGACAGTGTCCCCCCCTTGCTGCAAGGGTGCAAAGAAAACAAGCCAGCAACAAAGAAGTTAAAAAGCATTCCCCTTGTATACACAGCAGCTCTGTGGCCAACTTCAGCAGCAATTACTCAGCAGCTTAACTGCATTTTGTACGGGGCTCTGTCAGGCTAAAGCCTATGTTCTACTGAGCAACCAAGGAAGGTGAATTTTGAACATAAATAAATGATAATAATGATTTCTCTTCTAGAACTGTTGCATTTGACTACTAACTGAAAACTGTGGAGTCATTTGCCCCGTACTTTCAGGATACTTCCGTGCCCCTGCACCCAGCTATGGGGAGAGGTTGCTCCCCAGCACCGAAGCAGCAGCTCCTGAAGGATGCTCAGCTACAGCCTCTCCTCTCCCCAGGGGAGTCTTGGTACCTGGAGCTGCACTGTGCTGGACCACCCCTGCACTGAATGCCGTGCCTGCTCTATCCCTACACAGGGCACAGAAGGCAAGACCAGTCCTGCTTTTGCTTTTTCCCTCATCCACTTTCAAATCAAAAGAGGCCAGAATTACAGAATTTAATGATGCAGATAGGTGCCCACCTTTACGGTGGCTAATGGTCTCATTTAAGTCACTTTAGGAGCTCAAGGGCTCACACCTTTTATCGATTGGCCATAAGACTCACCAAATACTGTAAGGTATTGATTCTTAATATGGCAGCTTGAGAGCTGGTTGTGGAACCACAAGCAGAGGGAAAAACAAACCCTAAGACTATAAAAAACAGCGAGCAATAAAGTCTAGAAATAAATGCAGTGTGTATTCCTGTGTTTAGGGATCTACCCAGGTCACTCCTAGCACAGCCGATCTCAAATCTCTCACTGTTCTTTGGTGTGGCAATGCTCTTTTGCAATGCTGAGAGTACTGACATTTGCAAATAATTTCCAGGCAGACAGTTATGGAGAGATCCCAAGACCAGTGGGAATCCCATAAAAGTCAAGGAGTAGTCCAAACTTGATAAGACTGTGGAAAAAACAGTTCAAAAAAAATTTTCTCTGGCAGCCTTCCCTGTAAGTCATTATTTGCCCACCCCACCGATGGCAGCAGGGTCTCCACTCATCACTGTATGGTAGAACAAAGACGCAAAGAGATTAAGAACAGCAAAAATAGGAGTTCCTTTTATCTGTACCAGAGAATGAAGGCAACACATAAGAAAGTGGCACCACTGAAGCATGAGCTAGGATTTTTATTCCTTATTTCTTTCCCCAACACACTCTTTTCATAGCAAGAAGCAAACACAGAGGCAAGATGTTCATGAATCAAAGGTCAGCATTTTTTAACCTCCAAGATTAACAAGAAAAATTACTGAAGCTTTAACGAAGACCTGAGCTCATCAGGGAGTCTTGTTAATACTTAAAGACCTGTTTTGGGGCAACTTGTACTAGTAAGGTAATCAATGAGACACAACTGTAGTGGATACAAGCGAGGAGATCCTGAAGTTATGTGTCCTGCATGCAGCTGGGATGTGCAAGCCAAGCTGGAAAAATTTCACAGGCTTCAGGGACATTGCTAGTCTAGCAAAAAAATGTTTGGTAATTTTTTTTTAATTTATATTTAACAATACTGTGTCCAGCTGTCAGAAATTTGTTTCTCTGACTATGGCTCCATAGGTCACTATGCTCTGCAGAACGCTATGGCAACTAAAGCAACATAGAAGGTGGGTAGGAGCCAGAGACAATCAGAACAAATCTGATTAAAACGTAAGAGGATACTGGTCACAAAGTCTTATGTGGTAGTGATGCCAAAAAACTATCAATAGTAGACAGACAAATCTATAGATACATCTGGAGCAGGACATGCAAAACCCCAGCCAAAGAAATACGTGTCAGAGCAGCAGGCAGCCTTGCCAAACCTGCGCTCTCCACACCTCCTGGCTGATTCAGCCCCCTCCCATTGCAAAGGAATTTCTTCTTTTGAGAACAGGATGTTGAAGAACTGTTCAAAATTGTGGGCAGGAAAGAACACACGTTGTGTCGTTTCACCTTCAGCTTAGGCATTGCTTCCTTTCTTCAACACCAGCAGTAGTGGAACTCTTTGGCCAGCTGGCCATTCTCTGGACCAGTATCTGCCTGGGCTCATGAAAGTCAGAAAGGAGGAACAAAATCTGATTTAATGCATGTCACCAATGCCTTCAGGAACAGCAGGCTACCAACTGCTTAAGGGCATAAATTGTTACTTACAAAAACATGACTTGAAGTCGACAATCTGAATAAGTTATCACTTTGCATCCTATTCCATTTGGGTTATTAGCACTGAAGGTGGTGTCACAAGTAAGAATATGAATTGCCTTTGTTAAACTGAGTATATTAAAAAAAAAAGATTATTCTGATTGCAGTGACACAAGGGTTCCTTGCAAAGGATGAGGATTAGGTACAGGTTTTCCTAGATCTCAAATACCTTTGAAATCATCAGTTGTGAAACAATTCCTTGCCTAAGCTTACATGAATGAGAGACTGAGAAAGACTGAAGTACCATATGCTTTTCAACACGTGTTGGAGCTGGCTCTGACTCTTAATTTGAGGGTGCTTGAGTACGTACCATACAATAGCTCAGTATGTTGAGGACACTGCCTTATGCTTTCATTTAGCATAATCACGCTAAAGTTGCCAACTACTTATGAGTTTTGAGATTGGGGCATTAATAAGGAGCATTAATAAGGGATGAAGAACAATTTCAAATAACTATTTTTGAGTTGGTAAATGCAACCAAAAATTTCAAAGAGGCTCGTGTAAGAAAACACACGTTCATTTCTTGTTTCCACTTGCCCCGTAAGCGCTCTAACTCCCAGCCTTTCTGATGATGAGGTTAACAGCAAAAGCCAAGTTCTCCCTCCCATCCATGTTTCCATGAGCAGGAGCCTGAAACTAATTCATTCACATGCAGATTTCACTATGTCAATGTTTCCAATGCATCACACAGGTTTTCCAGAAGCAAAGATTGGCCTACAATGCCTGCATCTACATGCAGCCACTTTACTAAATGTGTACAGCTTTTATACAACGTCTACTCTAGAAAACCATAGAGAGATCCTCATTCTACCAGTAGCTAAAAGAATTATACTCTTCCAGAGATCCAGACTGCCATATCTGGGGAAGAGTTTAAAGAAATCCACCAACCACTAAGTCAAGCTGGAGAAGCACTACCTAATTAAACAGGAAATAATTGCTACAGTCTCTGTGACAACAGCAGAATATCAGATCAAAATGCTATATAAAAAACTGCCACCCACTAGAAATAAAAGCTAGAAAACTCCAGGTTTTGTTGTTATTGCATTACACAAAAATTCATTAACCAAAATGCCCCACAACTGGAAAGACTTTATTACTCTGAAATAGAGAAGAGAAAGGGAGTGGGGCAGTACTCGGATGGGCTCTATCAGGAAACACCAGCTGAGCAAGAGATGTGCATGGTGTGTGTCTGAAAAGAAGAGGAGGGGAAAGAAGAAAAGGAAGAGGAAGGCTAGTATTTAGCACTGCCCCTAATATATGCCACAACAGCAGATTCATGAGAAGGAGAGGTCTGTGCAGCTGAACCAGTATAGACATAAAATCCAAGGTCCAAGGAGGTAAGTCTCTTGCCACGTTTATATTTGTCCTTCAGATGGAAGCTGGTAATATAAAGCGTATAATGCTGCAACAAAAACTAGGCCAGAAAGCAAAGTCTAAGACAGTAACAACAGGGCCCTTCTGGTTTTGACTACTTCCTATGTGAATTGTTGACCAAAATGCAGACGAGTGATCTCTAAACAAGTTGCTACTTCACGGGATAACTGGACCCAGGGCACAGACAGGCTTCCTGACCTGGACTAGCTCCGCTCTTCAGGAAAACGCACCCTAACGGCTTCCCAACCCCCTTGCTTCCAGCCCTACAGCCCTCCCCTTCAGCCTCTCTCAAACCCACACAACTCCCCCAGGAGCTGATTCAACTCTCCAAGCCAGCAGAAACCCAGCTGCTTCCCTTTTTTTGGTTAGTTTTCTGCCAGGTTAGTTAACTGCGCCAGCCCTGGCATCATGCTGAGCGCCAAAGCTAACGTGAGGTAAGCGGCAAGACAGCCAGGAGCAGGGTAGGGAATCGCCCCTCTCGAGCAACAGTGAGCTGTTGTATCGGTTCAGTCCATCCTGTGATGTCACAGCTGTAAGTAACAGGAATTGAACTGCTAAGAATTACGCTAAAAAGAATTAGGTTCCACATTCTGGTAGGAGGCCTGATACCAAAACCCGACAGAGCTACAATTTTAGAAAGCGATGCTTTGATAAAGGTGATGTTAAACAAAAAGATGCGAAATGAAGGCAAACAAAAATCCCTACGCAAGGCATGGATTCTTGGCTAAGGAAACCACAGTCACAGAAACTAAACCCAGTGGTACTTACTTGGCACAGTGAAAACAGGATGGCAAAACATGCACCCTCTCCGCCTGCCTGACAAGCTTCAGAAGACAATTAAAGCCGAAATAGAGAGCCTTCAAAACACAGACTTTTATTCCTAGCAAAGTCAAAAGGAGCTTCAACAGCTGTAAGGTCAATCAAGAAGAAAGGAAGACTAAAACGCTTATCAAAAAGCACACAACTAAAAGGCGCAGGTTCAATATTTCAGAAGCAGCAAAGCTGTAGAAGAATTGATGCCTTACTGGATCACCCCAGGAAAGAGGAGAGCAAGGGCACGCATGCAGAGAGAAGAGATTTGTTCGTAGGACTCTGCAAAACAGGAGACTCCTCGGGTTCATCTGTTCTGGACGCATTCCCTTCCAGCAACATACAGGAGCGCTACCAGAAACCAGACGCTCCGAAACACAGCTGGCAGCAGAAAGCACTAACAGTCACCGGGTGTTCCCCAGAGATACCCACGGAATCTGAGAGTTTCCGCGTGAAGCAGCTGAGCTGGTAAGATACACGGCTTCCCTCACCAAAACCAACGCCCATGCCAAAAGGCTGGGGAGCAGACAATCGGGCTTTTTCTTTTTTAAAATGAGACCTCAAGCAAAGTGCACCCTACGGAGCTCTGTGTCTTCATTTGTTAACTGGCTGAAGCCATAAATGACGAAAAGAACTGAAACAAGGCAGACATGGTGTAACAGATACCTTTGCAGGAACGATAATCTCACTAATGATCACAACTATTTGAATTTCAGTAAAGAGGAAAGTAAAAGAAGGGCCTTTCGTTTTGTAAGATGCTGAAAATCTTTGGCAGGGTCCACCCACACCAGATGAATGACCTGTCAGACAGCAAATGAAGTTCAACCTTTATTAAACCAAAGCAATTATTTTTTTTTCCCCAAGATATGCTGTGATATAAATTAATCATATGAACAAAAGAAATGGACCTACAACCACCTCAGAATATACTTCAAATCTATGTGCAGTTACCACCAAACCAAAGGTGTTAGGATGGAGGCAAACAGGAAAATTACAGCATTATTATTAAAATGGTGTCTGTCAGAATATCGCATGCAGCACTTGTAACACAAACCCCAAAAGAATGGCATAAGTTACAGAGGTCCTGAGAACAGGGACAATTAGGATGGCAATTTCATGCTAAGACACAGAGAAGTCTTTCTAAATGAGAGATGAAGTAAATACAGAGCAAACAAAATTAAGCAACCACCTCATTTAACTCTAGAAATACTTCCTGAAACTGAGCAGGACAGGACAGTGTCTCTTTTTCACAACAAAAAAACCCACAACTATTCTTTTACACTTTGCTGACCACCCTACACAATTAAATTCTCCGCAGCAGTGAAATACAAAAACACAAAAGACAGAAATGACTTGTATGTCAGCGGAACTAGTTTTCACCCTTTCTAGCAGGTGTCATTTTGCACGAGAAAGTTTGACAGAAACAGAAGGCGAAATGCAAGAATTTTCCTGACACATCACTGCAATCAGAAAAGCAATTTTGCAATCAGTCTCTCAACTAGACTTTAGACAAAGCTAAATTAGTTGACAAGTAAGTTTACAGAGACACAGAAAACAAAACCGTGCAAATGAATATGTGATATGCAACACTCAAGAATACTCAACTCCAAGAAAACCACTACCAGCAGATCGTCTGTCTGTGGTTTATTACAGATATATCAACTGTCTGACAAAGTAGTAACTCGATTTCACCACTAACTTTAGCAGTCTTGAGAGGAGACATCTCTGGACAAGGGAACAGATTTTAAGTCCTGTGTTTTTTACTTAAACTTCTAATAAGAACTTTGTAATATTAACGCTTTAGCTTTCTATCGTGGCAACACAGCTTCACTGAAAAAAGTTTTCAAAACCCAAACATCATCTCTCTTTCAGACCCTCACTGAAAACAGTGTTATGGCCAGCATTTATGTCCCTGGGATACCTTAAGACCTAAGCAACCCAGAGGAAGCCTCATCTCCTACAACAAACTTGCACTGGTGCTAGTTAGAAGAGACACATTATTGTTGACTGGGCGTATCTGATAAAGAGCTAATGGCATGAACAAGTTACCTGTTACCTTTCTTGCGATGAATTCATTATCATCTTCTCCAAGGCCTCTTTGAAAGCTGAACTTGAGTGGGAGGGCAGATAACGATAAAAATAGTGTTAAACCAAAAATCCGTACTTGCGGTGCACTAGCACGTTTCCAGGTACCAGCTAAACAGCAGGACTCCCAGCAGCAGGATCGTATCAGTCTGACCCATACCCTCATTCCCTTCGAGTCTCCATAGTTCAGTCCACCCCACGGGCTCTTACTTCAAATTCAAAAATATTCAGAGTAGAGACTCTGCCTCTTTTTTTCTTTTTTTAAATATAATTATTTAAACAAATCAAACATTTAACCCATGCCCTGTTGTAGCTCAGTTCAACTAAAACAGAGCAAGGAAGTAGATGCCAGTCTGCTCTGCTTTCAGCTCCTCAACACTTTCCCAGGAAAGCAGGTTACAGAAAGGCCAACATTTAGCAAGAATGTCAACATAAAAAGATTGTCATCTTATTAAGGCAATAATCCCTACCTACTAACAGCAGAAACACCTCCCTACATGGTTCTCCCTGCTAAGGGGGGAAACCCACAATTTACAGAGAATAGTTTGAAGCTGCCCGAGTACATCCAGTGCTTGGATTCACTCTGCTGAAATCCCACTACTGATGAACACCATTGTCATAAGGCTAATCTCAACTTCACACAATTATTTCATCAACCACAAAGTTCACCTACAGACGACAAGATGAAGCAAATGAAAGAGGCTTTATGAAACCCCTCACAAATTTAAGATAAAGCCCTAGTAAGCTCATGTGTGGATGACACATAGGACTATATTACTTCCTCTTTGTCACACTAAAAGTAACCAGGTTCCATTATTATTTTTGGGCTACTTTCATGCTCCACTTCAAAGGCACCTTGGGCAAGACCTTGCCTCAAAATGAAACAGGCAATAATCCATCCAGGAGAAAAGCAAGTCTCATATTCCCTCCACTGTCCACAACCTAATCAGAAAGCACTTACCTCTCTCTCATCTAGAAGAAATAAATAATTATAATACCAGCCTAGTGTATCCTGGTCCTGATATATCACCTTCCATCTCAGCTGTTACAGGCAGATTGTAAACATAAACAAATCCACTCTGAGGGAGGAGAGACCTTCTGTGCCTCAAACAAAAAAAGTCACAAGCAGTGCCAAACACTGGCCACTCACAGAGCACCAAACTGAAGGCTATTGCAATGTAAGTATGATAATCATCAAGAAAACCTTGACAAATCCAATGAAACTTAGCAGGTTTCAGATGCATAGTAGTATTGCAAATATAAGTATTTACTCTATGGTTGGGGGTAACGTCCTTAAAATTAAACTCTAAACACGGATGACTTGGCTAATTCACATCCATCAAAACCATGTACAGAGCACTGAAAAAACGTGATTGATAAGATATCACAGAATCAATACGCCAGTTAAAAACTGCAACAGAAACAGAGCTGAGCACATCAAGATAACAGTTTGCAGAAAAACAAAAAAACAGAGCATAAGGCAAGTCAACTTGGATAATTAAAACATCGGCATAGTACACAAATACTCAAAGAAAGCTGGCAAGGTGGGGAAAACAACACAAAACCCCCTTTCAATTAAACAATTAATAAAGCAGGGAGTTAGCACACTAAGAGTGCAGTAACAAGAGGATTTATATCCTGAAACTTTCATAACAGTTAAGCAAGCTAAGATTAAATCAAAATCACTCCAACCCAAACAAGACTTCATTCTAGGCACATTCACTTAGAGTCAAAGGCAGCATCAGTGCCAGTTTTGTGCACCTCAAATTGTGGAATGGCTCTAAATGTTTCCCTACCGTCCTGCCTACCAATACCAGTTTTCTTAAACACACACGTCCACCCTGCAATGACAAAAACAGACCAGAAGACACTTGGAAAGCACACGGTTAAAGTGATGCTTCCAACAGGCTGCACACGACAAACTTCAATTCTCCCCTCTGCTCTGCCACCAAACAGCAGCACGTAACAACCGGTATCATCCCACCTGAGGGACAGGCTGCTGCCATCCCATCAGGCAAGAGTTCAGCTGGATACACAAACAACAACATATGCTGCAGAGCACAGAAAAATGTCAAAGTACGCTATAAAGCCCAAAAAGCCAAACTTATATTCGGCTACTGTTGCTTTAGCTTTGCTTTTCCTACGTTTCTGAAGTTAGGACAGGATCATGAAAGACTCTGATCCTAATGACACCTTTCCTGACTCCCTAGTTTGCCCTCCAACTGGTCAGCCTCACGTTTTACAGAGACACAAGCACAAAACACTGGTATTTCCACCCAAGACAGCGACGGGAGCAGTAGCTGGGATGAACAGTCCTGCTCGCCTTCAGGCACACGATTTAAAGTGACGTTTGGGCTGGAAACGAGCAAGCGTGTGCCTCCCGCACCCCCACAGTCCCCGGCTCGGTCTGGAGGGAAGCCGACCCCCAGGCTCCGCCCATAACAGACGCCCCCGAGCCGGCACCCAGCAGCGGCAAGAACCGGCTCCCAGGGCGGCTCCGCAACCACAGGAAGCCGGGAGAGTGCCGCGGTCCCGCACCGCCAGCAGGGGCCGGCCGCCCCC
>NW_008794885.1:16118-19372 GCF_000699145.1 Aptenodytes forsteri | reverse complement strand
CTGCCGCTCCGCCCCTTTCCCCCCCGCCGCCACCACCTCCGGGCTGCGCCCGGCCGGCCTTCGCCATGCACGCCGGGCTATGGCGGACCTGCTGCTACCTGGACATCGCTGCTACCTGGACATCGACTCCCGCCTCGACAGCCTCGTCCGGAGGCGCGAGCGGCGCTGCCGGTTCGGGCCCCCCAGGGTTCAGCCCCTGTGCGTGCAGCCGAGGACTCAAAAAACCAGCCCCGAGTACGTTCACCGGGATCCCCCCCACAAAAGGCAGCCCGAGCATGCAGCCGGCACCCCCCAGAGCCAGCCCCTTGGCACGGTAACCGTGATCCATCCCCGGAGCCCATGTATGCAGCTGAGGACCCGCAAATTCACCAGCCCCTGTGCATGCAGCTGGGGACCCCTCCTCAGAGCCAGCCCCTCTGTGCATGCAGCTGGGGGCCCTTGCAGCAGCCGGAGCCCAAGGATGCCCCACATGCTGTCCCCATGCACCAGGGACCACCTCCCCTCTCCCCTGGTGCCCAGCCTCTGGTCTCTAGCTTGGGACAGGGCATGTCCCCGCACCTCAGTGCGTGGGAACCCAACACTCCCTGCGCTAGTGCACAAAACTAGGAACCTGTTGGGATCCCAGCATTGCCCAGTTGCCCAGTCTCTGGTGCCAGCTCCCACAGGAGCTCCTGGGGCCCTTGCTGGCTCCTGCAGGTATCTGTCCTTCCCCAGCAGGGCATGGGAACCACGCGCTACGGATGTCCCCACATCTCCACCCTGGGGTGCACCTGCCAGTCCCCTGCACCACTGGCGCAGCATCTGTCCATCCAACGCACCCATCCAACGCGCCCTAGCTGGACGTCTTCCCCTCATCCGCAGGACCGCTCCTCTTGTGACTTTTTGGTGTTGTGCATGCCCCCACAGGATAAAGTGTGCATCTCCTTTCACACCAGTGCTGCCAATCCCACTTCCATTCCCATCTTGCACACAGGTTTCCAGCATAGAGGAGGCATGTGGGTGCTTGCCTCCATCCCCGGCCATGCCCCCCACCCTCTCTGTGCAGGGAACAAGTGCTAGACAACTGTGGGAACACTTCTCCCCAGATGTGCAACCCCTGGAGCATCGTTCTGCAGTGTGTGGGTCCTAGGGCACCTCCTGGGCTCTGTACCCGTGAACCAGGCACGGCTTTTCCTACCACACTTCTGCTGCCAGTGACTGATGGGTGAAATAAAAAAAGTGGGACAAGACAGACTTTGGGCACAAAGATGCACCGTCTGCTCGCCGCCCCTGCCTGCCTTGCCAAGGATGTTGGCATGGGGGAACCTCCTCTCTGCTGAGAAGGTGCATTGTGATGGGGAGCTGGGCATGGCCCCATTTCCATGTGTGATTATCAGAGCAGAGAAGGAGCTGAGGGGGTTGAGCTCTGGCAGGTGTAGCAGTGATGGCTGTGAAATTGCATAGTGTCTGTCCATGCATTTGTCCCTCCAGCTGCCCTGGGCCGTGCATCCCTGTCCTTGGCTTCATTTTTATGACTTTTGCTCTCACAATTAAAACAGTTTCAAACCTGCCAGAATCAGATTCAGGCCACTGTGATTTTTCCTGGCGCATGACAGGTTTTTTGGGTGCACTGTGCTGCTTTCTGCCGTGGAAGAACCAGGACAGGGAGCAGGCATAGATTAGCCGGACAGGGCTGCCACAGATGCTCTGAGAGCTGATCCAAGGGGGCTGGGCTCTGTGACAAGTTCGGGAGTAGCAGCAGCTCTGAATGAGTTACAGAAGGAAATGCCAGGGAGTTTGAATTCTGTCCGGAAAGGCTAACAGACATCCTGCTGGGAAACACCGATAACCTCGTCACCCGCCTGCTCTTGCCTCTCAGTCTTCATTTTTATCTCATTAGAGGGGAAATGGGTTATAGTTGTTCCCATGTTATGTTCTTGCCAAGTTCTGCTTGGGTAGAAATGGTTATGAATGAAGCAAGCAGGGTTATTTTTCCCCTTAAATCCTGCTTTCTATCCATGGCAGCTGCCTGTGCTTCCTCTGTTCTTGTAAAAACACCCACAGGTTTCTCCGGGAGCATCTATGTCCCTTCTCCTTGGTAAGAGAGACAGATGGAGCTGAGAGATGTGTCCTCCACTACCTTCAGAAACAGGTCAAATCAAATGGGTATCGGGCATCATTTGCTTCCCCAAGCTTTGGAGCAACTTCTTCAGCTTTCTTTTTTTCCTCCTATTCCTTAGACATGGCTATGGTAGGACAGTCAAGCCGTATGCTGCAGGGAGGCAGGCTGGGCTCCTCTTCAGCACCACTCAGAAAGGTCAAACAAATTCAATAAAACTGCATTTGGGTGTTAAAACATTTTTTTGACAGTTCAGCCAATGCTCTTGCTTTAAGAGTTCTTCTGGTGATGGTGGGGGATTCGCTGTGACATTTGACTGCTGTGCCTCCAGGGATCACAAGCCCCAGCTGTAGTCAGTGGCAACCCACAGCCACAGAAAATACCTTGCTGAGGCTGGATGCCTTGTTATTTCCAGCTGCACTCGTAACCCATCCATCCTGCTGCTGCTGCTTAGATCCAAAATGCCACTTCGTGCTCAACAGCCCTAAATCCTGGCCACTGCTTGAAGCGGGAGCACTGGCTCCTTGACCAGCATGCATTGGCAGGCTCCAGCTGGCTCCAGTCAGGTGATGCCAATGCAATTTGCTGCAGTTTGAGACCTCTTCCCACCCCTCCAGCATCTTTCCATGCCAGACAAAAGGGCGAGGCGCTGCATCTGCCAGTGCTGCAGAGGGAAGGTGTGGCCTGGGGCCAGCCTGTCCCTTTTGCTTATGGGACTGGAGCCGCTGTGAGAGGGAGGGTGTCCTTACAGGGGCCACAGAGCACCCACTCGAGCCCAGTGGGATCAGACATGGAGGCAGGCAAGTGTTTTCTGGAATGCTGAAGGCTGCCTTGGTCAGGGGAAGAGCTGTGGTTTGTGTCAGTCCTAGGGCAGGTTGGTTGTGGTCATAAGCTGTGCCCCAAAGAAAATATATGAAGGGAAGTTTAAATTTAGAGGGCCCGGTTGGCTCTAGATTTGGGAGGCTGTCCTGCTTTCGGCTGGGACAGAGTTAATTTCCTTCCCAGTAGCTGGTACAGTGCTGTGTTTTGGATTTAGTATGAGAATAATGTTGATAACACACCGATTTAGTTGTTGTTGCTAAGCAGTGCTTACACCAGTCAAGGACTTTTCAGCTTCCCATGCTCTACCGACTGAGAAGGCTGGAGGTGCACAAGA
>NW_008794885.1:6584-15863 GCF_000699145.1 Aptenodytes forsteri | reverse complement strand
TTATTGTTACTATTAGTAGTAGTAGTATTTAATTTTATTTCAATTATTAAACTGTTTTTATCTCAACCCATGGGTTTTCTCACTTTTACTTTTCCGATTCTCTCCCCCATCCCACCGGGGGGGAGTGAGCAAGTGGCTGTGTGGTGCTCAGTTGCCGACTGAGGTTAAACCATGACAGAGGCCACGTACACAAGTCCCATACTGGTATACTCCTGTTGCAGTCACTCCTGATGTCCAGGGAGAAGAGCTAAGCCTCAAACTTTTATGGATGACTCTAAGTGTAAAAAAGCAGCAGTGCAGCCTGGACATTTTTCCCCTCTCCTCAAACATGAGGCTTTTACGTTGTGCTTCACAGAAAAAAGAAAAAAAATCTTCTCAGCGTGATGTCAACAGTCTGAAGACTTGGCTTCTTCCATGCTCTCTTCCTCTTTAATGCTCTCCCCAGAGCAGCTGTCTGTCCTCCAGCCCTTCCTGTCCGCAGCCAGCATCTCTTGGGTACCACTTCCTTTGTGCCATTCCACATCGACTCCCATCTGTTCTGGGATGCCTTTTGCTGGTTGCTCCCCATTCAGCTGAGCAAGTCCAGCTCCACCCTCCCAAGCACCCAGCACCCTGGATCAAGGAGGGGCACCCATGCAGGATGAGATCCTTTGCACTGTGTGCCTAGTTTATCTGTAAGCAGCTGCACAGCCCGACTGCCTTTTAAAGTAGCCACCTCCATGGTGCCACGCCGAGGAGCAAGGTGCCAGTGACATTTGCTCTGCGAAGAACGCAAGGCAAAAATGCCTTTGTTTTAGGGAAATGGTGCCCCAGGGCAGCGATGGCTGCAAGGGACGAGGTAGGGCACGTTTGCCAGATGATGGCCCTTTGGGGATACCGATCAGTGGTGCAGTGTGCAGCAACTGGAACCCAGCCAGACCCCTGCACCACTTTTTCCTTTTTTTTTTTCCTCCCCCCTCCCCTCTTGCAAAAACTAAAGCCTGCGTGAGATCCAGCCCATCTCCCCCCTCCTTCCCTCTCCCCTGCAAGTTTTGTGGCTCAGCCAGCACTGCCACCGGCCAGCACAGGCTGCTTGGGAGAAATTAGCGATAGCCAGTTCCCAGCAGGCAGGGTTCCTGTTCCTGCCTGCGATTTTGCATTTCTCAGAGCGTTGTTTCTCCTGCGGCAGCGCAGTCCTTTTCTGGGAAGGTTTTGTATTTGCCAGGAGAGGCATGAGTATAGCGTGAGAGGAAAAACACCGATTGCCTTTGCTTGGCAGCCCAGTATTACTACTGGGCTTACTTCTTCGGTGTGTTATCAACATTATTCTCATCCTAAATCAAAAACACAGCACTGTACCAGCTACTAGGAAGGAAATTAACTCTATCCCAGCCGAAACATTTCCCCATGTTTCTACATGTCTGTGTGGAAATACTCATCTGTGTCTTTTAGAGAGAAGCAGTATCTTTTTGGAAGGGGCAAGGGGGAAGGAAGAAGTCAGGCTCCTGTGTAATAGATAATGTTTTACAAGTGCTGCTGGCTGTCGGTGGTCTCCAGAGGATCCAGGACACGGGTGCTGGTACTGGGAGAAGCTGGGCAGAGCTGATTACTTAGAGGAGAAAGGGTGGGCAGGAGCTGAGCAGATGGTAAAGGATGGGGAGGACGAGGGCAGGTGACAAGGACTAGCTGTGGGAAAGGGGGGTAATTCCCAGCACTGGGAGGGGAGAACAGAGCTGTTTTTGGTTACCTGGTATGGGAACACCTCGTCTTCCTCTCTGGCAGGCATCACTCTGAGATGCACTGCCTTCAAGTACCACTTTTCTCAGCTGGTATGCTTGCGCAATGTCCCCTTCAACCTGACGAAGATGATCCACCAGGATGAATGGCATCTACTCCGTAAGTGTTCAGCATGGCCCACCCCTCCCTGGCGAGGCCTGCAGCTTGTGCTCTCCCTTTCACATGAAAAACACAGCAATGAGATGCTAGTTTACAGAGGAGGGGGCTGAGGAGGCAGGAGCCCACCGGGGCCCAGCCATCAGCAATTTTCACCCTCATTTTCACTTGCAGGCCACTACGGTTGGTCCAGGAAAGCATGAACACCACACACAAGGGTTTTTAAGCTTGTTGAATGTAACCTGCTTTTAGCCACCTTTCACAGGCAGATCACCTCTCCCCTCGCCTCTCTAGGGGTCTGCAGACACCAGCTTGAAAACCTGCGTTCTGGTGTCATTGGAAAAGGTCCAGCAGAAGACGTGTCAGAAGCTGACGACAGAAGCCACGTGCTAAACAATTATGGCAGAACCTGTCTGCATGGAAACTCCCAGGCATTTAGAAACTGGAGCATTTCTGTCCATCCAAGTTACTTTAAATTTAAACTCTAGAAGGAAATAGAGAACAAAGAATGTATCACGGTGTGTCTGCATAAAACCATGCTGCACCCACATCCTGAAGGTCATACGGCTGAAGCCGTATGATTATATGGTTCATATGATAGTGGGAAGTTTATAGCACAACTACAAAACCGCTAATTTGTAGCAGCCTTGCTACAGGATCACCTTCTACTTACATGTACTCACTTGTAGGTCTGGGATTACTCCTACTGTGGATCTGCCCGGCATGGGCCAGCTGCACTCATGGCTATTTCTAGGTGTCCCTCCACTTTCTCCTGCACTGGAAGGCTTGTCCATGGTAACACCCACTCTTAATTTCTTGGGTTTGGTGGAAACAGACTTGAGAAGGATCACAGCCAGAGTCCTGGGCATGGCTGCAGCTGTTCTTCTCTGCGGGTGCATCGTGGCAGCAGTCAGCTTCTTCTGGGAGGAAAGCCTCACCCAGCACGTTGCAGGTCTGCTGTTCCTGACAACAAGTAATGTGTCATTCCAGCATGCTAATTACGGATGAAGGCTTCACCAGGTTTCCCTCAGGTAGGCAGCACATGCTGCCAGTAAGTGGAGCACGCCTTTCCTTCTGATCTCCACTTACTGTGCCTTGCATGAAGTGAGTCACTTACTCATACAAGTGGAATAACCAATAATTAGAAACAAAAAAACTGTGAAAAATGCTCTAGACCTCATGCACCAGTAGGAAAGGACCACGGGGCTAAACAACTGCTCCCTCCTCTTTACATATGAAGTGCTCTCTCTCTTCTCCAGAACAGAACAGTCCCTCGCTGCAGTTTGCAGTCCTTGCAGACGGTGGACTAAATATTTCTTTTAACACTGAAGTAGGAAAGGGGAATCCTTTAAAAAAAAAAAGTCTTAGTCATAAAATTAGAGGTTGTTTAGAGGGGGAAGAAAGGTAAACTCTGCAAACATGAAGCCAGCATGAGTTTGAACCATCCAAACTCACAAGGCTAAGCACAACACCTTCTCTTGTGCCAGAGGAAATATTTTGATTTGAGCAGCTGTAACGCACAGCACAGCTATATTTTTTTAATACATTTGGAAAACACAGGCCTGAGGAAAGGCTCATTGTGCATGGCTAATTTAGCTGCTTAATGAAAAACATAGCCTAATGAAAATCGCTTAAGGAAAAGTGACTCTAAAGAAACCCTAGGCTGGAGAAGGGTGTTGGCAGAGAGCTGGGGAGTGATTTAGCCTGAATGGTTCCTCTGCAGCGATATGTGGAGGGCCACCCGTGGAGGTAGATAACCTGCTCAATAATCTCCAGATCAGATTACATGCAGCACACGCAAACCAATTTCCCCTGGCTGCTCTGACGCATGCAGCAGGCTCTGCTCCCACAGAGGGGATTTGGCATCACAACGCCAGCTTGCAAGATGTGATTGCGTCCCGTGGGTCAGATCTGATCACAGATGGAGGCTTTGGCTACCTTGCTCTGTTCGAAGAGCAGGCATGACCGAAATCAGAGAGAAGACTCTCTTGTTCTTAAAAGTAGCAACCAAGAAGTTTGCTGGATGCAATTCACAACCACAGAGCTAGGGCTTAGCCTTGCATAACTGGGTAATACGTGAAAACTTTATGAATGCTGGTAACTATCACCTGTGTGCTACCCAAGATAACTTATACCAACAAAGCTGGGTGCAAGTTATTTGATTAGTAATGCCTAACATTGATTTTGTTATTCATGCTATGCTACATCTCAAAATAACATGATTATTTCATCATTTACAGGAATATTTTGCACTATATCTCTGTGTACCTATGCAGCCAGCATATCATATGACCTAAACCACCTCCCCACATTCATCTGTAACCTTCCCAATGATGTAGAATATGGATATAGCTAGCTTGTATTTTGTGCTTGTAGTCTGGGATTTACAGTAGCAGCCGGGTATCTTTGCACAGCTTTCCCGTTTGTTAGCAGAGGCAACATTATGCAGCTAAAGTCCACCAGAGACTCCTCCGTATGACTGCCCACCTGCCACCAACACCCTTCAGTGATGGCTGAACAGTATTTTTCAGGATTTACTTGAAGAAGCAGAAGTGAAGGGAAAACTAAACTCAGGATTCCAAGCACCAAAGCCTGATTCTTCAAAATCTGACTGTTGTGTTTTACTGGTTCAGCAAGCTGTTCTCTCATGCTGCCCAGCAGAGAGATTTGAAAAGGAGACAGCTCTCAGAGGACAGAGATGGCTCAGGATCAGATGCTTCAGTTCAGCATGCCAAGTCCATGCAGAGGAAGATATTTGCACTGGAAGGTAAAAGGGGGAGGAAAGTTGCTGTAAGAATTTAGGCCTATTTCTATTTTTCAAGGATCTGTACATAAAGAAATTAAGGAAAAGTCACTGTTGCCAAATGAATCCTAGTCAGAATTATACACCCTTCCCTAGGGCATCATCTGTAACGTTTTAATTCAGCACCTTCTGCACTTGAACCTAAAGGAAGGCTTTGGTGCCCCTCTCCTCCCAAAATGCCCAAACAGACCTTTTTCTTTTAAATCAGTGCATGCCTATGTCTCTTTGTGTATCCTTTGTACATGAAGTTCCTGTGTAATTTGTAAATAACCAAGATTTGCATTCTGAGCACCTGAGCTGCACTGTGAGAAGGATTAAATTACTCCTGTCCATTCCTGGATGGTCTCTGGGTTATGAGGCATTTGTCAAGCTACAGTATCTGTAGTAAAATACCTACCTCTGTCAAAAGCATTTGTGTCAACTGCAATTTCACGGCAATGGGGAGATGTCAGAAGGGGAGTGGCTTTGCATTTTCCAGCGCTTAATGGCAAGGACATGCGAGTTAACAGATGAGAGCACCACACTGACCTATCAGTGTTGTGGTTTAACCTCAGTCAGCAACTGAGCACCACACAGCCGCTCTCACTCCCCCAAAATAACAACAACAATAATACTAATGTAATAATAATAATACACAAAGCAAGTGATGCACAGTGCAATTGCTCAGCACCCGCCGACTGATGCCCAGCCAGTCCCCGAGCAGCGGCCCCCCCCAGCCAGCTTTCCCCGTTTATGTGCTTCATATGAGTAACAGATTATCCGTTTGTATACACATCATGCAAATGCTTGTCCAAAATAACATCTGAAATTGTATATATATATCCAATTGTATGTTATGTACTTCATATGAGCTGACATTCATAGACTTCAGTGCTACGTTGATGCATCTGTCACGACTCATCCAAAGCTACAATCCTCTGCCATCACCTAAAAGCCAGTGTTGCCCTTGATGTACGGCATCCATACATTCATTGCCAGAGCAGTGTTTCACACCTGCGGGGCACAGGGAAAAAGTTGGCCAGGCCCCTGGAAGGTCCCCCAGGCTGCCTTGCAGAGGGCACAAGCTCTGTCAGGAACGGAGCAGACACTGCTGATGGAGCAGAGCGATCAGAGAAGCCAATTCTGCTGTAAGGGTGGATGGTACAAGGTGAACACAAAAGGGAATGGTGGGGGGGAAGAGGGTCAGGTACAGACTACCGTGAGCATAGGGCTGGGAAGAAGGGAGGTTTGAGAGAAAGGTTGGTTGAAGGGCAAAGGGATGGGAGAGGAAGGAAGGGGAGGTGAGAGGCAACGGTGGTAGAACAGAGAAGTATTGCCTTAATGCAATAACCATCAATTAAATGACAGCAGAAAAAGTCAGGGCCAAATTAGGCTAAGAAACACAATCATACAAAGTAGATGAAAACCCAACAGATCAATTAATTGATCTTAGAGCAATCAAGATGCCAGGAAGCAATGGCAGGAGAAACCAGCATCAGCACTAAGCACAGCTTTGGGGCCAGCCTTCCCTGCATTTCTGTGCTTGGCTTCACCACTGAGCACAGAGCAGTGTTTCTCAGCAAACAGTTAGGTCCTGTTGGAGTCAGCTCATACCTGTTTATGTGGTTGTCTTGTCATACACAGATCAAGGCAGAAATAGTCTCTCCAAGTGGTTTATACATCTACTATAACACCAAGAAGGTTTAACTTTGTTCCACCTCGGGTGAAGAGCACGAATAGCCATGGGTGACACTAAACTGTGGGGGTGGCTACCATAATGAATGGCAGAACTTCTGCCCAGAGGGGCCTCAGTCAACTTGAGAAGTAGCACCTCGTGGTGTTCAAGGAGGAGATGAGTAGAGCTCTGCCTGTGGGGTGACACAGCCCTGTGCATTCAGCCAGGCTGGGAGATTCAAGCTGGGCAGCTGCCCTGCTGAGAAGGGCTTGGGGTTACAGCAGATAACAGGCTGACCATTAGCCAGAAGCATGTTCCCATTGCAAGTAAGACAAACAGGCTACACTAGGAGTCACATAGCTAGCAGAGCCAGAAGAGTGATTTTTACCCTCTGTTCAGGGCTGGTGAGGCCTCACCAGGATTTGTGTCCAGTGTTAGGTCCTCCAGTTCAGGAGGGATGTGGGAAAACAGGAGAGGGGCCAACAGAGGCTGCAAAAATGGTTAGGGGCCTAGAGCACAGTACCTGTGAGGGGAGGGAGCTGGGCTTGAGTAGTCTGGTGAAAAGGAGGCAGAGGGGGCATCTACCAGGAGCCCGTGACTGCTTGAAAGGCAGTTATAGACATGAGACAGCCAAACTCCTGCAGCGTCAGACAATGCAGTGAGGGACAATAGCCACAGATTGCAGCTTGGGAGGCTCACACATAAGGAAAGCTTCTCCCCCAGGAGGGTGGTGTCCCCTGGGACACGTAACCAGAGAGGCAGCGATCTCCATCCTTGGAGGTTTAAGAGTTGGCTAGACAAAGCCCCAGCTGACGTGATCTAGCATTGGCAATAGGCCTGCTCCAACGGGGAGGCTGGAGGCCACCAGAGGCCCCTTCCCACAGGCGTGACAACTGCGGCTCCACAAGCAGTTCTCAACAACAGTAAGTTTTAGTCTCTTGAAATACAATTAGCCTTAAGATTAAAGTCTCCTCCCTTACCCAGCCAAAGCACCTTGTCAGAATCAAGAAAAAAAAACCCAAGGAAAAAAAAAAAAACCAAACCCACTCCAAACCACAGACACACTACTAATCGTATCTCTGTACTAATCACGGCAGAGGAACACAATGCACGAGTCCATCCCAGCTTGCCAAGTTGCAAATACTTGTCCAAAATAACATCTGAAAGCAATTTGCAGTCATTCTCTATAAAAATACTTCCCTGTCAGCTCAGCAGCCATGGGAAATCCTTGAATTAGACTATTCCACCCCCTCCAAATACCTTCTGCATAGACTAAAAGAACTGCTAAGACCTCTCTCTTTTCAGGAGAATTTTTCCATATGCTTCTTTGCAGGTAGAAGTCACATTTAATTGTTCATCCACTTGGCAAGTTTTTCCATCTTCCACATTGTGCCTTTGGAGTAACATTATCAAATGAGGAAAAGCGTTATTTTTGATAGAAATAAGTCTCTTCACCCTAAAAACCTAAAGCATACCCATCAGACATATGCAAATGCTGCAAAGAATTAGTACAGAAAATAGTTTATTTTCTACTCCAAGCAATCTCAATAGCAACATTTCAAACTCATCAGAAATGAGCTTTAAAGTAATACTGCAAGACGCATGGTAAAGCAAACATTCAGCTCTCAAAAAGAGCTGGGGACTTCTTCAGACAAGATGTTTTTCCTAAAACATTGCTGAAGGTGAAAATCCATTTACACTTAATATTACCACATTTGGTTTTGCAGTTCTGCAAATGAAGTCTTTCTCTCCCAAAGAAAACTCCTCCTGATACTGAGAGGCTTTGCCTAAACAAGGATTTGAGGGCTCTGTCTCATTACAATATTCTACAGTAAAAACATCTGAAACACTAGTAGGCATCTTCCACCTCTCCTAAAAACCAAAAAGCAACACCTTTGGACATCCAAAGAAAGTGAGGTGAGCTAACAAATGGCACAGGGTTCATTTGGATCAGCAGGGTTCCACCGGATCACTGCCATGCTGCTTTTCAAGTGTAGCAGGATTCAAGTTCACGTAGGCACAGTGCAAGAAAGTTGCTGATTCCCAGCAGTAGAGATCTTCCTGTATTTGTATATGAAAGCATCAGTCTTTCCCAGACTAACCCCATAGACGCCATCTGGCACCAGAGACCCAAAACATCTCTGTCGGCTGCTCGGAAAGGATTCTTCAACACCATTCCCCAAGGAGGAAGAATTCCCATCAATATTCAGGGCTTTTGCAGTGGCGGTTTCACTTGCGCCATCAGAAATAGCATTAGGAGACACATTTTCAGCACACTTGGTAATGCCATCCATGCGCTTATGGAGATCTTGGCTCAGCAGCAATACAATAGTGCCTCCAACACGAAGTACTCTGGCAATTGCAGGAAAACTGAAGGTTAGGCGTTCATCCTGCCTGGCATTCATTCACCCGTGCAGAACTCAACACTGCTGACACTTCAGATGCCAGTTGTATTCGATAAAACACCTAAAGACGTTAAGGGTCATGGCTCAACTCGGTAAGCTATGTCTCCAAATGGAATTTAAATGCCCTATCTTCATAACTCTTCCTAAATGGGAGAACTGGGCCCTATCCCGACTCCCAAACATTTCTGACCTTGGGAGTTCTTTCCATGGCGTTAGCAGGGAAGATGGACCCTATTTTTTCACTCTTAGTATTCTTCCAAGGATTGAGGGCAGTTATCACTTTCAAATCCTGTTTTTGGGTTGCATGAGCCTCCACCAGTCTGCAAAGGAACAGCTTCCCAGGGCAGCAAGAGCTTTTCAGGTTGATAAGGCAATCCTGAAGCTGGCCTTTCCCTTTGGAAACTTTAAAAGGTCTGACCTTTCCATGTTCCACTGATCCTTAATGGCTTTCAAACTCAGGAAACAGAGGAAAATTTACCATTGTTTGCAATCCATTTTTCCTTGTACATGAGGAAACGTTACACTTGGCTTTGAAAGGGGGGGGT
>NW_008794885.1:0-4506 GCF_000699145.1 Aptenodytes forsteri | reverse complement strand
AAGTAACAGCTTCTGACCAGCGACAAAGACACCAATTACTTGTTCAGTATTAGAAAAGCTTGACATCAAAGTACCTTCCATTACCCTAGAAGCCGGGGCCAGCCGCAGCTTTTAAGTAAGAAATAAAGCTCGCTCTCTATATTCTTACAGAAAAAGAAATAGTAATGTTTCTTACCATTCTGGTAAGAAGTAGACATTGCAAGGTAAGAAAATATGCATACGCTTCATCACCCATGCACAGGGAAAAACACCCAGCTTTCGTCTGTCATTAATTTCATAAAGGACTAATTTAGACTCGGGCTTTGAGGCCCAGAATAAGGTCATAAAATTATTACCTTTTCCCCAGACTAGCTCATGAACTGAGAGCAAACAAATTCCCTCTCCAGGAAAAAGGCATCGTCATCTAAAATACACCTACTGCAAAACATTAACAATTCAACACTGAGCTTAATGAGTCCCCACTATTACTCATTTGGTACATTTAAGCCACATTTTATCTGGATTTGTCCTTGCTGTGTTTCCTGAGACATAAAAAAAACCTCTCACATGGTATGTACTCTTTGTGGTATTCACGCATTTACCATTAAGACAGACAACTACTGCCCATGTCTGACAATTATTATTTTCATTGTCTTCTGCCAAGTTTATTCTTGCCAAAGTTCAGGGGGGCAGGGGGAGCAGGAGAACAAATAATTATCCGTTTGCTAGCACTACAGAGTCGCTACTCAGCTATTTGCTGGGAGTTAGTTCTACTACACATCCCCCCCAAGAGAACCTATACTACCGGTATAATCCCAGAACCACAAGAAACTTCAAACGTCTCACTTGGAAAGCCTACAGACACACCTTTCACAGAAGCTCTAAGTAACTCAATCTTATCCATCAAGCCTGCAGTCCTAATATTCACAGCTGCACCCTCCAGCTGTGAATCACTTATATCAGCACCCCAGTAACAGGCTTCCTGTTCAGAGAAAAAGAGAAAAGCCATTTGGTTGACAAACAGGTCTATTTATTTCATAAACCCTTCTCAGAACTGCCTTGTTGGAAGAACGGCTCTTCCAGGACAAACCCCTTGCTGGGCGATCTACTACCGCTACACAGAGCAACACCTAGACCCAGAGGACGGAAGAATGGGGGAAGCCTGTGCTGTCTTCACTGCTTTCACGTTCTGCTCAAGACACTTGTAACTTACAGAAGTATTGAGGCTATGTCCTAACAACAAGATCCTAGCTAGCTACAGACAGCCACGCTGCCTCTACTACTGATTTATACTGATACAGCACCCACCTGCACGTAGAACTTGGTTTCACATTCCTGTGGAGGAAAGTTTGTACTAAAACACTTTTAGCAACTGCCTAGAAAGATCAGTTTGGTTCCAGCTTTCCAGTAATGGACCTTGGTATAACTGCGCGACAGATTTTTCTTGATGCAACTACAAGCCGTCTTGCAAAGGTCCTGCCTCTTGCGGCTGTGATACTCACGGGCCACTCTTTGGCAGCTTCCAGCAGTATCGTTCCTAGCCCACACATGGGATCCAGCACAAAGGCCCCCGCCTGCAAACATAAAGGGGTTATTGCATCCCAAGCAAGACAGACTCCTCTCCCAGGACAAAGCTTACTCGGGGATGTACACATCACCTACATACTCCCACTGACTCCAGTGTAGGTAACAATGATCACTGGTTTACCAGGCCAAACTTGCTTGTAAGAGAATATAGTTAAAAAGCATTAGTAGTTTCACTAAAGACAATGCATCAATGCATCTAGCCTTGAGGGGACATTTAGGGGAAAAAACGATGAGTGGACTGCAGACAGATACTGGTACCAACTTAATCTGTGGAAAACATCACCCTTGCTTCTGTTTTCCCTTGGGAGAACCACCCCAAACAAGGTTTGAAGCCTGGACAGTGAAAAAATCTTGCCATTTAGACATATATCTGTACAAGGAGTAACACCTCTGCTGAGAAGGACCTCTGCTGGGATTACAGCAGGTACCTGGTTGAACAGCAGGTGACAGTGCACTCTGATCACAGATAAGGCAAACCCCGTCCACATGCATTAGAGCATGGAGCATTGAAATCACCACACCTCTTCAAAGCTTCCAGCTCCATCTCTGACGAGCAGCAACCCCCCCCCGCTTCATTCAGGACTCTACATCTTTGCCACGAACGTTCGCTTACACTGATTTCAGCCAGAGATGCCATGGCCCACGCAATTGTTGACCGCAGTCCTGCTGTTTTGATATACTCTCTGTTTGCCAACGGAAGCCTGCAGACAGCAAAAAAATCAACCTAAGATAATGGTACAACCACCCAGAAAAGCCCATGTAAAATGAAAGAACAAATGAACTGGACAGATCTGCAGACAGACAGACAGAAACCACAGTCTGCTTTTATCCATAACTCACTGCACAGTCTGGCCTACATGCTCAGGTAAGCTCCAGACAGACCACAAGACTAATGTGACAGTCCTGTGAATATTCAACCAGAAGATAAATACTCACAGTGGACAGCAAGACTATTTAGAAGAAGTTATGCCTGTTCTGATACTGCCAAGACAAGTCTGGTGAGCAGAATGCCTGCCTGAAAAGAGGAATCCCCACCACAGAGTGAATGTCATTAAGATGTACAAAGACCTGAAAGAGGAAAAAAATTACATTACAGGCTCTCAACCTGACACGACAATAGCTTTAACTCTTTTAAACCAGACACAGAAGATGTTTCTACGAACTTCCGATCCTAGATTTTAAGAACAAAAATACATGCTTTAGACAATTATGATTCATTGGAAGAAATCACACTAGGTCATCTGAATGCCACTTTAAAGAGGATTTAATATTTAAGCAAGCTGGGAGGGCAATTTTGTCAGCCAGGAATCCATCAGCAAGCACTTGAATCTTTAAGGGAACCAATTTTTGTAACGCTGAATGGATATTTTTAATTATGAAACCATTTACTCTAAGCAGGAGAAGATTATTCACTGCATACTAGCACTCAGTTACTCACACACACACTTTTTTTTTTAAAACAAAACAAAACAAACCAAACAAGTGCCGCTAAGCAGTATTTCAGATGGAAGGCAAATGTGGGTAGTCCTTCCAGAAGCATAGGCAGCTCAAAGAAATTGTCCTCCTGTCCCATAGAGAGCATGCCAAAGGAAGACTGAGCTCCCCAACAGGTCTTGCATGGCTGCAGTCCCTCCCCAGGAAGCCCAACGAGAAACGTGATGCTTTTGAAATATCCCAGTCCTCAGCACTTGAATGGTTTCAGAGCAAAAAATCTGGACCAGAACAAGAGCCCCACCTGAGGCTCAACAAAGCCATATTTGATGGACAGCCTGGGAAAACCAGAGCCAGTAGATGAACTCGGAGCTTTTACAGAAGGCCTCAGACCTCCCAGCGTCAGCGCTGAGAGCAGCTGCCATACGCCAAGCACAGGGATGGAGAAACAGCTTGTCAAGAGCAGTGAGTCCTTTCCAAGGTCTCCAGACAGCTCGCACCATGGAGGGTGCCTTAAGCAAGCTGCTTGTCAGGGACAGGGTCTAGGAGGGGGCTCTTCCATAGACGGCATTCTCAAGTCGAGTTCCTCGAGAACACAACCTTGCCGCTCGCCCTCTTCCCCTACAGAGGCTAAACTACCTGCCCAACGGCTCAGGTGATCTCCATTTTCAACAGAGTCAGAGTCCAGCAGTGTGTAAGCGTGCTGGATCCTGAGACATCGCCCGTATGGCTCCTTCCCCTCACGTACAGGCCCATGCTGGCCATGCTGGTATTTATTTAAGCGCTCTGGAAGGCACGCGCACAGTGGCTACCAAAAAGCTTTGCTCAGCGCTACCAGATGATTTCTAGTTAAATTCAGCGGCAGAAAGACAAACAGGGAGAGGCCACCAGGACACCTCCCAGGGCTGCACCACCCGCCTGGGGAACAAGTTCTCCCCAATACCCAACCAGAGCCCACCGAAGCTGCAAGTTCTGGCTTTTGCCCTTCTTTTACACTGTCTGCTGCAACTGAGAGGAGTCTGGGTCCACTGTCCTTGCAATGGCCCTTGAAGTAGCTGTAAAGTACTATCAGATCACTCCCCAGACTCCACAAGCCCAGCCACCTCAACCTCTTACCTTTACTTATGCACAATAAAAGGCATTGATTTGAAAAACATTCAGGGCAATAGTGCCCAGAAATTAACAACAGCCCTTGTATTTCCACCCGTTCAAGGTAAATGCAGGTTAAGGGCTTTTTCAAAAAAAATCCAGAAAAAGTTTCAATCAGTCTGTTATTCTAAAACATACAACACACAATTGAAATGACAAATAAACTACACACCTCCCTTCACCTTTGCTAAATTCTTTTAAAACATAGATACTTTAGCATATCTGTGAAAGAAGTATTTTGGCAATCGCTCCACTACAACGACAAGAAACTCTCAAACTGAACCTAAGCTGCTCATTCACAGTAGGTTTCTCTCCACTGCTTTTGGAAAGGTTGATACCGAATAAAAGAAATACTAAGGA
>NW_008794884.1:390418-395262 GCF_000699145.1 Aptenodytes forsteri | reverse complement strand
AAAAAATCTGAACAGGTTGGGGATTCCTTGATCAAATGCCAGTTGGTTGAAAGAAAGGCTTTTTGCAGGAATCCTGTTTTTCAGCAAAGGATGGAATTTTTGCTCAAAACCAGATGATTTCGATGCTTACCTGCTGAGAGGAGATGCAAGATTGAGCCTGATGGGTCTGGTCCAGACCACAGATTTGAACCAGTGCTCCCCACAGCAAATGTCCTTATGGTAGGGAGCCAAGGTGTCTCCGTCTCTCTTATGAAAAGCTTGATGTTCCTCTGGAAGCTTCAGGGAAAATTTCCAGCCTTTCTAAAAGCGGGCAAGTAATTTCTCCTGACCCTATTTAAAAAAAAAAGCGTCCCCCTGAACTCCCTTGAGCATTCAAAATTAATCGGCTGAGGACCTCGATCCCTGTATGTTGTCTGGGAATGCCTGAGTTGTAAGACTGCTAGTAGCTCTTCAGAAATGGCTTGCAGTTCTTTTAGGATCGTTTTCACTGGGGGCGGGTGATAAATTTCCTAGAAGAGAGCAGGCTCTATCTATAGCCTCCTGAGTGCTGTGTTTTGCATGCTTGAAGAGTGTTTGTATCTGAATCTCTGAAATTTCTGAAGAGCGCCAGGAAATGTCACCTCTCAGGCTACATCCTCCCCAGTACAGACTGGGCCTCCTGAGGCAGACCCTGGTTTTCTCACCTGGGATGACTCATGTCCCACCTGTCAACGGCCCCCTTTCAGCAAGAGCAAGGCTACAGCCACCTACCTTTATGCTCCAGGGTGCCAGTGGTTAGACTGACAGCTCCATTTTGATGCTTTCTCCTAGGAAGACGGGGAAGTGCCTGCGCCATATTTGCTGGGGGAGCTACAGAGCTCCAAGCCCCCTTTGCATGTCCTGACAAATGACCTGCCCGCGTGCCATCTCAGGCTGCATGAAATCTGGCCGTTTATCTGGCTGGGGCTTCTGAGGAATTTAGGAGTCTAACCCCAAGGGATTTGGAAGCCAGAGGGTGGCATCTTCAGGAGCATCTCTGCCACTAACCCTCTCTGAAATCAAGGCCCTTATAAAGTACATACAGGCTCTTCTTGGAAAAATCTCCCAGCTCACTGGTGGCTGACAGGCTCTTTCTACCTCCAGCCCTATGGAGAAGATGGCAGCATTGTGTTAGAGACAGTTCTGGCCAATTCAGCTGAACCTGAACCAGTTGTGTGTGGGGAAAAAAAAAAAAAAGCCTACTGCAAGCTTCTCTGCCCACCGCTGCTGAGATCTTATCATTAAGGCTTGCTCGGCTTCTCCACCACCGCTACTCCCTGCCTGCTCAGGCTTGGCCTTGGCAATCTTCATTGCCATCTTCCTACTTCTGGCCAGGCCCACGCTTTCTGCTCACTTTCATTGGAGAAGCAACCTCTGCCTGCAAATTCCTTTGGAAAGCCTTCTGGCTGGGTTGATGGTGTGATCCTGAATGTGAAAGAACGTACCCTGGGGAGATGATTTGCTGCGGCACGGTGGTGGAGATGAGGGAGAAAGCTAACCAACAAAAATGTCGCTCTATCGGGGTCAAAGTCTCATTCATTTTTTGAGGCTGCAGTGAAAACTGTGGTTGGGAAGCACAGAATTGGCAGCTGGCTGCTACAAACTGCTCCACCGGTCCCAGCCCGCCTGAATTCAAGGTAGCAGCCTTGCGTTGAGAGAGCGGTTGAAAGTAGCAGGAATATAAGGTGAATCTGGCTTGATATCACCTTCTCAGAATCAAACTGCTTCTTCAGGAGAAGGGCGCAGGCAACATGAAGCCAGACCTTGTCCTGACTCTCCCTGCTTTATGACTTTCTCATGGGCTTGCGTTTTGGGGTTCGATCTAAGGAGTTTCTGTCAAATGTACTGTTAGCATTGTCAACATGTGGTGTTTTACTCCAGATTAATGCTGTATCTTGTGTGTGGGAACACATGTAGGTGTGGAGACAGAGAAATCTAGGGCCTTATTCTCCAGTGGCCTTGTGCTTTGAGAATCACTTACACCTTCAGCAAAATGTGTGGGGGGTGGGTATGGAAACACTGCTAAATCTGAAGGGGCCTGCCACCCACGTCGGGTAGGTGCAAGTGAGGAAACAAAACAACCAGTGTATCATCTCTGAGGTCCACAGAAGTTGGGCTTTTTGACAGTTTATTATTCCTCCCATAATTAGAGGAAGGCCGTTCTCTGTAGAAGCAAGCTTTGGTGTGATATGCTGTCCTGGCAATGGTGTCTTCTGAGCTATCGGGTTGGGATAGATGCATGAGAGCCAAAGGGGTGAAAGTGGAGGGGAGGAAAGGTGGCTCCAACAGCTCATGGACAATACAAGAGAGAAGCTGGGCTCTTCAGCCAAAAAAGAGCCTCAGAGACAGGATGAACCATTAGCGCTTTTCACATATTTCCCCTTCCCAGTGCCAGCTCACATCCTATCAAAACTGGTTTGATTCTCATGTCTGGTAACTGGGGGATATGAGACCTCTCTCCCTCACAGTGGGTCCAGACTCCGCTAACCCTTGCTCATGCTTTCACCATGCCAGTGGTCTGGCTGGTTGGACGGGGAGAGCAGCGTTTTCCTTCTCCCAAAACAGCCTTGCACTAGGGAAAATCCTGGGTAAGTTACTGATCAGCCTGTTTCAGCAGGGACTCAGGAACTTCTTTTTGAAGAACAGTTTTCTTGGGAACTCAGCATCACCTGTAAGTACAGGCAGATCTGTGGCCTCGAAAGAGCCCACAGCAGAAAAGGAACAGGTAGAAGAACCGTTGGAAGACAGACAGCACCAAACCTTTTGTGCTGGCCCAGCTGGGGACAGCATCTCAGCCCGGACTGATATGAGAAGGAGAAAGCACAGAGATGCTCAGCTGTGCCAACTGCCGACACCGCCACTTTGAACCTGCCTTTTGCAAGTGATTGGGTCTCACACTTCCCTGCCTGGCCATCCTGCGCTAAAGGAGCACCTGTGGAAGCAGGACATAGTGTTGGTGCACCCTGCTGCAACCCCTGGGAGCAAGTCTCTGGGGAACCAGAAGGCCCTTTCGAAGGCAGGTCAGGAAATGAATCAGTCATGGCAGCACATGGATGGAGAGCGGGGTAGCTCACACACCTGTCTGCTTTCTGTTCTGGCCTGGTAGGTTTGTGAGGGCCCAGCCAGTCGAAACAGCTCAGCTTTCATCTCCTGACTCACTGAAGCATTTTGTGTCAAACTTGGAAAGCCCAGTCAAAAATGAAGCACAGCTAACCGCGGGGACAGCAAGACCGGCTGTGAATCCCAACCCACTGCAGGGGAGACAAAGCCAGCATGAAACAGACTGGTATTTTTCCCATGCAAAGGGCGAAGGGGCTCCACCGTCGCTTCCTCCCGGCCAGAGGAACCATCTGGGATGTGACTCCAGGGAACTCCAGAAAGAGCTGTAATTATATCAAACCTAATCGAGGCCAGCCAGCACGCGCTCCTTTCTTAAGTAAAGCAATGAGGCCGGCAGTATGACAGAGAACCTACACCTGGGAGTTTCTCCAGCAGCTGCTGCTTTGAGCAGGGCCAGGGGCAGTCCAGTGTAGGGTGCAAATCCGTACAGAGACCTCCCTGCTGCGCAGGGCTGATCCAGAGAACACCTTGGCAGGAGCTGAGCATTGCTGGGAGGGAGCTTTCTTATCCGGAGAAGCTTGTATTTCTTCCCTGAGGCCCTGCCTGCCACAGCCTCCACCTCTCTCTGCCCAAACCTCACATCCCCTTGCTTGCAAATTTTTGGATGGCACAAGTGCCTCTTCCACCCTTGACTCCCAGGCCCTTTGAACCCAGTGCCAGCCTAGCTGCTGGAGCCTGTGCCAAGACAGGTGCCCAGGCAGGGAGAGGAGCCGGTGCTCATTGCCTGGGCTCTGCTGCCTGCCCTGTGGCATGTCCCCCCCACACTGGTGCCACCCTGCCTGACCCTCTGCCCCCATGCAAGGCCACACAGGCATCCCTCCAGCCAGCCTGCCAGCTGTTTTGTCCGCAGGAAGCCCTGCAGGGCTCTGTTCTTCTGGTCCTGCTTTCTAGGACTTGTACCTCTCCTGGGTGCAGAGCTGTGCAGCAGCAGGACTTGCTCTCAGCCTGCCTTGGCAGGGCCAGCAGGCGTGGAGGGGCGAAGGGGCTATGAAGCAGTCCCTGCCTATCCACCTGCCCACGGCTCACCTCCTGCAGGAGCCTCCACTCTGGTCTCCTGCTTCATCCTTTCCTCCTCTGCCCTTTGCCCTCCCTCACACTAGATCTCTTACTTTTACGGCTTTTTTCCTCTTTAAATCCTTTCCTCTCTGCTTCTTCCACCTCCTCCGTCTCCCCCCCCCCAAAAAAAAATCCAAACCTGTTCTTCCTCACTCCCCCACGGGGCTGGCACTGCTCACCTCTTCCCTGCCATCCCCCCCCCGAGGACCAGCTTGTTGGGGCCCTCCCAGCAGGACCCAGCGCCACCTTTCCCTCTGTAGGGCATGACGGGTTCTCCAGGATCGCAGGACATGGTGGTAGTCACCCGTCCCCACCTGACATAACCCCCTAGATGTGACCGCTCAAGACTTCCGTGGGTACATAAGCTTGGCCGCAGACAAGCCTTCGTGCGGCTCTACCTCTGCAACCTGCCCGCCTACAACGGCTTTGGGGCTGGGATGAACGAAGGAGGGATCTGCTGGACCTTTCTGGACAGCTGCCGCTGGGGTTGGTGGCCAGCTGGCACGGAAGGTGGCACCGGAGCCGCAGGCACCCAGCCCTTTGCCTCCCTCGGGCGGGGACTGGGGGCCGCCCCCAGAGGCACTCGTCGCTGGAGGCCGGCTCCTCAGCGGGATGGCCGAGCACCCGCACGCCGGGGCGGGCAGCCCTGC
>NW_008794884.1:322734-389867 GCF_000699145.1 Aptenodytes forsteri | reverse complement strand
GTGGAGGGCCGGGGAGGTGGATGGGCGGGTGCAAGGTGGAGGGCTGCACAGACGGGTGGATGCACGGACACGCAGGTGCGGGTGATGAGGGAGTCCCCCTCGTGTTTTTCAAGACGCTGGAAATGTCGGGCGGGGTTTGGGTTCCTCAGACCGTCAGGAGTGGGGTGTCCCCCCGCCGCTGGTGCAAAGCGGGGGGCGCTGCTCCCCCTTCCCTTGGGGTGCCTCGCTCTGTCCACTCTCCACAATTAGCACAATTAGTTAGCGCCCTTGGGTTGCTTCTCCTGCACCCCGGTAGCAACGGAGGCTGTTGTGCTTCATAAATGAAACAAACATTGTTGGAGTCACGGTCTAAATACTTTGTGTGGTGTCTTGTAACACCCGCCATGGCTATAACCTCAAAACGAGTGGTGTAACCTTGTCGTTAAGGCACTCTGTGTAATGAGGAATGCTGTTTGCCATCAGTCTTGCTGTTCCCCCCCTGCGCCCTCAGGTTCTAGTGGTGGTTGCGTGGTGCTTTCCCATGGAGAAAGGAATGCATTTAAAAACCCAGAGGAAAATCAATTTTAAAACCACGCAAATTGTTGGAGGGAATGGGCTGCTATAAAACTCGAAATTACTTTCAACTCCCTTTTTAAAGAAGACGAGATTTGAAGTAGAGGATAATGTTTAAAGCAGTTTGTTGAGAGCGCATCACCTTGTCTGAGCTTACATATTATATGGCTTAAATTATAGGAAGAAGGAATTTCCACATGCTAGTGTCCAGATGGTATAGTAGTTGGGGTTCTGGCTATCCACAGATAAATAGATTTCAGATAAATGACTACTAGATTTCAATCTGTGGTTTTGCTTAGGGGTTAGATTATTTTTAAAGTACTTTTCTCTTTTTCTGTTGCAATTTTTAGCTGGTTTGAACCTTATTTGAAAGAAAAGAGTCCATTTTGTCAAAGCTTTGGATCAAAGAATCGAAGTAGAGGGAACAGATCAAACAGCTCTTACCAGACATTGAGCAAGACACGTGGGAGTTTGACTTCTTGGATATGTAAAGCCTGGATTTACTGAGAAATTGTAATTATAGTTTTGCCACAATGACACACAGACGCTGTAGCTAATGTTGTGTCAGCAGTGCCATTAGACTATGCTCTCATTTTGAATAGTTCAATTTAGCGTAGTACAATGTACCTGGTATATCTAGGAAACGTGCTTTTCAGGTGTGAGGGAGCATGACTGAACTGCTGGAAAGATAGGCGTTTCAGCAGTCGTGAAAAGATTTTCAAAGCTTATTATAGCTAAAGCTGGGATGGCTTGATGCCAGGCAGATGTTTGCTGTTGAAGAGCGGGGAGGTGCTCCCAGATGCGCAGGGGCGGCGGGGAGTGAAGGGTTATTGAGGTGGACAGAGGATCTGCTTTCAGGATCTGCTTGTGATGAGCTGAACTCTTTCCCCCCTCCCCCCGCCTTTGAACCTCTCCTTGTTGAAGGGGAGCTCCAGCCCTGAGGAAAGTGCTCCGAGTAGGAAGGGATTGGAAGGCTGAGAACATGGCATGCAGCCGGCCTGCTGCCCACAGCCGCAGCAGCCAGAGTGTGACGCTAACAGCGCTCTGGGCAGGTTCGCTGCTTTTCTTCAGGATTCCTCGGGCAACCAAGAAATCCTCGAGTGCGAGCTATTTCACACCGTCAGCAGTTGCTCTAGCAGAGCTGCCTCAAATCTCGGGCTGCCATTGCGTGCTCGCTGCAAGATGGAAGGTGTTCCCTTCCCTGAGCAGCGACAGCCTCGACAATCCAGGCCAAGCTCTGCTGCCCAGGAATGAGGGTCCAGTGTCACTCTTGGATGGGAGGGTGGGGAGGACAGCCCTGGAGTCTGCATGCTGTTTGTCATTTTGGGGGGAGTGGGAGGGTAGATGGTGCCATTGGCAGAGTTGGAGGCTGGGGAAGAGTGAACTGCTCTGCAATAAACCCCTTGGCTCAGCAGCTAGGCTGAATAAAAGAGAGAGTATCTCTCTTCTCGTCTTTTAAACCAACCTGGAGACCATTCCTGAGAGCTGGGTAGGAGCACAAAGCCACCTGCTAGCTGGAGGCTGGCACCGGAGTGAGCTTGCGACCGTGCTCTGGGAAACCTCCTTGCTGGAAACCCTGGCCACATCCCAGCAGCTGGGATGGCAGAAGAGTAGGATTCCCTTTATGCTTAGCAGTTCTCCCATCTCTATATCAGCTTTAGCACGCTCAGACAAGCTGTTTTACTCATCTGTCTGGGGAATTGCCGGGAAAACTGTGGAGGCCTGGTTTTGTTCTTTATGTTGGGTGGCGTGTGTCAGGGTTTTTGCAGTTAGAAACACCAGACCCTCCCTCTGTGCAGCTGCGAGAGCGTGACAGATGGATGGTTTTGATCTGGATACTGAGTAGAGGTTTGTTTTATTTTGGGATAAGTGCTCAGGAAGGACTTTACGGAGGTGTGAGTGAGTACACAGGCAGCAAAGCAGTGAAGAGTTAGGCCTGCTGTGGGCAGGCTTGGTACACACTTCCCCCCCATCACGGGAACTCAGCCGTCATCGGTGGCAGCCACGTTATTTTGGTTCTAGGCAGAGATTGCCAGTCCTGCTAAATTGGGAGTGGGTTCAATTGCTCACCCTACTAAAGGTTCAGATGAACCTTGCGTCCTGGAGTTAGCTTTTTTGAATTGGACGGATTTAGGATTCTGGTCCTAAGAGGTAAAAGTACAGCAAGTCACGTCGCCACCTCTGCCCCTGCGCCCAGGAAGAGGATGCTCAGGTGACATATCAGGAGAGTCATTCCGCCTTGCTGCTCTTCTCTGTGCCAGCGCAGCACACACGAAAGAGTCCAGCAGTGATTCATCAAGAATCCTTGGATCTTGGCTGATACCAATCAATCCTGCTGAGCTGCTAAAATAGATATGGCCAGAGCATAAAATAGCTAATAAAAACAAAATCCTCCATGGAAAATTCATTCTTCAGGGTATGAGGTTCCAGTTGCCGCGCCAAAGAGAAGCCGAGAGGGGAAAGATTTGAGATTTTCTAGCTTGAAGGAGCAGAGGGGGTATTATTGATCTCGTGTCCCAAGTCTCTCCAATCTGTTCGTTTACTCCATTTCACTTAAAGGATTCGCATCATGGTAACCTTGATTTATTATCTGATTTCTTTTTTGAATCAACCTCTCAAAATTGTGCACTGGCTTGAACCTGCAGTAATAAACCAGCACAGTTATTCCCTCTTGTCCCCGGCATGCATGTAATGCTTTCTCTGCTGTATGTACCTGATTCATTCTTGCAGACAGACAGCAAGGTGAAATTTAGAAAAAATTGCCCTCTCTGATCAAGAGTATAGGACGGGCAGAGTTTTCACCCCATTCAAGAGCAGAGCAGAGAGGGCATGGCAGGAAGGGACATTGTGTTGTCGTCTCCACGTCAGGATGAGACTCCAGACAGGTACTACACCAGCTGTGGCCTACAAGACCAGCCAAGGTCTTTCTAACGCTTAGCTATGGCAAGCTGGAAGACTCCCGTGTAGCAGCCTGTCGCAGAGGCCTGGCCTCCAGAAGTAAGCAAGGCAGACGTGTGGGTCCTAGCAAGGGTGCGGGACACAAACCGTTAGTCAGGTAGGGCTGGATGAGGAGTCTGGGTCTAGCCCTGAGCAGGAATTGATGAGTAAGCCATATTGCACTCGGAGTAGCCTTGAGAGACACCGCGGAGAGCTTTGACTCATAATTTAAAGGAATAAGCTGTGTGGGTATGTGTACATCATTACATTGGCGCATGTGTGTGCAGGCTGGAGGGGCTTGTGTCGCTTCAGCTGTACTAATTAGTTACAGTAGTCATCTCTGTGTTTAGACAAGCCTAAAATCAAGGGTTGCATTATCATCGTGCCAGAAGTCCAAGGGCTTGCTCTTAATTAGTATCTCTCAGTGCTTGAAGGTTTTTATAAAATAAAGCCATACAGCTGTGATATTTGCCTGGACTTGTGTCTCCCAAGGTGGAAGAGTAGAAATTATTTGTGAGCTGAGATCACCAGCAAAAATATCCCTGCAGGAGGAGAGAGAGGGGAGCTTCTGGCTATATTTTAATATTTGTTAGGCGATGCTTAAACATCTCTCCTGCATTATTTAAATGAAAGAGTCAGACATTACACCTGGGAGTAGCTGTGTTGGTATCTAGGCTGTAGCCTACTCCCACTGGAGTCAAGTGTGACAAGGTTTTTAAGGGATTTGGGTACAGCAAAAGTAGCACTTCTGTTGTAGTCCCAATTTACTCAAATTCTCCTGACAGCCTTTTGAATGCTGCCACAGATCCGGGAAGCCCCTGCTGCTTCAGGAAAGCAGCTTTTCATGCGTATACTGCTGGTTTTCCCCCTCCAAAACCCATTTGGAATATTAAAGCGCACTCTTTCCCCGGGGCTAGTGAGCCATCGAGTCAGCCACATGAGCCCAGTGGCCCCCAGGTCACGAAGGCAGCACTTGGTACTGAAGCAGAGGGTCAAACCTACCTTGTTACCCACTCATCTTCTTAGCAAGCCAACGATATCCAGCATGGTGGGAGGATGCGGAGGAGCGCCAAAGATAGTGTGTTTAACAGGCTTAATGTCTTTCCACTCTAGCAAGCCCAGGGTTGCATCACAGCATTGTTCTCCTAAGAAGATGGATAAAGCAAAGAAGGATTTGACGAATTCTCTGGGTAGAAGCCCCAGCCCTCCCAATACCAACAATGAGGCTTCATGCTGGGACTGCAGTCCAGGAACGAGTTTGTTGCTTCCCGATAACTGCAACCAGGAGCCAAAAAAATACTCGGTCTTTAGACAAAAGACGTTTTATGCTGATGTCCTCATTCCAGGAGCCTCCAGCATCTCGGGGGTAAGTGCAAAGAGCAGTTCTTTTTCTACCACTGTCCTAAAATGGAAGGACCTATAGTACACCTGGTATGGAGAAATACAGCTTTCCCCCCAGGTCCTAGCCCTTCATTTTGGTCAGAGGCCTTTGTGCAAGACCTTCACCCTTACAAAGTGAAGCCATAAGGCTCTTCCTGATCGTAGTTGTGCTGCCTTCCTCAATGGCCAGTGCTATCACTGTCATCATGATGTTGCCTGGGTTTAGGCCGCCAGCGTGGCAGGGCAGGCACGTGGTTGTGACTGCAGATGATACTTGGAAGTAAAACCTTAATGACTGCCCACCTCATCAGCCCCCAATCCACATTTTGAGCTGACATCACGCTGCACTCTGCTGACAAATCCTGTGCCTCTCTGTGCATTGGCCTGAAGTTTCCAGGTATTTGTGCCTCTTTGAGCCTTTTCTGACCATTACTCACAGTCTCAATTGTCTCTAAAGCCCTGGTAGTCAGTCTTACAGTCTCACTTTCTCTCTGGACCTCTATAACCCACCCTCCCACTGTGCTACAACTGTGCTTTGTTATCTCTGACACTTTCCTCATATGATGCATTTCAGGATGTTTGTGCTGGCCCCCATATTTACCACGCTTTGCTAAGACAGGCGGACCTCGAGCAGCACACCCCTAAAGGTAAATACACTGAGAGGAAACATGACGTGGCAGGAAATGGGGCCATAACTCTTACGGTTGCTTATAGCGAGCGTGCTGGGAACTAGGCTGATGACTCTAGGTTAGTGCTGTGCTTTCATTCTCCTCTCAGTGCCAGGAATGGTGCTGAGCTGCTTGAATGTCCCATGAAAAGTGAATTTCATTTAGAGGTGGAGCAAAGTGATCTGACTGGGTGGTAAAACCATGCTCCCTTTTCTCCTGGATATATCCCCCTCCAGGGTTCAGGGTAGACTGCATTGCTGCCTATGGGAGTTTGGTCCCGTGGGCCATATGCCAGGAGAGCACTGAATTTGCACGCGTTATCATTGCCTATGGAGCCAGCAATGCCCCTTTCCTGTGAAAATGGGACCTGCCCGTGAGAGCTGTCTTCAGGATCTACGTACCCATAGCCAAAATCATGGTCCTATCTCATTTATTCATTCTGTATCCAGCTGTGCCCCAGAGCGGCTTGTTCTCCCTAGATGCAAGGGGTCTTTGTGTATACAGAGCTGCTGGTCCCACCTGCTTACAAGAGCTTGTATCATGGATGCTCAAATATAGGAACAGAGCATGGCTGAAAGGTTTGCCAGCACTCTCCTGGCCCCTAGAGCACTCTTGGGGATATGGATCATAGGCTGGCAGCGGGTGGGGAGAAAGTATGCATGTGAGAGGATTTTAGTCTTAGAGAAAGATGGTAACTATATATACCACCTTTCTGTGCTTAGAAGTGACATTTATTTTCATGAGTGAGGACAAATGACTGCATCCTGAAGTGAATCTTGACAAGCTAGACTCATCCCTAACAAGTGGAGACAGATCTCTGTTTATGATCTGCTGCTTCTTCAAGGGGGAAGAAGCTATCAAGCTGGAAATGTAAATGCAAATGAAACGCTAAGTATTGACATAAATAGTTGATAGTGCACAAAGTGCCATAATGGATGGTGCCATGGATTTTGCAACAATGAAGTGACAAAATTGGAACAGCTGTGCTCCCTGACAAAAAATATAAATCAGGGCCATTCTGTAAAGACCCCAAGCAAGAGGTATGCACGAGGCTAAAAGAGCTGTAGTAAGCCCTCTGCATTTTAGGGATTCCTCGAGATTATTGTAAGCATGCATGTTGGTATGGACAATGGAAATGTTTAGGATCATATTTATTCCAAGCTAGGAGTCCTTCCTGAGAGAGGAGAGTAGAGAGGGAGGGGCCAGTTCAGTGGCTATTTCCTTTAGTCCCTAAGCAGACAATGTATAGCTATTGGGGTTGTGTCAGGGGCCACTTAAGAAGGGCAAGGGAATGACCTCTTAGAGGACCCTTTCTGTACCTGATCATCCTGAAATGTGTCTGGCTTCAGCATTATTGGCTGCTCTGCACAATTGCTTTGAAATCAAGGGGTCACATCCATGACGCAAACAGAAGAACGTGGAGCAAGGTGAAGGATTGGGTCCAAAGCTTGACATCCGAAATACCCACCTATGAGCCAGAACCTTAAGTTTCTCTTTGGTAAAGTGTGAAGAAAAGCTCTCACTCCACTAAAATCTATTTTTAGCTCAATGCTTAGCTCTGTCTAGGGAATAGTGCTTTTTAAAGCTTGCATGCAATTACTTAATTTAGGTTAAGCTTCAAATTCCCAGTTTGCTGCTGTTCTATTATTTGCAGCTTGTTTAGCAATATAAACAGTTTAGTTTATTTATGGGGTAAATGACATGGTTTAATTTCAGCCAGTTCTTGGAAATGTATACTTTTTGCTTAGTCCAAATTTCCATTGAAAACATTTGGCCAAATCATGAGATTGTTAGCTGTTTAACTCAATTTTTTTCTCACACCACTGCTGATGTGAGTGGGAGGTTCGCTTGAGCAAAAACTGAGGAGAGGTTTATCCCAAGTAAGGTGTGAATAGGGACCTCAGCACATAAAGATGACCTGAGTGGCTTGTTCTCTCCTGCAATATTCATAAGTCCTTTATCACCATCTTGACCGAGTTCCTCCCAGCTACGACTGACTCTTGGCCTCAGGGCACCCCAGGGAGGCAGGGGAGTCCCACCCCTTTCTGAGAGTGAGGGAAGCCATGCACTAGAGACAGTAACTTGCCCACGATCACGTAGAGAGTCTGTAGCAAAGCTGGGAACAGAACAGAGCTCCTTAGAGCCAGGTCAGTGCCCTACCTCCTAATAAGGTGCATGACAGTAATTTCTCAGTGGAGGCTTCTTCTATGCCATCATTTTGATACTGGAAAACCATAATGACATGCTGCAGCAGGAAAAAAGGTCTTCCTTTCTGTTTCCCATTTGATGTCTGCTTGATTTCTCTCACAAATCTAGTGAAGTGACTTCTGCAGGCAACCCAGGAGACAGCACAGTCCTCCTGTGTGTGTGAATGTAAAGCAGAGTGATGTCTGGTGGTTTCAGACGTGTGTTTCTCTTTGTCTCTTAGTCACAACCTTCAAGATGCCTGAGGAATTTGGAAGTGTCCTGGATAAGCAAGTGATTGGACCAACCACTGAGAACCTCATCAAGTCAGATTTCCCAGTACAATCATTTAAGCCCAAGGTGCAGATTGCCTTCCAAGCACTTCCAGGGCAATGCCCTCAAAAGATTGAGGTAGAGAGGTAAGTAACCAGAAGGTGGCTAGAGACATCATTACGGAATGGACACAGCAGATTAGGGTGTTGATTTTTGCTTTCAAGACATGACATGTCAAAAATCTTTAGCGAAATACTATCCTGTAAGGCAGTGGTCTCCAAAGTGGGGTGTGCGCATCACAGGGAGTGCACGAGACAATTCACTGGGGTGCGGGAAGAAAATATTTTTTTTAAATAGTATTTATTTCATCTTTTTCTCATCCTTTTTTAATTTCTATTTTTGTGTATGCTCTATGATGTACATCATGTATTAGTACAGTAGTACATGTATATGATTTATAAATTGGACTAGATGGTCATTGTAGGTCCCTTCCAACTGAACTATTCTATTCTATAGATGAAGAAATATACATGTATGCGGTGTGTGCTCAAAAACTTTTACTGATAGGGGTGCACGATCAAAAAGTGGAGTTACAGGCATGGGAGCCTTTCTAGACGCATTAGGTGGTTATTTCCCTCTCTGATTCAAAACAGGAGAAGACGGCTATATCTCACCTTCGATATTGCTCAGCTCTTAGCCAGCAAAGGGATAGACTCCAATCAGCTGATGCCAAGGCACCACGATCCTGACAATATGCCAACTATTGAGGAGAAGAAAGATCCTGTCTTTCCCATCTACCTCCCATTAAAGGTAAGAGAGCGTTTGGCACTTGTGATCTATCTCATTGCTTATACCACAGGATGTTTCTGAGAATTGCAGGACACTTAGCCATCATTGATACAACAAGTGATAAAACAAGGAAATGCTTTAGAGCAGGTTTGGGCCCTGAAGGATCTCTACAAGATGCTGAGCATCTTCTGCAGGGTGCCCACCACTTCCATCAGAACTAATAGTCCTTGAGGGTGCTCCTCACTGTCATTTGTGTGTCCAAAGAAAAGGTGTTGTCTCATGTTTCCTTCTGGATGCAGTAGTCAGCAGTATTACTGCGTGAGACCTCTCCAGCTGGTGTCTCTGCTCCCTGGGAAAGGGCTAGAGGTACAGATATTGCTGTTTGGGAGAAGCTGGTTGATCAAAGATCGGCACAGCTTTTGCACTTGGACTGTTTTCTGGTTTTGTAGCCCATTTAGGAACTGCATGTTAATTTTCCTCCCATGAAATTTTGTATCAGATGTTTTCTTCTCTCTGAAGTAAGACTTCATTTCACTCTTGTCCTGGCTTTTTAGATATTTGACAATGACGGGTATGACTGTCGAACTCCAGAAGAGTGGATCTCGCTAGGACTGGAGCCAGGATCTCACGATAGAAAGCCAGTGCCTGGAAAAGCACTTTTACCTACAGATGATGTACTGGGACACGGTAAAGATTGAATGAGTTACTGCTCAAGCGAGGCAATGCTAACAATTACAGGCCCATTCAGCAGAAGGGAGCATGTAGATTCTGACAAATGCAGCTCTGAATAGCAGGAAAGCAATAACTCATTCTGACCAGGCTCAGGCAGACACAGCAAGAGACCAGGGATCTTGTCAACTGTCAGTACTGCCCTGGACTGACTGTTTCCACTTTTTTAGAAGTAGCCTCTACCTTTTGCCCTCCTTTCTGTGCCTGGAAGTCAGTACAGTCAAAATTTCACTTTATTGATACCTAGGTATCATCATGAAGTTAGTTAATTAGCTTGAACACAGTATGTTCTGCCTGAATTTCACTGCAAGTGCAGGATCAGAAGTCAAGTTCAGACTGCAGTGAAAATCCAAGTAGTAAATCTGGGGCAAATTAAGTGACATGGACGTTTATTGTTTTCCTGTCACTCAGCCTTCCCAATGAGAAGGCATCACTGGGTACAGCTGTACTGGTGTCCAGTTGTGGCTGCAGCTCATATCAACACATCTGCACTAGCTTTAAAGCGTAGGAACGGCATGCATATTGACTGCAGCTTTGGGGCAACCTCCAGAGGCTTGGCTGTCTGCAAAACCTAAGCATAAAACGTAAGCTGTGTGGATCCTCGGGCAGCCAGCACGTGATGGCTGAGTTCTGCTTGCAGCTGACTTGGGGAATGCTACACCTGATCACTCCCCAAGTTGAATGGACTGTTCTGCACACAAGTAGTCAGACCCTTTAGGCCCTGGGGGCAGTGAGACCACTGGCATCCGTATAATGCCAGCACTGTTGCGAATTCCTATAGCTCAGACCCATGGTTAACAGCATCCGTTCTCAACTTCAGTATAACGCTGTCCTGACCTGTATCTATACTGATAGTGATATAAATATCTATCTGTCTGGATAGCACTTCCCAGCGTTTAAGAGGATCCAAACATTTAAGAGTTAGATGCCCTGGGAATGACCCAGAGAAATAATAGACTCGGGGAGAAGGCACAGGGTTTTATGCCCATTTCCCAATTACAAGAATGAGGACTCATGGAGGGCAACACAGAGCTAGAGCCTCACATGGGAAAGGAGAATAGGGTCCTCACAGAGCCCATGTGGGTAATGAAGGGTCCTGGATCAAGGGGTGAAGGAATTGGGAGGCAGAGGGGTCCCCAGGTATGGGCTGAAAGAGAGGATGTAGGGGCATACGGGACCCAAATATGAGACTATGGCTGCAAAGAGTGAGTGGGAGTGCCTGAAGCAGGAGGTGGCAGGATGGTCCACAGGGAACCCACAGAGGTAAGAGGAGGAAAATGGAGAGCTCTGGTGTGTGCAAACAGCTGGAAATGCTAAGCTGTAAGACCTGAGTTCATTATTTAGTTGATCACAGCAGAAATTATGAGAGATTGACCGAGATTCAAACTAGTAAATGGATTTGACTGTAGCGTCACCATTCTGATCAGGAAAGTCCATTTGCTGTAGCCTCCGGGAGAACGGACTAACCCTGTTCTAACCCTTGATTCTCTCAGAGGACCCCAAAAGCCAGAAGTTAATCTACAAGTGGATTGATGTTGGTGTTCTGGATTACGACAAGGAGACAGAGCTCTACTTGGTCCATAAAACAGATAAGAATGGGCTGGTGCGGGATGAAGAAGGGAGACCCATCCTCAATGGAGGAATAACTCCACAAGGTGTGTTTCAAGTAAGGCCTTTTGGGACCTGGCATATACTCTGAGAGCCAGTCCATTACCCACGCTGGTCCTAGGTAGAGATGGGAGGGACATCAAGAAGTAATGTAATTTCTCTCCCTGTTGTCACTCTTGACACATGTCTGTTTTACCTGTCCTGAAAAACCTCCAGGGGAGAGAACTCCACACCTTAATTTGACAACCTATTTGAGGCCTTCCCTTTGGAGATACTTTTTTTTTTTCCTCTGTCTCCCATCTTTCCTGCGTTCAAGAAAAGTTAAATGATGGTCTTTCTGGGCCAATGCCATTTTGAGGGGGAATGTGAACAGATTAAGATGAAGTACCCCCCTTTTGAAAGGTTTGGAGATGTTGCTAATTCCATGCTCCTTGTCCCTTGCTGTCCTCAGCTTTGGTCCCTCATTTTGATCTCCAGTAAGTCAGCCCAATTATATTGTCCATGAAAAAGCTGCTGTCAGTATTGCAAGCCATTCTGAGTTTTGTTTTCCCTGTACGCTTTTGTAAGCTTTACTTTCATTTCCCAGGAAGAGCCCCATTGTTGTCATGTCAGTACTGGGTGCCACGAGTTTGCCTACTGTTTCTGGCCGAAGATCCCCAGGTGTTTGCACAGCGGGTAGTTTCTGCCAACAGCTTGCGTAAGAAGACACAGGCGCTGCTACTGTATCACCTGTATGTGGACTGCATGCCCACAGATGGACTAAATAGCATCAGTGAGAAGAGCCTGCAGAGAATGAAGCTGTTGGCTCTGCATACTCCCAAACTGAAGAGAGAGAAGAGGTAAAGCATCGAGTACATGTCTGGGGTCTCAGCCTTCAGTCCATTAACATTGTAGGATTTCATAGGGCCACAAAACAAGTGGCAGTGGAGGTAGATCTTGAGCATCCAACTCATGGACCGTGGATCTCATCTGCCTTCCAGCCTGTGCACATGCACACCACCCTCTTGGCCAGACTGTCATCAGAAGTAGGTAGCACAAGAGCCCCAGGGACACATGTACAGGATGGGTGATCTGTCAGTGTTCCAAGACGAAGTAGATGTACTTCATATGCCAATCCACTGAGCCATGCTTACACCTGCAGTTAAGTGGCCTTCAACAGCAGGAAGGTTGGACAGAAATGGCATGGTTGACCTTGCTGTTTCCCTGTGCTTTCAGGGAACAGATCAGTCATTGCTGAATTGATCTGCAGACCAGCAGCTGTCTCCAAAGAGTTGGCTGTTGTCTGCTGGTGACTCTTCTACTTATTAACAGCTGCTAAAATCAAAAGAAGGTCTGCACAGCATGAAGCAGACAGAACAGGAGATCTCCACCTGGATATAACTGAGTGTCTTTTTGTGATGCAGTTCATATCAGGAAGGTGTTTTAAGAGTCCCTGGGCTGATGAATCATGAGCCATTGGTGGTGTCGCTGGGAATCAGCCGTGACTGATTGCCCTGCTCAGAGACAGGAGGGTGTGAAGGGCTGCATGGTCTGCCAGCCTAAATGAGAGAGTAGGAGAGTAATTAGTCTCTGTGAGCAGAAATATAGGTATAAAGAAAAGTACTCTGCCTGCTTGAAGTGAAAGATGATGATTTCCTAGGGCAAACAGAGCAGGGTTTCAGCACTTACACACATGTTTTGGCTGAGGAGACTGATTTCAAGAGATGCTCAGCAGGAGGCAGTTGGGAGGACAGCTCGGATAGCCCAACTTTTCCAGAACTGCCAGCTAGCTTCCTCAGTTCTTGGTTTTTTTCCCCTTCCCTCTGTAACGCTTCTCCCCCTGCACACCCCCCAGTGGAGATTTTGCTTTGATCTGAAAAGACACTTGAGAAGGCTGCAGTCCTAGTCCCAGGTCCCCACTTGCCTCTGTCGTTCAATGTCCAGCTGATAGCTTTGCTGGCTGCATCGTCTGCACAGTTCTCCTAATGCATTCGGTAGTAGGTGAGCTTCTGGGTTAGCAAATCCAGGAGGGAGGGAGTGAACGATGGGTTTTGCAGTAAAGCTACAGACATACTTCTGCTCAGACACCATGGGTTATCATTGTTTCCATGTCTTGTAACAGGGTGTTAGACCATATGTGCTGTCTGGAGAAAGAAGTGAGATTAGACTATGAACGCACCATGAACAGGATCAGCTTTGACAGAGTCGTCACTTCCAAACCTCAGACGTTTTCTTATGTCACCCTGCCAGACAAAGAGGAGAAGAAAGTACCAGAGAAAGGTATGGGACACAGTGAAGCAGTTTGAACTCGGCATGGTTATAGGACCTCTTGTCTTTGATAGGATTCATGCTTTGTTGTAGAAACTCTCAGGTTCGTGTTAATGATTAGGGCTCATAAGGGGCAGCAGCAGGAGATTATATGAGACTTTTGAGTATGTCTGCTCTTTTTAGGGTATATTTGCATGTTCATGTTACCTCAGTATTACACATTACCATCCATCAGCTAAGCTGCAGTAACTCTGGAAGTGTGCCCTTAATGGCACCAAATGCAAGGCAGTGTAATTAGCTTAACTGCCTTCCACCCTGCACTGTACTGGGGCTGGCCGCCTTCCATTTGCTGTGCTCAGCTGTAGCGTACTTCAGGTGTGAAAGAGGGCTTAGGCTCTTTTCGAGTCCTGAACTGGAGGAAAATGACCACAGTAAAAGATGGGGAGGCGTATTTTGTGCACTTGAATCTTCCAAAGATTGGAACACCTTGAGGTGGTTCACAAGTGGCCTCTCACAGATGAGATGACTCAGCTGTACCTTGAAGCCTCAGTGGGAAGTTTCTTCAAGTCCAATGTTCTTTCTCATGCAAACTTCATGAGCCAAAGCCTCAGGAAGGTCAGGCACCAAGACAGTCCCTCAGCCTCTAATGGGAGGCTGCAGAAAGTCTCTGCTGCAGAGCAGAGACTCTCTTTTCATCCAGGCATTGTTGAACTGCTGAAACTGCTACATGATAAGGCCTGTGCATCAGAGGAGAGTCCCTTTCACAAGCGCTGTCCCAAAGGGAGCTGTACTCTTCCTCTAAAAAAGAAGCTGGGATGGCCATTGCAGGCAATAACATGTTCTTTTTTTCGATGCCAGGGCTCATCTGGATCCCAGACTATCCTTTTGATGAACGACAAGCAGATTTCAACTTTGTCTCACACCTGACCAGGCCAGAAGTCATCATTCTCCTTACACAGGTGCAAGATGAGTGCAACAAGGCAGCCACCATGTCTCTCTTTAATTCAACCTTAGCCAAGCATGTCTGCTTGGAGGAGTTTGAACAGATCCAGACCCAGACCTTCACTCAGGTGAGCGGAGGAAGCGTGGGGGGTGAACACATGAAGCAGCCAGCAGGGCTGTCAGCGTGTTTTAGACAGATGCGGCAGCTGCAGATCGATTCCCTGGAAACGGATGAGCTTTCAAAGGAGACATAGTGTCTGGGGCAGGGAGGAATTTGCATGTGCATGTCAAATTTATTGGGATGTGGGGAGAATGGGCTGAAAGAGCCATAGCCCCCTAGTTAGCATCAGCCAATGCTGACCATGCACTTACGCATGTGTTGAACAAGTGGCCACATAGGGCTATAGCCCCTCTTTCCTCCTCCTGATCTCCATGCAGATAACAGTACTGGTTTGCACTCAAAAGTTTCCAGGTTTTTTGGTTTTATTTCCCCATCCCTCCAGCTGCAAGGCACAAGAGCTTTAATTCCTCCTGAAGCATTCATGGGGGTAACGCTTTTCTACACTCTGTTCTTTATGTACTTAATTAGATTACTCTGCTTGCAATGCCAGTAGACAGACTAGGACAAAAATCTGCAACTCTGTGGTAACTCGCCAGAAGATGTTCGTGCCCTCTAAATAAGGGTGGTACATTGCATGCTGGATGTGGCCACACGGAGTAGCTTGCACAGGGTTACACAGTAAATCAGTGGCAGAGGGCATGTGCTGGTCCTTCCCAGTCCCATGCTGTTTCAGCTAGGCAGTGCTGTCATTCACTCAGTGACTGAGGTTGCTTTATTACACACAAACAGCAGCTGCCTGTGGAGCAAAAGTGACACTTGGTGGTATTTTAATAAATTAAAACACTGCAGACTGCTGCTGCCCTTGGCTTCTTCCTCTCTTTCTCCTCACTTGTCAAGAGAAGACAACATTTTGTCCTTTGCTTGCTCATCATACTGTCTACACAACTTTTTATGAGGGACCCTGACACAGGCAGCTCCAGGGATACTGCTCTATAGAAAAGAGAACAAAAAGGAAACACTGTGTATAAAAAGAAAGAATAGAGCACTCCCACTTTTTAATACCAGGCTTTCTTTTTGTAGGTCTTTTGTCAGTGAAGGAGATGTATGGCCAGGTTCAGATGCCACGTGTGTGTGCATGAATTTGAGAGCTACTGTTTAGCTGCCACAGGTCTGAGCGAACAGTTACCTTTCACAGCAGAGAAAGGTCCAGCAGTCCCTTTAGTCCAGTTAGCCAGCAGCTAACCTTGCCATACTGCTTTCCCATCAGCTCTTGGAGGATTACACAGCTTGCTTTGTTTCTTTGCCCTAGGTTCAGGTGTTTCTCAAGGATACTTGGATCAGTACTCTAAAGACTGCAGTAAAGAGCAACCTGAGAGATGCAGGCAAAGACTGGTACAACCTGGAACTGAGCCACTGGGATGTCTACCAGATGTCCAAACTGTGTAAGCTGATGAAGCGCATCAAATTCATCCTTCAGGACTCTGTGCGCTATCTGGTCCAGAACTCACTGATCGGCTTCACCCAGCTTTTGCTGGATGCTTGCCATGGTATCCTGAATTGCTCAGAGGACATGGAATGGGGAGATGACCTCATCAATAGTCCCTACAGGTAAGGAAGAGAGAGGAAAAAGAAAGAGTGGAAAGAGCAGAAGAGTGTAGTGCCATTGTCTTTCTAACTACTGTTTTTGCAAGCAAGCTTTGCACTGTATGGGGGCTTTAGGCTGGGCTGTTCCCCCCAGTCCTCCACCTGACACATTTGCTTGAGTCTGGAAGAATGATACAGAGCTGGCTGCTCTGTTAGTACAGATTTCAAGTTCCTGTTAGTGATATGAGGCAGACCATCAGAACCAAGGTCTGCTATTTTGACATACTGTTCTAAACAGTAGCCACTTCCAGCATTCTTGGGGGAACAAATAACTACTACTAGCTTTTTTCTGGAGACCAGGAAGAAGAATACCAGGAGGCATGGCTGCTTAATTCCATTCTTGGATTAAACCTCAGGGGTAGGATCTGGCCTGGGATCTCTAAAGAATAGCAAATTCAGGTTGTCACAGTGCCTAGAATTTTCTTCCGTTGGGTATTGATTTAAGGATTTCTGTCCTTCATGGTATTAAAAAAGGAAGGTTTAGAAATTGAAAACAGGAAGAAAAGAAAAAAAAACCTGCCTCTCTTATGAGGCCTTTTGCCTTGAAATCAGTGAAAGTCTTGACACTGACTTCAGCTGATCCTGAGCCATGCCAGTAACATACGAGATTGAGAGATATTGAATATAACTTCCGGAAGGTACATTTTAAGAGTATATTGGGGATGCTGAATGCCTGGTTTGAAGAGCATCTGCAATTTTGCTGTAAAGCAGCTCCAATTCTCAACGTAAGGTTATGACTTTTGGGGATCCTGGTATGTCATGATTGACACTTCCTTCGCCTTTGGTAGACAAGAGTTCTCAATGTCTTTGCTGGTAAATTCAGAACGTGGTGTTTCATACCTTCATCTGCATGAGACAGTCCTCCTCTCCTCTGCTTTCCTTTCCTGTCCAGTAGGCATTTTAGTATCAGCACCACAGCAATATATTTGTGTGCCATTGTCTCAAAAAGCATCCCTGTTCTTCCTTATCTCTTCCCACTGCAGGCCTCAAAGGAATCCACTCTTTGTAACAGACCTTGTGCTAGACAGCAGTGGTGTTCACTTCAGCCCCCCAGTGCAGAGCTTTGAGAAGTCCCTCATTTCTCTGTTTGACAAGGGAATCCTGGTGACTCACACTGTCCCACAGCTGGAGAAGGTGAACTCTTCTGCATCAACAGTGATATAGCTGTGCAAGTCTTCTCGGTGCATTGTAGCTTGGCATAGGCACCCCTGAGCTTGTACTGAGGGAGAGAGTTGCAGAAGTAGGTAGTTGGGAATCCGGTTTAATTAATTTGAGCACAGCACTGTACTAATGCAGTCTATTCTGACAGGATTTCTTTAAGCTCCCCAAACCTGTAGCTATTTTATGTGGTTGCTATCTCTGCTTTGATGCTGCAGGTTCTGTGGAGACATGTCCTAAGTAGCCTAGTTGCTCTAAGTGCATGGCAGCTGGTAAAAGCAGACTCATAAAGGAAATAGCACCTTTTCCAGTGCTGTCAGTCTGGTGCAGATCTCTTCTGCATATGCATCCTTCTGCCTGTTACTGTGAAAGACCTATCTCCCTAGATCCTCCTTCTTTGAGCGGGGGGGCAACGTAAAACTGACAAAACAATTCCTGACACAATGTAGAAGGATGGACTGCATGACTTCCCAACGGTGCCACTAGTGATTGTATCACCCCTCTCCTGAGGAGGCATGGTTAGCTCTGCTAGTCCTGAAAGACCTCTCTCCTTCCTCTTCCAGTATGTGTTGGAGAACATACTTATCACGGGCACACCCTTGCTGGACTCGGTGGGCTTGCACGAGCCAGAAGTGGAAGAACTACGTGAGGCTATGCGGTCTGCCATTCAAAAGGCACTGATCCCTCTCCAAGCCTACGCCAAGAGATATGAGAAGTTCTTAGAGTTCAACAACAATGACATCCAGTACTTCCTAAGGTAAGTGGCTTCTGACAGAGGCACCTCTAACCCAAACGGCAAGCCTTTTCAGAAGCTGTTGTGTGGATGTGCGTGAGAATGTGGGACCTGTTCTGAGACCATGAATATGCGTGACGTGCCTCAGATGTGAGATCAGGCATCCATCAGAGGCAGCCTTCAGCCATGGGCAATGGTCCATGCTTTTAGAGGACACTGGTGGTGGCAGTGAGAATTTCTTCCTGCCTCTGACAGCAGTCACATTCCTGTCATGTTTGTAAGTGTAATTGCAGATATTAATGGCCCTAAAAATGACTCATCCTGTTTGAAAATCCAGTTAGCATACTTGACTCTGACCTCCTTCAAATAGCGACTGTTCAGGCTGATAACATTCTGTAGAAAATAATGTTTTCTTTTGTTTCAGCCTCATTGTTTTCACTGCCAAAACTCTTTGCACCTACGCTGTCCGTTAGCCACTGTTACTTTAATGGTCTTCTTTTTAGGCCTCATGTTTTCTCCAAACAGTGGGAATGAAACTCTTTTGTTATTCCAGCTTAATCAATTTACAGATCCCATCTGACAAATTCCTGTCTCTTCCCAGAACACACTAAGTGCCTGCCCTCCCCCAAGGTGCCTCCTGATCTTGGCCTGTTTACACCAGTGCTTTCCTTTTGTCTCTCCCTCTCCTCTTGCCTTGTTACCTCTTTCATCTCTTTCTTCACTCCTTTTCTGCAGCTAAAATATCCATGCTCTTATTCCACTGCACACCTATTGTGCTCTAAAACCCATTGTAGATTGGAGTCTGTCCCTTCCCTTGCTCCCCAATAGTGTTCTTCAGCTACATACCAGTTCCATGTCTTCTCATATACAGATCTTCTGAAACTGGGGGCCTGTCTACACCGCTACGTGGGTGTAGCTGCAGTGCAGGTAGGCATAGGCAGCCTGGCTTCCTCTGCTTGGCGTTGGTAACCATAGCAGTGAAGATGCTGAAGCAGAGCCTTCAGTGCAGGCTGGTCACCCAAATAGATGAACTTTACATGGGATGCCTTTGCTACTATAGCTTCCCACGCTCAGTTAAAGCTAGCACTTATGTTCTTGACTGTGATACAAACACTCCTCACTTCTTGTGTAGGCATATCTTTGGTTGTAAGGTCTAGAAGGCATTGGTACCCTCTCAGTCTGTGCTTGCAGAAAGTTGTATACATTCGAATAGATGCATGTTTTAATAAGAGTAAACATACTGATTATTAATTTAATGTCTTGATCCTTTGGGTGGACACATCTGGACATCCTATGAACAGCCTGGATGTTCAACTAAGCTTAAGGTCTACGTTACCTTTTTTTTCTTGGTGTTTTTATTTACAGAGACTACGAAGAGCAATGTCCATCTGCCCAGGAGGTGATGAGTATAGTAAACATGCACTTGTCTGAAAAGGAGAACCTGGACAACACTCTACCTAGTTCTATTGTCATTGGTCCCTTCTGTGTCAGCATAGAAGGTGTTAAGCAAAATCTGTCTGAAAAATACAAAGCGCTTGCCACTTCCACGTTGGACATACTGGCTAAAAACCTCCATTTGCAGGTGGAGAATGTAAGTTACTTGATTCAATAGATTATCTGTCAGTGTCTTGTCTTGTCCTTCTGCTTTTGAAGTCGCTGTGTTTGTGAAATGGCCAAAAGACAGCAACTGAGGCCACATTAATGAGGACATTTTAAAGACTGCATCGGAGTGACTATTTAAAAAAACAACTAGAGGGGAGATATGCAGACTCAACCAAATCAAGTATTAAATATACTTAATAAATTATGTGCCTGAAAGCTGTATCTCTTGAGACAAAATTCTTCAAGACCCTGCTATCTTGTAAAAATGTGTTGGTGGATTGAAAAGATCTGCCTAGTAGACAACTGGAAGGTCCTTCTGCTTGCTCTGAGGATAACTGGAATATAGATAATTGCATCTGCCAGAGGGCTGTCTAAATCTGTTATTGTCATCATTTCAACTACATACCTGCAGTTCCTCTTCCCCTTTTTTTGGCAGTCTCATTCCATTTGAGCTCAAATGAGATGGATGGAGAAAGACTGTGGAAAGAAAAAGACAGAACAGGACTGTGTACTCATCACTTTAGACCACCTTCAGAATGGGAAGTGGGTGGATCATGGCAGATTTTCCAGTTTGCCCATTAGCAATTAATGACTTTTTGATGGTCTTTTCTCTGCTGTGTCCTCCTGCAGATCTGTGATGCATATAAAGCCGTCAGCTGCAAAATGCATGAGAAACCAAACAGCATCGAGGAGCTGGCTGAGCTGCGGGAGTGGATGAAGGGAGTCCCTGAGCAGCTGGCTGTGCAGGAGGTAGGGCATGCTCTCCTTATGGACAGGGGACACCAAGGGAAGGGAGGAGGAGGTTTGTCAATGCAATGTGTGGTGTCTCAGAAGCAGAACTCCATTTTTTTTTTTTTTTGCTTGGATGTGTTTGCATGCAATGCCGTAAGATTCCTGGCTTTGTATTTTTGTAATTCCTAAGATTTGTATTTTTAAATACACATATCATGAATTTAAATATCTATGCAAAACAAAATAGCAGTTAAAAATCTTGCCTGAAAGACTTACGTATGCTTTTTGCTACATTCATGATCCATTCTGCATTTGTGTACTAAATAGCTGTCTTCTAAAAATGAATGTTGTTTTCAAGAAAATACTTCTGCTACCAAATGCTCATATTGCTGTTAACATATTTCTTCGAATAGGATGTTCTAGGGCCAAGTTATTTCAAAGTTATTTGAAGTGTAGGTCTCCTCCCAGCTGAACAAATGGGGAACAAAGGCATCATGCTGTAAGCTGACTTGTCCATGCCAAGGAAAGAACCTGGAGGACAACCCAAAATGCTCAATTTCTGTCCAGCACTTTATCCACTAGGTCACACTTCTTTTCATTCATATAGAACAGAGGGTGATGATGGCGTGATCATTCGCAGAACAAGGGGTTGTAAATCCATTCCCGCTGTTCACACAGCAGAGAAGCAGCCTACATCACATTAAGCTTGTGTGACTAACGCCCTTCAAAGGCACCTCATGAAAATGAGGTATACACCAGAGACTTGGAATCAGTATGGTCTAAAGGTGTCTATTTTTTGTCTCTTTCTCTCACCCTGTGCAGGAACTGATTCGTGAAGTCATGGAAGATTACAAGGTCATGGAGGAATTCCTTTACAATCTTACTGAAGAAGATTTCAGTGACAAGTGAGCACAAGGCATTTCTTCCACTGTCAAAGTGGGACACTTTGCAGCAATTACCATTCTCAGTGCTTCAGGGGCTATGTGTCTATCAAGGGCTCCAGCAGAACTTTTAAGTGCCTCTCAGGCTATATGAGCACTGAATTCTTGAAATGAAGTTTATAGAGAAGAAGTGTGGGTTCAGGCTGCCTTCTGGCCTGGGGCAAGGCAAACTGGTAGCTGTTAACCTGTTTAACGTATTAAAGCTCTTTTCTCTTGGTTTTTTTGAGACATTTGCAAGGTCTCAAAGTGCACAGTTTAGTCTGTGTCTGAAACTGAATGAACACTTCCAAGGTAGGAACACTCCCAGGGTTTTCTTAGGACTAGGAAGGAACATGAACCCTATATTATTACTGCATTTCTTTTCCATGCAGTCTCCTCTTAGTTTTATCCTTGGCTATGTTATTCAGATTGGGGCCTGACTATGCCCCAGTAGCAGTCAGCTCACAAACACAGCTACACAGCTTCTAAAGTCAGCTCAGCCCTGAAAGCACTCTCATATGACAGGGACTTGGTCCAGCATGTCTGCAATCTGCGTGAGTCTCTGCAGAGTGCTCCTGAAACTAGAAACATGGGATGCGCAGTGCAAAAACCCCACAGAAGCTGCAGGAAAGCAGCTCAGCTCTAGGACAGCTTAGCACAGATGTAGCTGTATGCCCACTGACCAGACCCGGCACATGCAGAACTAGTAGGAGACTGCTGCATCCCCAGGTGCTGGGAGGGCTGTGACCTCGAGTGTAATGCTGCAAAGCTTGCATCTGGCATTGCACACAGGCTAACAAGTCCAAATGGAGTAATGGGTGGGCTACGGCTGAGCAAGAACCAAGAAACCTGCCTTGGCATGAGCAGCCACTTTGTGCAGCCTTTCCTGTATCTGCATTGCGCTCCCCAGGGCACTCGGCAGAAGCCTTGCTATCCAGGGCTTCACTGTATCTGGGTTACCCTGGCCCCTCACTGCCCTGCTTAATAGGAGACTGGCTTTTTCAGTAGCCCTGAAAAGCCACAAGCCAAGACTCTGACCCCATTTTTTTCAGTTCCTTGTGAATACGTTCAAAGGCAGACATTCCCTCTAGATGCCAACTGTTATTTTGCTGTCTCCTAGCTTTAGAGCAACATACTGGATTTGTTCCTTTTAAAAAGGCCCTCCACTTCTCCCCAGCCCTCTCCAATTGAATAGCCTAGTCACGAGGACTGCATATCAACAAGACAAGCTGGAAAAAAATGTTTTGTTGAAACCACATGTGTTTCTGTTGTTGTAAAGCTTCCTTGTTTGGTGGGAGTTGGCTTTCTCATTCTGTTATTTTCAGCATTTCAAACATATGCCCAAAAAGCTTCTCCCTCTCTCTCTCAGCTTTTTTTTTTTTTTTTGGTTTTTTTTTTTTTTTTTGGGTTGTTTTGTTATATCATGTGAGTGCAGGTGGGCTGCAAGTTACTGGCCGCTGAAAATAACTGTGCAAGCTGAGTCCATTCGGCTCCAGCACCTGGAGGAAGAAGACAAATTTCGCAAAATCCAGGTCATAGATCAGAATGGCTTTCAAGACAAACTGGAAGAGATGCAGGTATTACGCCCCTGACAATAAACTGTCCAGAGAAGGGGACCTTGAAGCTCTTGTGGTCAGCCAGGTGGGAAACTTTCAGATGAGATTTTAGTCAGATGAGTTTTTAGGTCAATGTATTGTTGGACCAAAAATTATCAAACCCCCCCCCTGTTTTTTTATTGGAAGTTGGGCTTTTGATTAAGAGTTTCGTTTTTGTGTGAAAGACAATACTCTTTGCAGAAACACTGATTTTTCACTGGGAAGGTGTTCATCGAGGAATATTCCGATTCTTGGTGCTCGGGCAACACATGCACCTCCTTTTTCTTTCTTGTGTACTTAGTTCCCTGCAGAGCATCTCCCATGATGCACTGCCATCAAGGGGGAAAAAATACAGCATTCAGTCAGGGAACTCATCTTGTGTGAAAGACCCTGAAACAATAGCAGAGTTTTGGAGCTGAGATACCTCTGGTTTCTGCTGAAACAGTTTGAATTTTATTTTTCACCAGAAACTTAAATACAGAAAAAAAAATGCCGTATTGGAAAGGCTGTAATCAGTGACCTAGATTATCTTGGAAATAACCTCCCAAAATGATCATACCCCAACACTGGATTAAAAAAAACAAAACCAACAAACAAAAAACCCAAAACAATCAAACAAAACCAAACCACCAAAACAAAACAGAATAGTTATTAGAGAAGCTCTGGACATGTGTTGTTAAACAATTCTTGGAAACGAACTGAGTGACCTAGTAGAGCTATCATTTTCACTTCACTGATTCCGTAACTAATGACAGTATAAATTCAGTAGCAAGAAATTTGGGCACAGACTCATTGCTCCTACTCCTCAGGGATTAACTATTGTCACAAAGATGAAAAGCAGGAGTCATCACATTTGCACTTTCAACCACCTGACCAGTGGTTATTGCTTCTCCTCACCACTTTCATTGCGGTCTAAACAGAAGTGGAATTGGAGTAGGGGAGGTGAAACTGTGAGCATAAAAATCTTGCCTTTGAATGTAACAAAGAGCACACCAGGAAGCTGAGATCTCCAGAGGCAGCACTCAGCTTCAGAGCCACACCTCATGCCTGCCTTTTCTCTTCCAGCTGACTGTAGGTGGATTTTCCATCCAGGCAGACGTTAACCAAGCTCATGAGTTGGTTAACAAAGCAAGGGAGGTCAGGAAGCAGCTGAAGGAGCTTCAGAATTTGGCAATTCTCTACAACAACAGGGAAAGAATCTTTGGGATGAAAGTTACTAATGTAAGTGTCAGGTCCTGTACCTACAGGACCCTAACCTTTGTTGGGCCTTCTAGGTGGTAGGTAGAGCAAACAGTGAGACACAGTTCCTCAGGAAGGAATCCTTTACGTTCTTTCGGTTTACCTGATGAACTGCTCCGCGGTCCTGTAGAGTCACCGCACTGCTCTGTCACTCCACTGTGCTGCAGAAGAGCTGATCCCAGGCGACTGTGGAAGGCTGTTCATGGGCCCGATATTGCCACTTCTGTGAGAGACTTTGGGTGCCCACACTCAGATCTGAGTGATGTTAATGAGGAGGAATTGGATGGGGAAGGTCTTGAAGCAGCAGTTAAGATGCATCAATTTCTGTAAGGCTGTTACTGCAGTTATATAGGTGTGAATGAGAGTGGTTGCATAGTGGTATGCAGGCAGCTGGCTGGGCTCGGAGCGTAGCATGTTCTCCTAAGGCAACAGTTCATATAGTTGCAAACACTCATTTTGCCTGTAGCTGTTCAGCTGCCAATGAATCATTGTCATCCACGTCCAGCCTAGTCTGGCTGCAGAGTAGAAGTGGAGTTCACGTGATCCTTTCCTACCTCTCAGTCTATGGTTACTTCTCCTTCACTGTGAGGAGCCAAGTTTCGACATGATGTGCAGTGTGTGCTTTCACTGATTGTGTATGGACTGCCCATCAAAATCTCCTCATTCTGCAGCAGAGCGTTTGTAGAGGCAAGTGGAGAGAGTGCTTTCCATGCCAGACACATGGTGCAGGCACAGCTCCACTGGATGCATTTTGGCCTGAATGTGTAAAGCCCAGCTCTGCTAGTTGCTCTCCCTTGGAATCTATATTGTGGTCCTAGGAGAAGGTAGTCTGATACATCTCGTGAAGTACACGAGGAATCTCATTGCTTGCTTGAGATTCCAAAAAGAATTGTGCCTTTTTTGGCCTTTTGACATGGAAGCTGTCGTCCAGAGGAGAATACACTTGTTGCTTATGCTTGCTTTTTCTCTCTTTCCAAAGTACAGTAAGCTATCCAGGATGGTTAAGGACTTCCAGCCATACTATGATCTCTGGACTACAGTGTCAGACTGGATGCAGTGGTACGAGAGCTGGATGAATGATCCTCTCATGGAAATTGAGGCTGAGCAGCTAGAAAAGAATGTCAGTGACTCTTTTAAGACGATGCAGAGATGCGTGAAGCAGTTCAAGGATTCACCAGGTAGATAAGCAATCTGGGGAAGGGAAGTTGGTGCATATCAGCATTTTGATGTGAGGAATGTCACAGAGTGCTCTGAACAAGGATTGTCAGGATGTCACATGGATGTGTTGTGTGTATTAGAGCCAGCTGAGAAAATGCTAGCAAAATTATTTTCCACTTTTTCTGGAACTATGGTGATTCACATCTAGATGCTAGTTTCCTGCTTGAAGTACCAATTCGGCATGGAAACAACCAGGCCGCAAATCCCTTTTATACCTAATTCCCACGACAGTACTGAAATAAAAGCCACCCTCTTACGTTGCAGTTAATATTTACTCATTTATATAAAGTAAAATAATCCAGACTAGTCATAGAGAATTACTGTATAGCCCAGTGGCTAGACATGTGGGTTTAAGCCCTTGTGCAAGTCAGACAGCAAAGGAATTTGAATCTGGGTCTTCCAGATGCTGTTTTCTTGGCCAATCTCATTTTCTCTCTTGGCCAGTGAATATAATGGAAAGCCAGAAGAGATCTTGATTTTGTAATGAATAAAATGAAATTGCAAAATCTGGAAATGATCTGTGGAATGTAATAACCGTTTTCCTTCCTGCCTGAATGTGTATGAAGCTTAGATGATCGCATCCAGCCCTTGCAATTCACATGAAGGTCTTTTAATCATGGCTCCTAGTAAAGCTGGAATTGAGACTTCAGTTGTAGCTTAACTTCCCATTCCATGATTCTCAGAGGTGCATTGGTCATTCTTTAGAGCTAATTCTAAAATCCCCTGCCAGATGGCTTAGATTGAAATATATTTTGTAGTGGGAGATTTTTGATTCATCCTTTTTAACTTGAACTCGCTCTTAAACAATGCCATGAATCAGCCCCAATGGAGGAGGTGATGAGTGGATGCGTGAGTAACTATGAATCATTATGGTAAACAGAAATACTAAGAATACCTGCTCATATTCATTGCAATATTCCCTGGCACCTGGTAAAATATATGCTTCGTCCTTGAGTCTGCCTTGTCTCTGCATACCACCCAGCAGGGAGTGTGAGGTGGTCACATCCTTGCTGTGAGTGTGCAGTGCAACCACGCAGGGTGCAATAAAAGGAGGCACATGCTGTAGCCGGATTTTGGAAGGGAAGCAAGTCCTATGTTCTTTGCCTGTCCATTGCTTTACTCGCAACAGCACAAGCTGAAAAAGGGCAGGATGTGAACAGCGCAGAGATGTGGGCTTCCAGGATGCCCCCAGAGAGCAAAGCCCTTTCCTTGACTTTGTCCTTCCTATGAGGCAGAAGTACCTTTGGCTCTAGTGTGGCCGTAGGCTGGCAGCACCTCTCCTGCATGCTTTCCGTTTCTGTAGTTGGCTGTGGTCCTAGCCTACTTCTAGCTCCTATCTATAGTGTCCATCTTCTATTTAGAATGGCCTGAGCTGGAGTGTGAGATAACTTGCAACCCAATCTTGTTAAGGAAGTGAAGATCTTGGAACGATGACCAGGGCTTCTAAAGTACCTATTGGCAGATGGGGCTTCATCATGCTTGGGCCCTTATTAAGGAATTAAATTTGTTTGCTTCCGTCTTCCGGTGAGCTCTAGGCTAAGGCACACTTCTGCTTAGCATGGACTTGCCTGTAACAGGCTCTTGGCTAGTAGGCAGGTCTGCTTCTGGGAGTGGGCTTGAATCCTTGCTTAGTAGCCATGTAGAGAGAGCTTTTGTCCTCATTACTTCAACCTGCATTTTCCAGCGCGCTCTCCTGCTGCTTACCTACCCCATACCATGTGTCTACAAGCACATCAGGCTTTAGACAACTTCTAGGAAGTTCCTTAAGGCAACTTCCTCACACACTGTTGTTGCTGATGTTCTTCTGTTTTTCTCCCTGAAAGCCTGCCAGGGTGTGGCAATGGAGTTTCGAGACAAGATTGAAGAATTCAGACTATACGTCCCCTTAATTCAAGGGCTGCACAATCCTGGTATGAGAAACCGGCACTGGGAGATGCTGTCGGAAGATATTAACATTGATGTCAAGCTGGAACCCAATCTGACAGTTGGTCGCTGCTTGGACATGAACCTGCTGGACCATATCGAGAGCATTACCAAAGTAGCTGAGATAGCTGGCAAGGAATACGCCATTGAGAATGTGAGGAGAGAGGGACTTGCTGTGTCTTTGGTTGCTTCTCAAATATGTTTCTGTTGAGCAGGCAGTCATTGCCTTGGGTGATGTCGCTGTTGTCCCAGAGCATTAGAGACATTCTGCAGCACAAGTAAAAAGGCTGCTGCTCTTACAGAGGGGAGCAATGGCCACGCAACTCAGTTCACACACCAGAAGAAGTCATTTTGCCTTGTGTAGAATTTCAGTTGTAGCATAACAGCGCTGCCTGATGGTTATGCTGATCCGCTGGTTGGGTCTCACACCTCACTGTGGGATTAGTGACTGTTTAAGTTAAAATAAATCGAGTGTCTGCATTCTGCCATTCAAACATTATGTCAGGGAGATGAACTGTGACTGGAAACAGAGGTGGCAAATCCTTTAACACAGTAAACGCGCAGGGAAGACTTGCTGGCTCTGGAGATTCATAGGTTAGATAGTCTTTCAGGTTCAGTTCACCAGTTCGGATGTGACCTAAGATGGTCTTGATTGAAAGTCATTACCTTCTGGCAGCTTTTGTTCTCTGAAATCTCAGGCAAGTTCCCAATGGATAGCTACCCCTTTCACAAAGCCATCATTAACCATAATCATTAATAGGCACTTTGCTGGCAGCCTCTGTGCATCTAGTAGCATAAATGGGCCTGGAGATGAAATTGCCCTTTTTTCCCCTCAAGGTGTTCCTTTCAGGACAACGTTGAGGTGTTGAGTCCACGGGCAGTGCAGAGGAAACGTGCTGTTGCTGAGTGTGTCATGCATTAAATACACAGCTACAGTTTCCAGTGGAATCCAAGAGCAAAAATCTGTCACTTGCTAGAGAGGGGCATTAAGAGAGTTGTGGAAGCTGGGATAACCATTGCACAGGTTGTATCTGAAAATTAAATTGCTTGTCCCTCTGTTCCAGGCACTCAACAAGATGGAGAGTGAATGGAACTCCATTTTATTTACTGTGATGCTTTACAAAGACACAGATACCTTTATTCTGAAAAACACCGATGAAGCTTCTCAGCTCCTAGATGATCACATTGTCATGATTCAGAGCATGTCCTTCTCACCATTCAAGAAACCTTTTGAGGAAAGGATGAACACATGGGAAAATAAGCTGAAGATGACACAGGTATTGGTTTCTTACCTGCACACATGTAGTGAAGGCGGGCAGCTGGGCTGTGCTGCCATGCTTGAACATGGACACTGTGCAGTTGCTGCTGGGGAACTGGGAGGACAACTATCAAGAGAATATGTCTTTAGGGAGGAAGAGGGCCTGTCAAAGCCTTCTGACTCTAGTAAAAGAGGGGATAAACTCAGAGCCTTATTCTGCAAAGAAGCAGTGGTGAAATTCCAGCTCTTTTGCTGCCTATTGCAGCACTTTTTGGTGGGGCCAGGACTCTCCCATTGCTGAGAATAGTCCTACTGGCATCTCTAATCATATTATACTAAGTGGACCTTACAGATTCTTACAGGCCCTGTGAAATCCATGCTAATCATTCACATCTCAGTGTAGGAAAGCACATGGAAGACTGCCATTTAGAGCAGGATTTGTCAGACTGTGCCAGCACTTCTTCATCAGACCAGAGCCTGAATGCTCAGCACCCAGCAGGACTTAGCCAGCAGAATAGCATTTTGCTGCAGGAGAAAAATTCCAATACAAGTATCTGGCTGGAGAACTCTCTGTAAATGCTGGTGTTTGATGCACGGCAGCATTGTTATCTGTTATTCATAACTACCTTATTCTGTTTATTGGTGCTTACCATCTGGGTGTGCTTAGGCCATGGGCTGCCAAAGTGCTAGCCTTGTCTCATGAGGATACAGAAATGCTACTCAAAGCCCTAAGGCAGTAGGTGACATGGGGAAATTCAGTTATTTACTGTGTGGTTTTGGCTGTGATGTTGTCCATGTTTTCACCCTGCCCTTCCTACCCCTTCTTTTGATTGCATTCATTCCTGTCACTAAAGGCCCGTGAATCCGCTTCTGGGAAGTGGCTTATCAGAGTTAGCTGATGGAGTATGGCAAACACTGTCTGTATTACTGGAAAACCTAACCTCTTGCTAGGTCAAGTGGCTGCCTGTGCTCAGGGAACGGTAGATAGCGCTGTGTGGGTAAGGCAGTCTGAAAGGGAGTCAAACACTTGAGCTGCTTTGCAATGTTGGGCAGGTTCCCCATACCTTCCAATCTCCCATGCCTGAAAATGGAGGAGGAGGATGTTCTTCCAACCTAATTCTCTTACTTCTTTGAATGCCTGACAAACAGGTTTTCCTGTCTGGTGTCTAACTTAAATGTTTAGCTTTTCATTCATTCTCTTAATTCAGAGAGTTGTTCGAAGATCATAGATTTCATGGATTATTCTGTAAGCAAGGCTAGGGCTGAGGTTCATCAGGCAGGAGAGAGGATATGACAGAATTGCAGAGTCTGGCATATTTTATTTGTTGTTCTTCTTCCCCAAAAAAGCTCTTTTCACAAAATAAAATCCCCGTCTTACTGTGTGCTCACATTGTGCCATCTTCTGTAAAATACAGAAACACTAGCCACAGAAATTTGACCTAGCACTACAAAGTCCCTTTGAGCTTTAGTATTGGCTTACACATATTTCTAAACTACCCCCATTAAACTAGTGGGTGTTGATTCTGATGCCTGCTGACAACAGTTAGCAAAGGGGATTGCTAGGAAATTGTTAATTATTTGAGAAGGAAATTCCAACCCTTGACACTGCAGGTAGATATTAGAATTGTGAAAGGTCTAAGTGCAGCATCACCTCTTTTTTCTTTTTCTTTTCCTTTTTCTTTTTTTTCTTTTTTTTTCTTTTTCTTTTGTTTTTAAACCCATTCTGGTGCACAGTTTGAATGGTTTTGTCAAACAGGTTCATAGCATGGTGTCCTGATATGCTCTTCTTGCTTCCCACTAGGATGTCCTAGAGGAGTGGCTGAACTGCCAGCGCTCTTGGCTCTACTTGGAGCCCATCTTTAGGTCAGGGGACATCAAAAGACAGCTCCCATTGGAAAGCCAGCGCTACCAGACCATGGATAGGGACTGGAGGAACATCATGAAGAATGCCAACAAAAACCCTGAGGTGCGTGCCTTGATGAAAGCCAGTGCAGGTATCCCAAACTCCTTGGAGCTGTGCTCACACAAGGACTGCCTTTGAGTCGTAGTTTTTGTAATGGTGTGGGCATGAGCAGCACTGTATAAACCATGCAGCCTTGCCCAGGGCGATGTGCTAGGTTTCTTCTCTTGGAACTTGGCCTTTTGTTCTGGTGTCCAAACAGACAGAGTCATACCCTGTGATGCCTTGCACCACGCTGTCCACTCCACCAGACACCTTCTCCTCAGCACACAGACTCCCTACCTCCTACGACTCTTATAACCAGCCCTGCTATAATCCTAATCCGTAAGATAACTCCTTTGATTCCTCCTCAAGTCTGACTCTTTAAATTGTTTAGAGCCATTGTTTTTGCCTGTTTCTGTGTCCTGGTAGCACTGCTCTGCGCTCTTCTGTTCTCCAGTCTCCACTTCCCAGGACTCCATCACCACTTGTATTCCATATTACAAATGTTGGTATTTACGGGAACCCAGAAATGGGCTTGTCACATCCGTAAGCGCTGTTTCCCCTCCTTGCCCACAAAGCTCACACCTCTCCAGATCCCTGTGAAAGTACTCCTGTGAATGAGTCATTTAAATCCTATCAGTAACATCACTGGGCAACCCAATTATCTCCACTGCCTTATCTCCCACATGCTCAGAATACTGATGCTTCCTCTGTTCTCCATTCTGTTTATAGGTGATTTCTTTGTGCCCTGATCCTATGCTACTAGAGAACCTGCGAAAATGTAACAAACTACTCGAACTTGTGCAGAAAGGGCTGAGTGAATACCTGGAGACGAAGCGAGGCACTTTTCCCAGGTAACCCCAAATTTCAGTGGGCTGGATCACACTCCCTGGTTCAGAAAATATGAAAGGAGAGGCTCGCTCCAGTTCATTCTGCCAAGAAAGAGCAAAACAATCTAAGCTTAGGATATTGTCGTGAGACTGCAAACATAAGAAAGGCTGCGCCTTTCAATGCTGCCATCTGATGGGGAGAAAACAAGCAGACACAAATGTGAGTTACGGGCAGTCTGGTAGCATTGTTGCATATCTGTGCCTCATGATTTGTCTAGAAAGGATGGTGTGAAACGAAAACCTCCATGTAACTCCGTCCCTTATTCCTGAAGGAATACTTCTATTCTTTGATACTCGTTTAAACCCACTTTGCGTGGGAATAACTGACTTCTGCAGATGGAGATGTCTGTCTCTACAGGAAGGTAGATGGCTGGATCGTGGCTGCTACTCTCCTACACAAACACAAAGAGATCAGTGAGCAGTCAGAAACAGTGTCTCTAGCAATAGGCTTGTTCTTCATCTTGCCGGGACTTAGCCCATGATGCTACAGTAAAAGAGAGCCTCCCCTCATCCCTCGCTCTGTGTTTCTAGGTTCTACTTCCTTTCAGACGATGAGCTGCTGGAAATACTGTCTCAGACAAAAGACCCCGCTGCTGTACAACCTCACCTCCGCAAATGCTTTGAGAACATTGCACAGGTAGGTGCAAGCACCCTAGTGGCTTGGCCCACCTTTGAGAAGCTGGTGTCAATGGAGGCATTCTGAGATCTGAAGGAGCGTTCACATTCTGCTGTGTGGAAATGTATCTCCTGGGAACCTGTAACTGTACGTAGGCATTACAAGGTGCTGCCTTGACCTGGAGTGGGATTCAAGCAGCCTCACGTTAGACGTTTCAAAGCCAGATGTCTGCCTATGAACTGGGCACCCTCAATTGCCTTTTAGACAATGAGGGGAAAATAGGCATCTGCAAAGGGCAACTTACAGAAATTCACTTAGATACCCATCTTAGGAGGAGAGGACACTCCCTCTGGAGATGTCTGTCCATCCCACCAAGGAGGCCAAGAGAAATAGCTCAGACTTAGCTGTCTACTCGCAGGCATCTTGTTAGGATGGAATCCCACTCAGGAGGGACAAGGAGTGAACAAGCCTGAACTGAATTAAGTTTCTGCCTTCATCCCTACTTAGGAGCTGGGGTTAGCCTGGCTATTTTTCCTCTTTATTTTTCCTAATAGACTTCAGACTCCATGGCTAGTCACACCTCGTACCACCACAATACTCAGACACTAAAACCAATCTCTTAGTCATTAGCTTGGGAAAATAGAAAGGAAATTGAACTGGAAACCTGGTGCAAAGCCATTGGAATAAATAAGGGGGCTTTCAGTGATATGCTGGGGCACTGGAGAAGCTGTTAAAATTTTACTCTTAAAACTGGGCACTGTGACCTCAAGGGAAATTATTTGAATCTACAGAATTGAACAGGAATTGAAGGTTTGAATCCTAGACAGGCAATGAGAAACGTTCATCCTACCTATAACTTGATTTGCTTCACTCAAGTTAAACCAGTGATGTGAATCTTTTGTTTTCATACAGCCATCCTCCATTTTTTGGGGAGGTCATTTTGCACATCTGTCACACACTTTATTATCACTATTGACAACCAAGTTTGGCACCAGATTTGTAATGAGCATAGACCACTGCAGCCTGGCTGTCCCCCAGTGGCAGGAAGGCAGGAATAGAAAGGAAATCCCCCATTCACATCTCCTGTTGTGCTTCCTCCATTAGCTTCTGTTCCAGGAGGACCTACAGATCACACACATGTACTCTGCTGAAGGAGAAGAGGTGAAGCTGTTTGTTCCCATCTATCCCACTGACAATGTGGAGGACTGGCTGCTGGAAGTTGAGAAATCCATGAAGGCCAGTGTACGGGACAACATAGAAAGATCAATTGATGTTTATCCAGAGGTAAGGGTTTTATCACAGACTGGCAGGTCTGATGTCTTGGTTCCAGGCTTTCCATAGAGGTCACCAGTGATGGGACTGATAAATTTGTGGTATTCTGCTAGTTTTAAAATACAACTTTTAATCCAGCTGTGTGTGGATCAAGTGCAGAATGCGCACCTGAGCAAGCAGCTAATGGTCCAGAAGAATGCAAACCCTGCATACTCACTTAACAGCCACAGAACATTTCCCAATATCATAGAACAACCCTGTATGAATCTATTTCTATCCCACTTTCCAGGCAACTACCTCTTTATAAGGATCTATCCTCTTTTGTCGTCTTCAGCTCTCATGTCTCACACAGTATGCTAGGGGCTGGTAAAGGCAACCAAGGCACTGTGAACTGTTGGTTTCAGTCAATGCATCAGGGGATGCATCTTGGCTCTGGTTTCTGTGTAAAAGCTATGCTGGTAGAAAATGTAAATTTTGATTTGCTTGGGTCTCGGGAGGGAGAAAGGCTGAAAAAAGAAAAGGCCTCAGATATTTCTGTTACTGTTTTCTACTCAGTCTGCAAATTTGCAAGGAGGAGAGTTAGAACAAGCTAGAGGAGGGGAAACATTCTTTTGGGTCTCACAGATTCATCTCAGAGCAGGGAGATGTAGAAATAAAAAAAAAAAATCATTGTCTTACCACCTTCCCCCCCCCCCTTCTTTTTTTAAGACTCCACGTACTACATGGGTCTTGCAATGGCCTGGACAAGTGGTCATTGCTGGCTGCCAGATTTTCTGGACAAAGGAAGTGTCTGAAGCTCTGGAAGCTGGAGATTTGTCCAGCAGGCTTTTCCCACAGCTGAGTACTCAGGTACGAAAACAAATGTAAGGGTGAGATTTTGCCAGATGGAGACTTTTCAATCATCAGGCCTTACATAACTTATAAGTACAGCCAGGACAGTACTGTAGGAGAAACAGAGACGCAGTCCTGCATAGCACAGCTCAAAAACAGGTAAAAAAGCAGATTCTTATCCTCTTAATCATTAGGATATTTGTCATCATAAACCTCAAATAATGTACAGGACTGATAATATGATCATTACCTGAAGACAGAAAGAAGGTGAAAGAACTTCTCCAGGGTCACCCAAGAAGTCAAAGGTGGGGGAGGACTGAAGTGATGGACAGTAGAAATCAAAGTGAAACTGCATCCTTCGTATCTGTTCCATGCATCTAATCACACCTAATACCTGGGAGATATGGTGTCCTCAGCTCTGGCCCTCATGGTGGCTCTAACTCTTTCTTTTCACCTGAACATGGTAATGGTGTAGGCAAAAGTCAGCTCTGAGCCAGCCCTGAGCACTATTTGCTTTCTGAGCAGTCATTTGTATCTCTGACAAGAGAAGAGGCAGATGTTGCCTGGACACAGCCTGTGATCTGGACTTAGGATGCCATAAGTTTGACTGCATTGTGTTAGTACAGCCTGGGTTTTTGGGATATGGATTGCTTCAGAGTACTTTCTTTTCCTTACCCAGCTGGGCAATTTGGTTGCCCTGGTCCGTGGAAAATTGTCTAAAATGCAGCGAGCAGTGTTGTCAGCTCTTATTGTGATTGAGGTCCATGCCAAGGATGTTGCAGCAAAGCTGATTGAGGAGAATGTGACAAGCATGAATGATTTCGAGTGGATCTCCCAGCTCAGGTAGAGACCACAGCTGTTGAACTTCACCCGGCCTCCCTGGCCAATCTTCATTCTCCTTACCCATCAGCCATGTCCATGACAAATGGAAATAAGAGTTTGCATAGTCTGTAAGCAGTATTCCTTAGTCGCCTCTAACATCCCTACGAGGAGTGGGATTGAAGTCTGCTAAGGATGCCAGTTCTAAGGCATCTGAGACAGACCTAGTTTTGATGGTATCCTATTTGGCAATATAGACTAAGCCATACCACGGTGTTTCACAGCCTCACTGTGAAAGGGCATGCTCCTGCCCAACAAGGAGTGCGACGCTTGATATAACACCTAATTCCAGGTCCTGTGAGAACTCCCGTCCACCCTGTTGTGTTACCTTATCCTTTCTTCTCTTGAGAGAGAAATCCCATGACATGTACGTCTCCAAACCTGCAGGCTGCAGTCTTATGAGCTGCTGTATTGTCTGCCAGCCAGTGTTTATCTTTCTGATGTCATGTTCACTCATCATTAGATACTACTGGATGAGGGGGGACCTGTACATCAGAGCTGTCAACGCTGAATTTGTCTATGGCTATGAATATCTGGGGAACAGTGGCCGTCTGGTTATCACGCCCCTCACTGACAGGTAAGGAAATTGTTTTCTGGGTAATAAGTGTATTTTATTTTTTTTCTGGATGAACAAGCCTCATTGGGGATTAAACGAAGGATCTGACCACGATGGTCTTACTGCTTAATGTATGTAAATAGAAACCATTTGTAGAGTAAAGAACTACCTGAGACGAGGGCATAGGAACACCCTGGCATTGGTTCTACTGTATTCCTAGTGATCAGTGCTCAGACTGATTGCTTTCACTCTCCTAATTCTTAATGTAGTGTTCTGACTCATATAAAATGCCCACCTGATAGCTAAGGAGCTCTTCTACAAACCAGTAGAGAGGGGCATCTAATACTCTGGAATATACAGCAGCAATAAAAGTTTTACCCTTTTGTAACTGTCCTTTTTCTGGAGAGTGAATTTGTAGCCAGTGGCAGAAGGATTTATCCATGCAGGGCCCCATGAATACTAATAAAGGCCACATAGCTAACTCCCTTGCAGAGTGCTGCATATCTAAGCAGTTCTGTAGAATAATAAAGGATGGATTCCTACCTGTCTCCAGCTGGATAGATCGTATGTCTCCCTTACTGAAATCAGTAGTAGAAATGCTTTTCATCATCTGGTCTCTCCTTGGTTGTAGGTGTTATCTGACGCTTACAGGAGCTCTGCACCTGAAATTTGGAGGAGCACCTGCAGGACCAGCAGGAACAGGCAAAACAGAAACAACAAAAGACCTGGGGAAAGTACTAGCAATCCAAACTGTAGTGTTCAACTGCTCCGACCAGCTTGACTTTATGGCAATGGGAAAGTTTTTCAAGGGACTAGCCAGGTACAATGAAAAGCTGCATGTCATTAGCAAAGAGTGGGTAGGATGCTGGCTGTTGGGAATTGGTGGGTATTTTTCATAGCAGCCCAGAAGAACAAGCAAAGCCTTAGTAAGGGGGTTACTGTGTTCCAGAATGAGCAAAATTACAAAATTCCTGTCAGAAGGGAGGGACAGTTAAGCCAATTAAAAAAAAAAAAAGGATAAAAAGAGAACCTGTTCATTTAAGGCAAAATTAAAATGCTTTGCACCAATCCACTGTTAGACACCTGTGCAAGTGTTTCCAGCTCTGGCCTTTGTTTTAATATCATACACGTTGGACTGAGATTCAGTCCACAAGATGCTTAATCTTAAGAAGGAGAGAATTTGCTGAGTGTATCCAAAATTGAGCAGCCAAGAGAGACTGCTCTAAGCCCTGAGGGATCCTCTCAAAGAAGCTTCTCTCTTCTCTACATTTCAAACAGAGCTGGTCCAATTAGTCTGTTGCACACTGGTGAATCTGAATTAGTTACTCCAACAAAAGCTGATACTCTTTTCTCAGATGTTTTCTTTGTAAGTAATTTAACTTCCTTCTTAAATCATGCCTTGTGGGAAGATCACCTTCCTCATATACATGCTTCCAGCTTTATACATAGTCTTCCAAGCTCTGAAAAATGGACTCAAGAGACGTCTAAATTGTATCTGCTACTCTTATAGCTCAGGTACAAAACAGGAATTCAATGTGACACCTCTTTCAAGCCCAAATCTGTAACATGCAGAATTTGTCCCAGGCTGTAGGATCAGACATTGCTATGGTCTTGGCAGGGACCATGCACCTTCTCACTCATCACATGGCCTGAGATGCATAGTCGGGGTGAGGGGCTACAGCCCCTTCCACTGTACCAGTACACTGTGGCTGTGTCACTACCTGCTGTGGGACGTTAAGGGCCTTTTAGGTTCACTTCTTGTCTCTGTGCTGCCTCCCCAGTATGTGGATTTATAATTTCTAGATCTAGTTGAACTTTTGACTGCAAGTTTGCTCCTGACTCCTCTCATCTTTCCTTCCTTGCCCAGCTCTGGCGCGTGGGCTTGCTTTGATGAGTTCAACCGCATTGATATCGAGGTGCTGTCTGTGGTGGCCCAGCAGATCACAACTATTCAGAAAGCACAGCAGCAGAGGGTACGTAATGAACATGTGGATGCAAAGGCAGACAAAAAAATCTCCACTTGAGCTAGTCTAGGCAAGTCCTTGTCTTTGCATGCATCTTCATAGAGGACCAGCTTCACTGCTCAGGGGCAACTCAGACAGACATACTTGAGCTTGAAGAGGCATGAGTAATGCCCTAGCTGTGGCGCATCATATCAGGCCATTACATAGTCAGCATCCTGGGTGGGTTTTGTAATTTCACCCTAGTCTGTGCTGCCACAGTTGCCCACACGCTCACAGGCTGAAGTATGTCTCAGCTTGAGCTGCAGCGCCAGCAGACTTTGGTGTGGGAGACACTCCGATACAGATCCACTGAGCTGATACAAATTGGAGCTGTGATAAAGGCAGCCAGTGTTCTGCCATGAGTTGCTCAGCACCACATTTGTCTAAATGTGTTATCCAAGCTTTAGTGGATTCACAAAAAGCAATATGTGCAGAAAAATGCATACTCATGCACACACAGAGTTGCAATGTAAAATGAATTGTTGGCTTTACGTGGAGGCTCAGCTGTCAGCCAGTCTAGCAGCCCGCCTCTGCTTTGTTCTCTGGAGACTCAGAGGGGTTAAGACCTGAATCTCCTTGACTTTGGCTTGGAATTAGAAACTTGCTCTCCGTGAATTCTTCTGCATTACTTTATCCCCCATCTGAAATTACTACCTACACAGCTTTACAAAGGATTTAGGTTTCTCTTTGCCCTCTCTGCCACGAATTAATTCAGGTCCAAACTCTACTGCAGAATAAATGGAAAGATGTTTGTTTACAGCTGGAGGGATAGAAGTCTGTTCAAGAGCAAAAAAAAAAAATTGTATCCTATCAGTAAATCTTCCATGAGCCCAGTTTCTTAAACAGGGAAAAATATTGCTGGTAATACTGGATTCCTGCGGTGGGACCAGATTGAGTCACTACAGTTGTGGGCAGCTGTGTGTGTCCGTGCTTGATAATTTAACTACTGAAAGCCATTGTTTTCCTCTTGGAAGATTTTGCTATGTTATTTAATTTCGAGGTCAGGTTTTGTTCTTTGAGGATGATCATATTTTTAATTTTCTAGGTGGATCGCTTCATGTTTGAAGGCACGGAGATCCCACTGGTCCCATCCTGTGCAGTCTTCATCACAATGAACCCAGGGTATGCTGGGCGTACTGAACTGCCCGATAACCTGAAGGTAAGGAGGGCAGACTACATAGACAGAAAGAAGAGCGGCCACCAATGTGTTCATGACAAGGATTAGGATGTGATGCTTTTGGAAAGTTTCTGGGATTATTTTGAGATTTGAATCACATCTGTAAGCAAATGGCCCTCCTCAGATTGCAGTCTGCAGGGATGCTACCATGACAAGGTGCCAGGCACACTCACTCTGTGTCCTCTAAACAGTCTGGGATAGATAGTCAGCCTTTTCAGTTTGCTGGAAAAAGCAAGAAACAACAGTGATTTGATCTTGTGTTGGAACTGTATGTTTCAGGCTCTCTTTCGTCCTGTGGCTATGATGGTCCCAGATTACTCCATGATTGCTGAGATCTCACTCTACTCCTTTGGGTTTAATGAAGCCAAAGTCCTTGCAAAGAAGATCACCACAACATTCAAACTATTGTCAGAGCAGCTCAGCACCCAGGTAGATGCCTTAATGTCCATGAATGTTTTTTAAATATGAGGCTTTCTCAGCCTAGGCACAAGGTACCTGGATGGTTCTATTGTTGCCTTGTGATAGCAAATCACAAAAAGGTCACAATACCCATTCCTCATCTACCTCCCTCCTTTCTAACTCTCATTTCTCCTCCTGTGGCTGGACTTGCATTCACCTTCAGTCCTAGTTAGGAATACAATGGCAGGACAGTTGAGCCAAGCAGCCCTGCCTACTTCATCTAGGATTTTTCATCATCCAGTTATTCTCGTCTTCCTCACCCGTAGTCTGTACAGCTGAGGACTAGTTAGTTGTTTGAAGGATCCTGAGAGCAGACTTGGATGAAGGAGCAGTCGTTCTGAAGGCGTAACTCTCGTTTTTCTTTTCTTACTTGCTAATTGAGTACATGCATAGGTTCTCTCTTTTTAGGTGATGCTCCTGTATCTGATGACATTGTTTCCTCTCTGTCTTTTCCAGGACCACTATGACTTTGGGATGAGAGCTGTGAAGACTGTCATCTCAACAGCTGGCAATCTCAAAAGAGAGAATCCTACTATGAATGAGGTAAATGTGCTTACACTTCACGCTGTCATAGACTTACGTGGCCTTTTCTGCAGCCACATAAGGATGCAGGCAGGATCTTTGAAGTTCTGAGTTCTTAAATCTTTGCAGGAGCTGATCTGCCTGCGGGCTATCAGGGATGCCAACGTACCCAAATTCCTGCAGGATGACCTCAAGCTCTTCAATGGCATTGTCTCAGATTTATTTCCCAAGATCAGAGAAAAGTCTGTCGATTATGGCATCCTGGAAGAAGCCATTCGCAAATCCTGTATCAAAGAGAATCTGAAGGATGTTGACGGTGAGGGGAATGTTGACGGGATGATGAAGGGATGTTGACGGCTCTCCAGCAATTCGCAAATCCTGTATCAAAGAGAATCTGAAGGATGTTGATGGTGAGGGGAAGGGCTCTCCACCAGCTCCCTCTGGGCCTGGGCTTTTAGTCCAGTGCTCTGCCCTAGGAAAGAGACAGCTGGTCCCAGACCCACTCCGCATCATCTTCCTCTACAGGTTTTGTGACTAAGTGCATCCAGCTCTATGAAACCACTGTGGTTCGTCATGGCCTTATGCTAGTGGGGCCAACAGGCTCTGGGAAGACAAAGGTATGGTTGAGACACTGTGTTGGCCCCAGCAAACCATCGCCTACCTAGTGATGCAGAGGGTTAAGCTTCACAGAATACTCGCGCTCCAGCATTTCCAGCTTCTCTCAGATAGAAGTCAGGGGACCAAGATGTTGCCTTCTGGTATTGATTTATAGTCATGGGAAAGTATATTAGTAGCTCGCTCTTTCAAGTTGGGAGATTAGGCTGAAGACTATTAGCTCTGCTGCAAATTTCTAAGGCTGAGACATACTTTGACATCTCGAGATGCTTCAGGCCTCTTGCACGGGAGATCTAGCTTCCTCCCCCTGCATCTGGAATGCTTTATTTCTGTGGATACAGCCAGGCATCTCCTTACTATGATATTATCCTTCACTATGTCTCCTTTCTCACTGCCTTTTGAATGCAGTTGCTGTGAGAGCAAGTGGCTTTGTCATTATGGAGCCATGGCAGTTAACTCTCTTGCTCTCCTGCTTTGCAGAGTTATGAAGTCCTGGCAGCTGCAATGACATCACTGAAAGGTCAGCCTGCAGCCAGTGGTGGGAATTACGAAGCAGTCAGCTACTTTGTACTGAATCCCAAATCCATCACAATGGGCCAGCTTTATGGAGAGTTCAACTTGCTAACACATGAGTGGTAAAGTACAAAACCTGCTTTCCTTCCTTCCAGATGGGAAGCGTTTTTCTTCTGTTCTTGAGCGTCTTCTCTTTAAGGCTGAGAACTATTTAGGGTAGTGGCATAAAACCAGAAGCGATCAAGTCCTTATCCTCACCAAGCTACAATAGCCAGTCACGGCAATTTAAGCTGACATCTCTTATTGTGTGCTTGGCCTGGCTGCCAGCACATGCCCAGACAGTTACTGCAGCTCAGCTGGCAGCATTAACTGCGTAACAAGGAATAATTCAATTGCTTTGGAGCACATGCCCCTGTTCTAAGATACAGCAGCTTAAAAACACTCGCTTTGCTTCTGAAGAAAAGTGACCTCTGTGCTGTGCACTTGAATTGTTCTCTGTAAATACACTGGTGGCCTTGAATGATGAGGGATGACTTTCAGGCATAAAGGGGCATTTCATTCCCGTTACCAGGGCTCCTGCTTGCTTACATGGTTTGGAAGCGAGAACTAATAGCCCTTTTGCCTTCTTGACAGCCGGGTCCTACTGCTTATGTTGCCATATGTGACCTGAGGTTGACTTTGCAGCTCACTTTATCCAGAAGCTAAGGTGTGAGAAGCAGTGTGAATCTCCCTTTGGCCCTGTCAACCACCACTTGCTTAGGGGCAAAGCTAAAGACTGTGTTCTGTAAAACCAGGGAAACTAAATAAATATGAAACTAACTGCCTCTAGGAAAAGTGCAAGCAAGTAAACATTACTGATGCTGAGACCCAGAGCTTCCCAACCTGGGCTCTGGTGCATCTTTACTGAAGGACATTTTATAGGATAGTCCAGTTAGGCTCGACAGTTTATTTATGATGTGACTCTACCCAAGGGCAGCACACAGGCATGTCAACATGACAAAAAGAAAAATACAGCAGCCATGTAAAATGTATTTACAGACAAATCCATCTATTTTAATCAGCTGAGCTTTAGAGCAGACTGTTTTCCCTTGATCTCGGTAACAACACCGTGGAATTCACTAGCACTATAAAAATAACAAATAATTATTTAATAATGAGAGTAGAGTCCAGGGCCTGAACGGAAACTGCACTTCAGGTTTCCATGTACAAATTAAGTTCTTGCTGTCAACAGCCAGCATTCCTTGTATGTCTGCTCTCCTGTTCACCAGCTCCAGCACCACAGGCATCTGAGGATGGGAAACTTCAGTTATAAAGAGGGTAGAGTTGTGCTCTTTAGCCTGGATTCATCCTTCTAACCTATAGTTACCCCACTGAAGCATCTGAGTTAGCAGAATAGCTGTCCTGAGTCTCCCTTTACACTTGGCGGAGAAAAAGAGGCATCTCCAGAGAGCAGATAACCTGCCTATGACCTGAACTGGATGCTAGCAAGGCTTCTTTGCTTTTCACTGAGGATAGAGATGTTAAAGGGAAGCTTGGCATTTTATAGTTAGATGACATGAAGTCCAGATCCTAATGCTCAAAGAAATTGTTTCATGGTGCCACTCAGGCTGAGATGTATGTCTCAGTAAAAGAAAGAATGAGATGGACCTTCATGCAGCTCATCAGCAGGTGAGGCACAGGTATCCTTGGGCACGTGAACGAGGGTAAGATTCTGGCTCTGTTGGTTTATATTGTGGAAGCTTTGCCATTGATTTCAGCAAAACCAGACTGGGCCAAGCCCTGCCTTTCTCCTACCTTTCAGGACAGATGGGATCCTTTCCTCACTCATCCGGTGGGGAGCTGCGGCCACTGACACTGGCAAGAAGTGGTATGTGTTTGATGGGCCAGTTGATGCTTTGTGGATTGAGAACATGAACACGGTGCTAGATGACAATAAGAAGCTGTGTCTCAGCTCAGGGGAAATCATCAAGCTGACAGAGGTAACTCATCCCTCCTGCTTTTGCTGCCTGTTGTCTTTCCTCCCTCTTGGAACAGACTTGCCTTTTACCTCCCACTTGATATCTGTGATGGACTTGTATGGAAATTGGTGTCTCAGTAGCAGCCCTGTGCTGGCCAGACCTCTGCTGTGCTGCACAAATGCAACAAAACGGGGCTTATGCAACAAAAGGAAAGATTTCAGCTTCACCAAATTATGCTGAAAGATCCTTGCTTTCTCTCCTTTTGCAATTTCCAGAGCATGACCATGATGTTTGAAGTCCAAGATCTGGCTGTTGCTTCCCCTGCCACAGTCTCCCGCTGTGGCATGGTTTACCTGGAACCCAGCATCTTGGGGCTGGAGCCCTTCATCGAGTGCTGGCTGAAAAAAATCCCAGGGATCATGCAGCCCTTCTCACAGCAGCTAGCATCTCTCTTCAGAAGATTCCTCAAGGTGAGCTACCGTGCTGTTCCAGCCCTTCCATGGCTTGGAGCTTGTCAGCTCAGATATCAACTAGCCCAGACTTGCCAAGGCCTGGATTTAAATGCCATTATGGGAACACTTCAGACTACCAGTATACAAACTGCTCTCTGAATTTCCTGGGTTTAATAGAAGTTATTCACTGATCCCTACAGATGCTACTTAGTGTTATTGGTCATTATAGTTTGGTTTATTTAATTTTAAAATTATCTTCTGGACAAAATCATCCCTGGTGCAGCTCCATTGCTTACAGTGGAGCTACTCCAGGGAGAAAGTTGTAAGAACAAGTCTTGTCATTTCTACTCTGCTCTTAAGCCACTATTTTAATGAATAACCCAGAGCTGCAAAGGAAAGCTCTGAAGGGAGCAAACCGTTTCAGAGCAGTGATGGCACAAGATGCATGTCACTGTGGCCAGAACCAAAAGGCAGGCCCAGAGGTTTCTTGTGGTTAAGACTAAACCAAAGGGTTTGACTTGCTTCTCTCCTGTCAAAATGGTGGTACTCGGGACGCAGTGGGAGATGGCAGCTTTCTCAGTCATACCCTCCCTGCTAAACATAGCCTGCAGGGAGGCGAGGAGAAACCAGAACGCTAGAAGGTAAAAGCAAAGTCAAATGTGTTGGGTAGTGACACTGAGCTGTTCCTGCCTCTCCTTACAGGAGGCCATCGGCTTTGTCCGGAGGTTTGTGAAGGAGATAATTGCCTCAACGGACAGTAACCTCACAAGGAGCTTCCTCATGCTCTTGGAATGTTTGTTTCAACCTTTCATTCCCATCGAGGTAGGATTTTGCTACCTCTATCACAATCACTTGTATGTGCCTGTAACTCTTAATGGCACTAAGTCATACAGAGGGTTAGTCACCAGAGAACAAGGTGTTGGTGCAGAAAGGTCATGCTGTAGCTCATCTACGTGGCAGAAGGTAATACAACATCCTGCAAAGCACAGGTAAACCTGGAAGGATTATGCTTTGCCCACTGAAAGAGCAAAAGATAAGCTCCACGCCTACCAGGCTGGAGGGAAGAGGTTCACTTTTATTTATAGCAGAGGGAATTGGAGAATGAGTGAAAGCAGAGGTCAGAGCTAAGCAGCAATGCACTTCAGATTGCAGGTCCTTTGAGAATTAGTATTGAATAAGGCTGGACAACTTTCAAATTAAAAACCAAAGACTAAATTCTTCTCCCAGCTCCTGTTGAGTGACATTAGTTCAGCGAGGGGAGTCTCTCAAGTACACCAATGAAACAGCAAGTTTTAATCCACAGAATACATTAACAAGGCCTGTGAAAAACTGGCTAGAAGAAGCTATATAGAAGCTGAATAGAATTACAAGCACATTAAGAAGAGTCTGTTTTTTGTGTACCTTAACCATGCCTGAGAATTTTACTTCTGCTCTTCTCTGGTTCTCAGGGAATTAGGATGATTCCCCAGGAGAAGGCAGCTCGTATCGGAGAGCTGATTGAACCCTGGTTTATATTTGCCTTGATCTGGAGTGTGGGTGCTACTGGAGATTCCCAAGGCCGCATGGCCTTCAGCTTGTGGCTGAGAGAGAAGATGGCAAAGGAAAAGGTGAGTAAAGGCAAAGCAGATCCTCTCTCATTATAGAGGAACTGGTAGTGAGGAATGGGGGTCAGAGCTTCTTGAATGCCTGGAGGCTTTGGGTGGGCTTCCTCTTGGGATCTGATATACCAGATCTGCTTCAAACTTCAAGGGACCCCTAGAGCTGGAAGATCTGGGAGAGACACCTGACCTCCCTGGCCTGGGGAGCATGCCATTACTAAAGTCTTTCTTGCAGTAGCGCAGATCCTCGTGTGAATTCAGCTGAGTGGCAGCCAGGTTCACCACAGCTTTATTCCCACAGATCCAGTTGCTTTTTCCAGAAGAAGGACTGGTTTATGACTATAAACTGTATGATGCTGGGCTTAGCAGTGCTGAAGATGATCTGGATGAGGAGGTCATTAGGGAGGTAAAACACTTCCAATTCCAAGCTGGGAAATCTGGGGGGATGGACCAGGAAGCAACACAGTCCTGCAGGATTTGGTAGGATCTTCTCATCAAGGGCAAATAAGAAAAGCCTATAGGAACCAAGTGAGAATGTTTAAAGTGAAATCAAGCTTTTCGTTAAAGAAAGAAGGCAGTTTCTTGTCCTCAGGGTTGTGAAGCAGATCGTTCAAATCTGAGCCAAGGGCTGATCAATTCAGACCTGAGTGCCTCTGCCAGTGCTCAGGAAAGTGAGAGGGCTCTACAAGTGTGGCTGCTGCAGGAGGACAGGGAGAAGCTCAGATGGAAAGGTCTGTCTGTGTTAGAAAGCAGTGCACAACAGCAGAAGAGCTGTGTGCAGCAGAGTCTGGAGGAGGAGCAAGGCAGATAAATATGCCATCTTTTTCACAGGAGACAGCAGAGCAGTAGGGCATGCAAGGTCCATCTGACTGACAGTCACCAGCCCCTGGGCTGAAAAAAAAAAAAAAAAAAAAAAGAGGAAAAACGCTTCCCCTTCTTACAGAGCAAAGTAAGGAGCCCTACATGAGCATCAGATGCTTAGCAGAAGCTGCTAGCATCATCTCTGTGGGAAGGCCACATGGGGTGGTTAGAAATGCACATTTTCTCAGTGTTCTCCAGCACATCCCTGACAAAACCTCTGTCTCACTTGTGTAGTAGCTTCTGGGAGGTTAGCCTGTGACTTGATTGTAGCACAAGTCGTCCATGTCTTGTACAAGTACAAAACCTCCATGTGCCTCTGAGTGCAACACAGATGATGGCGCCAAACATGAAGACAGGATCCCAGCTAAGCCCTCTTTGGCCCTCTGCCATGGGGGCACTTACAGGGTAGGTCAGCTTAGGACAGAATTCCCGTTCTTGCAAATATCACAAGTGCTCCATCGCCCTTTGTGCAGGGGCCCTGTGCCTAGCAGTCCCCAGCCCCTGGGCTGAAAAAAAAAAAAAAAAAAAAAAAGAGGAAAAACGCTTCCCCTTCTTACAGAGCAAAGTAAGGAGCCCTACATGAGCATCAGATGCTTAGCAGAAGCTGCTAGCATCATCTCTGTGGGAAGGCCACATGGGGTGGTTAGAAATGCACATTTTCTCAGTGTTCTCCAGCACATCCCTGACAAAACCTCTGTCTCACTTGTGTAGTAGCTTCTGGGAGGTTAGCCTGTGACTTGATTGTAGCACAAGTCGTCCATGTCTTGTACAAGTACAAAACCTCCATGTGCCTCTGAGTGCAACACAGATGATGGCGCCAAACATGAAGACAGGATCCCAGCTAAGCCCTCTTTGGCCCTCTGCCATGGGGGCACTTACAGGGTAGGTCAGCTTAGGACAGAATTCCCATTCTTGCAAATATCACAAGTGCTCCATCGCCCTTTGATCCCAGTTTTCAGAACGGAGGGCAAGTCTGTTGCTGCTGGGGCAATGATCTCTAACTCTTGGGCTACCTCCCTCCCGAAGGAAACGAGTCAGGCACTCGCAGCGTTGCCATACAGAAAGGTATAGGTGGCAAGACTAGACTGAGGGGCTGGAAACCTGAATTCCTCGTCAGAATCTGAGCTACTACAGAAGGAGCTGTGATGGGGAAAACACAGCAGAAATACTGTTTTCCTATTCCTGTAGGGGATAGATGCAACCCCCCCCCCCTCTAAACACACCCATACCTTTCAGGTGTGCTGGGAGAAGTGGCTGGACTCTACGGCAAAGTTCACCATGGTTCCTGATACCAACTTCTGTGACATTATTGTGCCCACAGTGAACACAGTCCAAATGGCCCATCTGCTGGAGCTGTTGCTCACCAACCGTAAGCCAGTACGTGCCCAGCCTTGTCTTTGATTTCTTTGATTCAACCTTGCTCTCTTCAACAGGGGCACCTTTTCCTCTCCCAGTGCAATCAGAACCTAACAGCTACCTGATACCTTTAGATTATTTCTCACTCTCGTGGATTTGTATTTCTCAGCTCAAAAGCTGTGCCTAAGGAACAAGAGTTCTCCATTCAGTCCCCAGGCACCATGCCGGTGCCCGAAAGGAATATCAACTCTCAGTTGTTCAATCAAAATGCAGCAATTGCTAGATCCCCTCCACACCACGATGATAGCCCATCACCATCCCTCTTTACCCATTTCCTGTGGTTCCATTTCATACTTCTTTGGTTAGATTCCTTCCACGTGAAGAGATCTGTTACCTTGAACAGCTGTCCTTATTGCAGAAGCAAGCCTTCTGTCCTCTCCCAGCCTTAGAATGCCTACGTGAGCGGTAACCTGCATTTCCTCCAGCAAATGTCAGAGAGCTGGGAAACACAGACTGTCTGCTTGTGGTTATGCTGCATTGCTGATTGTAATTCTAGGTTCTCTGCATCGGTCCCACTGGCACAGGGAAGACTGTCACAATTACAGACAAGCTTTTGAAGAACTTGCCTCTCAGATACATCACCCACTTCCTGATGTTTTCGGCACGCACCTCTGCCAACCAAACCCAGGATCTCATTGACAGCAAACTGGATAAGAGGCAGGTTTCCTTTCTGTGTTTGCAAAGGCAGTATCCCTGAGCTCAGTGTTTCTATCAGTCAGCTTCGCCATTTAGTTTCATCCCAAGACCTGAAGGGGCCCCAAGCACATACAGCAGTGGATAACAAATAGGGCAAACAGTAAATCTCAGCTGGGATGGAGAGAGCCAGTAATAACTTGATACAATGGCAAGAAAGTGAGAAGGATTAGTGAGGGTCTGTAAAAGTTGCTCCAATTCTAGTTATTCCAGAAATACTACATTTCACAGCACAGGTGTTTGCAAACCCTGGTGTGGGGTCGTTATAGAAACTGATGAGGGGAGAAAACATGGCTGCTGACTCCCAATCCAACTCCCCACAGTTAACAGCTTCTCTTTTTCCTCCCTGGTCAGCCACTGGTTTGAAGTTTCCAACAGATTCACAGGCTCAAGCTTTACTTTTATTTGCGTCCATTTATTCATTGACATTGTGCATAAGTAGACAAAATTTCACTCGTGTTTGGAAAGAAACCAATACCTCAAACATTGCTCCGGATCTTTTCCGTGCAAAGGTCCGTAAAAAGGGGTGTACGGAGTGTAAGTGTAAGCATAGCTGAAACTACTGGGCCAGGAAGCCTCTAGAGAAAAAACTGCTTTTGGATCAAGTTAGGAGTACCTTTGCAATAGGAGTTGTCCTGTGTCCTTACGCGGCTTCTGTCCTTACAGGCGGAAGGGTGTGTTCGGGCCTCCGGTTGGGAGGTACTTCATATTTTTTATTGATGACTTGAACATGCCCATGCTGGAGAAATATGGTGCTCAGCCACCCATCGAGCTGCTGCGGCAGTGGATGGACCACCAGGGCTGGTACGACAGGAAACAGATCGGTATGACCCAGATCCTTTGCCCAGTACTCTTGGCAAAAGTTGGCCTGTTGATAGATATGCATACCTGCTGTGGAGATTTGTGGTGAGGGTTTTTAGCTACGCCTTAGCATTCATTCCTGATTTTGCACTCTTCAAGGTACTTTTAAGAAGCTGGTAGATATTAATTTTGTCTGTGCCATGGGACCTCCTGGAGGGGGAAGGAATGCTGTCACTCCACGCTTCACCCGCCACTTCAACTACCTCTCCTTCACAGAGATGGAGGAGAGCAGCAAGAAGACTATCTTCTCCACCATCCTTGGCAGCTGGATGGGTAAGTTCTGCAGACAACTGCCACCTTCTCCTCATGTTGCAAGTCAGCCCAATGATAATGGAGGTTGAAAGGGGAGGAATTAATATCGATGATCTGATCAAAGTGTTGGAAGCTGGAACTTGTGTTAGTTTCTTGGAGATGCTTTTGGGAAAGTGTTGTTTGAATCTTAGCAAACAGAGAGCTCGTACACTGTTTAGTCTCAGGGCCAAACTCTGCTGGTGCAAGTCAGCAAACTTCAACTTTGGCTCTCACAGTTTCATAAGGTATACCATAGCCTAGGCCTTTCAAAGAGAGTTTTGTTTGTGATGGATGATGCAGATATCCTTCACCTCAGCAAGTAAAGCAGTAACTGAGGGTTTTTTGTCTTTTTTCTAGCTGGACTCCTAGGAGAAAGAAGTTACAGAGATCCAGTGCGTACGTAAGAGCAGAAAGATGAGAGAGAGAGAGAGGGAGACTGTGAACAGAACAAGCTAATGGGCACAGCATGGCGTAGCTTACCTGTGCTTTCAGCAGACAGACACTTGCCCAGACAACAGCCGTCTGTGGAAGCAGAGCCTTCTGTTACTCTCCATCTGCTGCAGCCTGTGGACAGCTGAGCAGGGAGGATCTAAGCATGGTGCTACAGCCACCCAGAAAAAACGGTTCATTTGGAGCGAAATGAGTCCTCTTATATTTGACAGGGTGGGAATTCAGGATCATCTTTGTAAATGTGCCCTCCTCTGTAAATCTACCAGTAGGAAGGAGTGAGAATAGTGGGCTACGAGAGAAGCAAAGCAGAGCTTTCTGAGTGCTTGCAGTACTCACAAGCGTCAGTACCTGACTATGAGCTCAGGGGCACACTGAAGCATCTAGCTGTGATTTGAAAAGAAACTAAAGAATTTTGGAAATAATGCAAAAAAGTGCAAAATGCTAGGGTGTCACAGGGCTCTGCTTCCCTAGCAGTGTTTGTAATGAACTTGATTGGGAGTTTAAAAAAAAAAGTATTTTATGCTCTGAAACTGGCAGCTGTGTTTAAATCTTGCCAGACTATTGCATAAGAAATTATTCCTCAGTAGCTTTGCATTTGCTGAGCTCAATGAATTGCAAGGCGGTTTAGCTAAGAGGGCACTCACACCTTCTAGCTTAAAAGTAGCTGAGACTCCACTAAGGGAGTACAAGAAGGGATGAGGAAAACCTGTCTGCAAGTATTTCAGGTAGGCACCAGTTACCTGTCTGGCAGTGTCTCCTCTCTCCCTGGGGTCTTAACACCACAGAATTGTTGTGATGCATTCTTCCCTCCCTAGATCTGATTCCCTTTGATTGGGAAACTCATTGGCAAACTGTCCACTGCGGTGAGCAGGTGCTTGGTCAGGTCCCCACACAGTCTCTGCATAAGAAATCAGAAGACAAGTGTGTTCCTGGCCAAGTCCTAGCAACACCTCTGCCACTCAGTGCCACCTGTCTGCATTGCTAGGACCTTCTCATCCCAGAGTCACCACCTTGGCATCCTCTCCACCTTCCTCTGTCTCTGCAGCAGGAGCACTTGCAGTCAAAGACTTGAACGAGCCCTTGGTTGATGCCACTGTCTGCATGTATTTGACCATCACATCCCAGCTGCTGCCCACACCAGCAAAGTCACATTACACCTTCAACCTGAGAGACCTCTCCAAGGTGTTCCAGGGCATGCTCATGGCTGAGCCCAGCAAGATCAAGGTGAGTCCTCCCATCAGCATAACCATGCCACCCAGGGGAAGACCAGAAATGTTCCAGTTCAAGCTTCATTGACAGGCTTGCAAACAGGCCTCAATTTCTTGTTGAAGATGCATTTTGGTACTGTTCAATGAATGTGGTGACCTTCCCTTTGATTATATTGCCTAGTACCATTAGTAAACAGCCTCCCCCGGCCACCCCAGCCCTTCCTTGGCACGGAAGCAGGCGAGTAGCCACAGGGAGTTAGTGCGACACAGCCCGGCCATTCAGGGCTGGATGGGGCCATAGGGGACCAGACAGGGGACCGCACAGAGGCAGAGGTGTTGTCCTGTTACCAGCTTGTAGCAGTAGAGGCTCCTGCCCCTTCATCTCTCCTGAGGATCTTGCTTTGGCTCCAGCCTAGCCAGTAGAGATTGACTTATCACAGGAAGTACTTGGGACCCTGGTTCTGTGCTACACCCGAATAAAAGGATCTTTCAAAAAAACATAAGAACTTCTGAAAACAGTAAAAATTATATCAAACTGGGAGAAAGATAAGGACAAACAACATGAATTTTAAATCTCTCAAAGAAAGCCTGACATATGGACAAATAAAGGGGGGATTAGCTGAAGCTGTAATGAGCACTCTGCAAAGCAGCTGTTTTGACAAGAGTTGTTTTTGAGAGGAGAAGGGAATGCAGCTTCCTCCGCCCAGTTCTTTCTCCACTCCAGCTGCCTTCTAGCAGGAGTGGAGCTGGCCACATGCCGGGCAGGAACCAGCTTTCCTGACAGTGACGCTCTTAATACTTCTCTGCTTCTCTCATGGTGGTGTTTTGCTGGGATTTCCTACCAGGACAAACTGCACCTGCTGAGACTGTGGTACCATGAGAGCTGCCGGGTCTTCTGTGATCGCCTGGTCAGCAAGGAGGACCGGACCTGGTTTGACAACCTGATGAAGAGTATGATGGAGGAGTTAGGCACCACTTTTGAGGAGGTTGTCCCCTCCCAGCCAGTTCTGTTTGGAGACTTCATGGAGCCAAGTGCCAATATCAAACTGTACAAAGCAATCGACAGCCAGGAAAAGGTAAGGACCCTGGGAATCATGATGATGTGAGCTATGTTCACATCTTCCAAGTCTTCTGCAAACAAAAGAAAACAGTTAATAGTAACCATGGGGCTGCTTGAATTGAAGGTGTCTGGAATCACAAACCCTCCCAGGGCTCACCTGTGAAATCCTACCCCAGATATGGATCGTGGCTGCATTCGGTGCGATGGGAAGTTGAGGTGGAACAAGCTGTCTCTGCGTTGCCATCCTGGGGGCAGCCTACTATGCCAAATCTCCCAAGTGAGCTGCACTTGGGACTGAAAAGTGAAATTTGCTGGAAAGAAATGGCACATTACCCCCAAACAATACAAATTTTGCCATTAAAGACTTCACAATTGACCTTTACAAGTAATTAACGTTACTGCCAGATTCCCTGTTGGAGAAGATACTGCGAGTACTTTGGCAGTGATAATTAAGCAAAGGCAATGAGCAGTACGTTTTGCACTCATTATCAGAAACAGATTATTATCCTGTCGTCTCTCCTCTTGTGATAGCTGTGTGACAAGGACTGGTAATTAACTGAGCTTTCCAATCTCTTTCATAAAGTAGGTAGGCCAGTCCCCCACTGAGGTGGGCGCAGCTGAGACAGCCAGACTTACCAAGCTGCTGTACAGTCTGTTGATGCTCATGGGACTTTGGCACCTAGACAGGGATCTCAGCACTGTATGAATTCCAGCTGATGTTGCTTGTCCAGGTTCAGAGTGAAATTGCTGAGGGGGTAGGACCAAATCCCACGTCCTCATGCTTCATCTCCTGCTCTGGCCTGAGGGTGCTGTTGAAGAGAGCCCTAGAAAGGGCAGGAGACTGCTCCTGCAGCTGTTCTGTGCGATGGCTAGACCAGGAGAGGAGTGTGCTTCTCTACTCATCTACAGCCAGCGGGGTTCTCTTCCAGCACCTGCCCTTTCCAGCCAGGATCCTGACCACAGGGTGCAGCAGCAGGCAGTGGTCAGCTGTAGAGCGAGGAAGTTCTCTCAGAGGGAGGCCCTGGGAACAGCATGGGTGAGGCAGCCATAAGCTATTTTATTTTGAACTATGCCTTGCTCTTTCTCCAGGCAAACAGCACCATTGAGAACAGCAGACCTTGGTCACTTGCCTGGGTTAGTTTAAGGTCGCCATTCAGCAGCTGCTGCCACTACCACTAGCTAAATTCAGCCCAGTCCAATGGTAGTTCCTATAGGAACATGGAGCAAAGAGAGCCATCACCACCCCACAGGCAGCTCCTAGGGAGCAACTGAGAGAGGCAGCTGCTCCCAGACCCCAACTAAGCACCAGATTCTGCCCTCCCAGAGGCCTGGCTGTTGCTTACACACAGCCACCCACCCACAATTGCTTTTATCTGGTAGCCACAATTAACTGTTTTTGCCCACAGCTGAAGGTTGTGATTGAGGATTACTTGGAGGAGTACAATCAAATCAACACCCCAGAGCTGAAGCTTGTGCTTTTCATGGATGCGATACAGCACATCTGCCGAATCAGCCGGATCCTGCGGCAGGCTCCAGGGAATGCGCTTCTCCTGGGTGTTGGGGGAAGTGGGAGACAGTCTCTCACCAGACTGGCATCTCACATGTAAGTAATGCACTCCTATGCACATAATGTGGAGCAGCTCCATTGGGGCTGCCTCTAGAGAATCTCTTTTCCTGCCCTTCCTGCTACTGGTTACACGTTTTTCTGGTTGCTGACTCTTCAGATTTAACACTCACCAGCTATAGCTCAGTTAAAATGCACGTCTACACTAGAAAAATCCTTCCTGGGAGCTGGGCAGCAGGAAGACAAAGGCAGGAGTTACTAGTGACAAGTCATCAAGTGACACTGGCAGCCTGGCAAGTAGGACTTGTGAGTCTTGGGAGCCAAGGGCCCTCAAGGGGGAAACATGAAGAGCCAGGGAACTAGGCTGGGGAAGCAAATTCTTCCAGCTCTGAATACAAGGTGTGATCCTAGAGAAACACAATTGCGGTTCCCAGGTGCACCAGCCTCCGAGGGCAGCGTCACAAAAAAAATCCGTGTTGAATTGCTCCCTCAGCACTCTGAGGCACTGGGCCCAAGAAGCAGTGTGACTCAGCTTATGGAGTTGTACTTCTCCTGGTTTCTAGCTAGCTCAGGTATCTCTGCTTTGAGTAAAACATGCTCTTGGCTTGGTGGCTGAACATGCACAAAGACAGGTGTGTGCCTAGGACTCATTGCAGGAAAACAACTTGCTTGAGTCCTCTCCCCCTGAGTCCATGACACATACTCAGGATTGACAAAAGAGGAGATTTTAGTTGGATGTAACTCCACGGGCTTCTCTTTCCTTTAGGGCAGATTATGAGTGTTTCCAGATCGAACTGTCCAAAAATTATGGCATGACCGAATGGCGAGATGACGTGAGGAAGATCATGATGAAGGCAGGCCTTCAAAGTCTACCCAAGACATTCCTGTTCGTAGACACACAGGTACGGGAATATTAACATGGTGGACTCCATCTCGAAAGGAGTCAGAAACACATCTCTAAGCTCAATAAATCCCCCTAAAGAGGATTGAGGAGGTTGATACAAACCAGGCACAACTTGTATTTCTTAAGTAACCCATCTTCATCATCTTATAAAAAAGCCCCAGGGATACAAGAAGTGGTGCATTTGTTGCTAGAGAGGCTGCAGAGCTGTGTGTGAGTGGGCTGATTCTTGTTGCTCAAGAAAGCCTCTTTCAACTCCATCCAAGGGTTTGGTGGGATCAAAGATTTTAGACACAGCTGCCTGAAGCTAAGCACTACGCTGACCGCTGATATTAGAAGTCCTAAGCAACATCATTGTCTTTCTTTTCAAAGAAAGATACCAGTAGATTTAGGGCCTTATGCCTGGTGGTTCCACAGGATAATGTTGGCTTGTTACTGTAAACTGTAGCTTGCTAATGGCTAGGCCAACTTCTGGAATTCATGGTTATGTTCCCCATAGGGTTTTTTACTGCCTTCATTATCATAGGAACCAAGTCCTTTCTGGCAGTGCCCTAAGCAGTGAGATGAGCATCTGTCAAATGCTGCTTGTTCCTGCATCCTTTTCCCTGCAGTGAGACGCATAAGTGAGAGAAGGGGGGCATGGGAGGGTGCATTTAGTCAAGTAGGTGGATGCTGTGTATTTCTGATTTAGCAAAGGTGGAGAGGTGAGTGTAGCTCTGGAGGGAGATCGTCCCACAGACTGTGACACATCCCTACAATTACTCTGTCTCCCACATCGATGAGCTTTATCTTAATAGTGAAGTGTTCTGTGCTGGAAGAACGAAGACCTAGGGCAACCTGGGGTCTGGGGTCTGGTTACAGAGTCACTGTGAGGCACGGAGCAAGGCCCTGAGCACAATTTGTCTGTAAGGAGACAGTGAATGGGCAGAAGGAGGCTTGTTTTCAGACACATACCCCCACCCCTGAAATAGCTGAACGTGGCTGTTCAATTGGAAATGCTGGACAAGGGTCAGAGCATGCTTTACTAGAGCCGAGCGATGATAGAAATGATTTCTTATAACAAAGGCTGAGGGCTATATTTATCCAGAAGTGATCTACATGGCATGTGGAGACATGACTGTCTTATGACTTAGGAAACTGCTTTTTTTTTTTTCCCCCTTATCATCTACTTAGATTAAAAATGAATCCTTCCTTGAGGATATCAACAACCTGCTCAACTCAGGTGACGTTCCCAACATTTACAGCCCCGATGATCTAGAGCAGATCATGATGGCTATGAAGCCTGTTGTTCGAGATCTAGGGCAGCAGCCCACCAAGGCCAATTTGATGGCTGCATACACAGGACGGATTCGCAGCAATATCCACATGGTCCTGTGCATGAGGTACAGTTCAGACGTAGAACTCCATGCTGTCAATGTTAATTATTCCCTCCTTTGCCTTGCATCACTTTGTCATGGGACCTTTGTTTCCAAGCCCCTGACCTTGGAGGAGGAATAAGGTTTGCATACCACCTTCCCATAGGACCAGATACTTTTTTTTTTTTTTTACACTTTGCTGGTTTCAAGATGAAGTTTGTGAAAGTTTAAGAATATGCTTATATGTGATCCAGATTAAACACAAGCTTCCTCCTCCTTCATGCACCATTGAGCTGTTTGTTATAAAAATGTTTTGTTTGAATTTGGGGCTCAGTTGCACCATGTTGCCTCATGAATCTAGTGCATAGTCCATGAGCAGCTTGCTTGCTTGCAGGAAGGCTGCCAGAAGGTACAGGGCATTCTCAGTGTAAGTACAAGTGGAAGAATTGAGGCCGTGATTTTGGTCTGGTGATGCGATCTGTGCACTCACCTGCTTGAAATAGACTTCGGGTCACATTTATTCCTTACCCCTTAAGTGTTCTCCCTAGGGAGGGACCCAGAAAACATCACCCCACTACCATCTTAATACTTCCAGAACATACCCAGGATTTCCAAGGAGTGAGCTGTGACATGCACCTTAGGACATGCGGCTCGCTGCCTGAACTTTCATTCCCTATTTCCCTCCTTCCTTGGGTATATTCCCTTCCTTCTTACTCTGTAAGAGTTCAGGATGGTTCTAGGGAAGTAGGAAAGCTACTTTATCCTTGTATCTATAGCTAGTTGTAACATCTCTTTTCTGCATGTCTTTCCCTCAGCCCTATCGGAGAAGTCTTCCGTGCACGCTTAAGACAGTTTCCCTCTCTTGTGAACTGCTGTACCATCAACTGGTTTAATGAGTGGCCTGCTGAAGCCCTGCAGTGTGTTGCCTCCTCCTTCTTGCATGAGATCCCACATCTTGGTGCCAGTACTGAAGATGTTGATGGGATGGTAGGTGCCACACAACACACAGCTCCTGTATGCTTAATGTGCCATGTTTCTAGATACACATAGACAATGGATGCAGGACACACCTGCAGAAAGGTCCTACACTGTAGCAGAAATGTTTTATGGCAGGGTCATTCAAATACAGAACTGGCTAGCTTCTGTGTGCCTTGAAATGGGCGTGTCCATTTCTCACCCTCCATATGGTGTTGAAGCCCACACGCATATATAAGCTCTGCTGTGACTGTATACTTAGGTTCTTTGTAAGCCCCTTGTGCTCTCTGTGGGCGTCGCATAGACTTGCCTACCACATGTTCAGTACTGAATAAGATTGTTTCTTTCCTTTCTCCTTGTAGATTCAAGTATGTGTAGAAATCCATCAGAGCGTGGCAAAGAAGTGCCAAGTGTACCTGGCAGAGCTGGCCAGACACAATTATGTCACTCCCAAGAGCTACCTCGAGTTCCTTAGCATCTTCAGTTCCCTGATTGGAAAGAAGAAACAGGAGCTGAAGACAGCCAAGAACAGGATGAAAAGTGGCCTGGACAAGGTTCATACCTCACACCCAGGAGAGCTTTGCCCCCCCCCCCCCTCCCATCCCTCCTCCCCCCGGGGGGTTTTCCCCCCCCCCCCCCTTACCTGCTGAGCAGCATATTTGTAGCTGCAGAGATGCAGTGAGATGCCCTACACATCTCCTGTGTAATAGGAGAAAACTCATGCTGAAGCAAATGAGAACTATGCCTTCTGCCAGGGCCAGTCTTTCTGAAGGTCTGAGTCTGTTACAGCTCTAAAAGAATGATGGTCCCCAATCAGGGGACTACTGGCACTACTGTTTATAAGCACACCACAGTGCCAGACTGTTACTTAAGCAGGGACCAGGGCAAGACCTGCTTTGTACAGCCTGACACTGGGCAGGGAGCACCCACCAGGGCAGCACAGCCCTTTCCTGGGGTTTTCTGTGGCTGCTGCCTGTGCTCTCACTCTGCTTTGCTCCCACAGCTCCTGCAAACAGCAGAGGATGTAGCAAGGATGCAGGAGGAGCTGGAGTCCACCCGCCCTCTCCTGGCACACGCAGCCAAGGACACACTGGCAACCATGGAGCAACTGCAGGTACTGCTGCTGGACAGCCCTGCATTTTCCAAGTCTGGCTGCTCAGACTGGACACAGCGCTTGGGGAGGCTTTGCGGGGGTTGTACAAATCCTACTTGATCTGACAGTAAAAAGACCTCAGATTAGCACAGCAGGCATTTATGCAGAGCAGCACTGCTAGCGAGAATGGCCTTCTGCTGGGGTCCCTGCTGTGATGTTGGTGGGGGCCAGTCACAACCCACCAGCCAGTTGCTAGCAGAAGCGATGGCTCACATGCCCCTGTCTGAAACCACAACCCAGGTGTCGGTCAGCCAAGCTACCAGCTCCCTTTCCTCACTGGTTTAGATCCTTGCAAGCACAGACCAGCAACACTACTAACACAATCCTCAGGTGGCCTGAACAGTTCTAAGCCCAGACTGTTGTTGCTGAAAGGGATCATTACCCCACATCCCACCCCCAGGGAGCTGATCCAGCTGCAGCCTGCCCCTGCTAGCCCAGACCTCAGGGATCATCACACACAGTCACTCATGCCACTGCAGAAGAGGGAACTGTCCTGTGTTGGCTGTCACTACCTTCCCTCCTCCTTGTGTTCCTCCCTGCCCATCTCCTACTGTGGGATGGTCAGACTGAGACAGAGGGAACAGAGACATTAACATCATACAGCTCTGCATGCAAAGGGGAAAGAGTCTGCAATCTCTCATGTTCCCACATAGCAGATAAAGATTTGGCTATATTCGACATTCCCTTTACACCTCCTGGTAGTGTTTTAATGCTGGGGGTAGGCAGAAGTGACAGTTTTAGAAACAAAACCCTCAGCATATCTTCTTATTCCTCCATCTCCCTACGCATTTACATCCCTATGCAACCCTCTCCCTGTGCCAATAGGAAAAATGGGTAGAGCAGCTAATTCCTGCAGGACTAACACAATTCCAGGCACAGCCAGAGCTGGAGCTTGTGGATGATCTCTACAGGCTGACAGAAACCTCCTGCCACTCTGATGCAGGAAGGGGATCCCCTCCAGCAGCTAGGCCCCAGCATGTCTCTGCTGGAAGAAAACACATGACCTGCCAGGACAGCTGTGATCCTTACCTGGAGTGCTGAGCCAAGCCAAAGGGGTGCTCTGGCTCCAGCATGCTTCTGAAGCTGCCTCTGGTGTCGCAGGTGGACACAGCTGTGGCTGAAGAAACAAGAAGTGCTGTGCAGGCTGAGGAGATGAAGGCCAAAGTGAAAGCTCAGACAGCCCAAGCCATTGCAGATGATGCTCAGAAGGACTTGGCTGAAGCCCTTCCAGCCCTGGACGCTGCTCTTGCCAGCCTGAGGAACCTCAACAAAAGTGATGTTACAGAGGTAACTGGGTTGAGGGGGAGGGTGGCAGAGCTGGGTCTGGTCCTGGACAGCCTCTCACTTTGCAGCAATTCCCCTTCTATAGGCTTGCAGTATCCCCGGCCTTTTCCAGCATCTCCATCCATCCCCCTGGGCTCACAGTCTGGGCAGCTGCCCATGCAGCTTCTCAGTTTCACTCCTTCAGAAGCAAAGAGTTTTGAAGGGCAGAGAGGCAGCAACCGGCTCCTGGGTGTTCCTACATGTTGTTTCCAACTTGTGCCAGAGAGGGTGTTGAGGAGGGCTCACTCCATGGTGCCTGTCCATGGGGGTAGGCAGCAGGCTGTACCACAATGTAACCCTGAGTATTGACTGCACAGCACAGGGACAGATCTAGCAGTACGCTGAACCAGCAGGCTCTTTTGAAAGGGTATCCACCACAGGCAGAGAAGAAGAGTCAGTGGCTGGTGAGCTGACTTCAAGGAATACTGGCTTGAAATAGGACAGTCAGAGAAAGGAGGGTGATTCTGAGCCTGGCGAGTGTCACAGCCCATAGCCAAGAGAGCAAACTCAGCAAGTACAAGATTTCACCGCACAGGGTGTAACAGCTGTGGAGGGGAGGGACAGGCTTATTGCTCTGCAATTGTGAATAACAGACCTTTTTATTCCCCACAAAACATGCAAACTCCTTTCCCCAGAAGGTGGAGAAAGACACAGACAGTGTCAGTCCACTTGCCCCCAGCACCCATCCTCTTGTAGAGTTGGCATGGAAAGTCTCCTGTCTATACAAGGCTTCCAATGCCAACTCACAAGATGCATCAGTTTCTTACACATCGTCTAACCCACCCACCAGCTTAGGGAAACTTCATTTAAGGAATAGCCTCCCCGCTTCTTTTAAGCCCAGCTGCTGGGCCATGACCCAAGTAACCCATCACTGGAGCCAGGACCACCAGAGTTCTCTCCCAGTCCAGGATTAATGACCCAGTCCAACCAAAAGAGGACACCACTTCTATGACAGGGAGCAAGCGAGCATCCCTTTGACCTACTCCTTTGCATAGGGCAGTTCCATCAGTGGTCTCTTGGAGGAAGCTGACACCTGCTTCTCCAGCTCCTCCACCACCTCTCTCAGCCGATCCTCATTGCAGTAAAAATGCACGTAAAGGTTGCGCTCTGTCTGCAGGATAGGGCTCTCCAGAGATCTGCGCTTGGCATTCAAGTCACTCAGGAGGTCTGTCAGCATTTCATAGAGGTTGTCCTGCTTGGTGATCAGTTCCTGCATCACCTCGGTGATCTCCTGAGGGGCAGAGTCCAAACGCATGTGAACATGCTGAAAGAGGGGGGATTTCCTCTCACCTATGGAACAGCTCAGCCCACCATAAACAAACTACCCACCTGGCTCTGGCCTCCAAATACATCCAGTCCAAGGAACAGAGGTAGCTTACTGGGCCACCTTGGCTAAGGTACCCCAATCTCTATCCTTAACAGCACATGTGAAACAGTGAGAATCACCTTCATCCCTCAGCCAGCCACTGCCTCACTGGATAGCTTTTGGGATAAGACAAAGCTCAGGCTGACCTCCTCTCCCTCTGTGTGCTGAGAGGCAGTAAGTTCTCGCCCCTGCACCCAGGGAGGATAGCACAGAGGACTCTGACTCACAGCCCTGTGCCACCCAGCAAGGCCTAGTGGAGCAGCAGTGCTTGCTTACCGGAGAGGAGAGCTGCAGCTGGTTGGAGCTGTTGTACAGCAGCCGGTAGAGCACCTCTGTGGAGGACTCCAGGGCAGGGAGCTGGGACATAGGAGCTGCCAGCTGTGCTTCCAGCACCCTCTGGTCCTGAACCAACTGGGAGCACTGAGCTGCTATGGCCTTATAGCTGTGGAAGAGCTGCTCCTCCCGATCATGCCCCATCAGCATGTCCCAGAGCCTGCAAGAGGGGACAGCTAGAGGCGTGAGCAGTGTGCCAGCGCTGAGGAAGAACAGGACTCAGGGGATGTTGCGCGCTGTGGGACTGGGATGCAAGCAGCTGTGGGGCAACAATGAGAGGACAGCCACTCCTGGTGAGCAGCCCATGTCCTGGAGGTCTGGGAAGAACACCATAAAGGACCAGGCTGGCTCAAGAGCCAGTCAGGGACTCCTTGCTGGCAGACACCAGCACCAGCTACTCCAGAGCTGTGCAGGGAGGACTGAGAAGCCCCTGTCGGTGCAGGACACCCAACCAGAGAAAACTCTCGCTCCAAGCAGCTTGTGCTTCCTTCTGGCCCAGCTCTCCTTCTCTGTGGCTGAAGACTTGCCTCTACACTCTCCACCTTCATATCCTAGGAAAACCTCTGTTCTCCGTACTCATTCCCTTCTCCAAGCCCATGCTTTGCTGCATCAGCCCTAGCCAGCCAGGAAGAAACAGATGCCATCTTCTAGGGAATTTCACACCACTGTGGAGTCAGAGCGGCTCTGCACTGGCAGCAGAGCACTGCTAGACTCCCTGGTAGCTTGGGTCTACTGCATGCCTCTCCCATTCCCATGCCACCTCCTCCACACCTAGTTTGTTCCTCATGCACACACACACAGGCCCTTACCGTACAGCAGAGAGGTCTTTGGGGTCTATCCATGTGCGTGGACAACCCTTCTGTGAGCAGTTGGCATCTTTGAAGTAGTCCTGCTGCTCCCGCAGCCTGGTCTGGGCTTCCCTCATAGCACTTTCCATCTCCCCTAGCCGAGCAGCCTTCTGGTCCAGCTCCTTTCTCTCCCGTTTCAGCTGGAGCTCCAGCAGATTCAGGCGGCTGTGCTGGTTTGCCAGCCACGCAGCCGCCTCCTCCTGCCTCCTGGCAATGCACTGCAGATGGGCACCTTCCAGGCTGAGCTGCCTCTGCAGGATGGGCAGGCAAGAGAGGCAGGCCTCTGCCTTCAGCAGGGGTGGCAGCTGGTGGGTCAGGGTCTGCGCAATGTCACAGCGCAGGGCATGAAGCTGCTTCTGAAGCATGGCAGCCTGACTCCGGAGCTCTGCCTCAACTACACGCTGTACAGGGGGAAGACAAGACAGGCTGGTGTCAGGGCACACCGCTAGCGCTGCCTGGCTCTGCCACCCCCTCCTGACATGTCAGCTGCACTCCAGCATTCAACAGGAGAGACTGCCTGCAGCACAGGCAGACCCTGCCACAAAGGATGGTGGAGGAATGGGAGCACTGGCCTTACCTGGTTCTCCTCAAGAGCTTCCAGAGTCCTCTGGGCCCACTCCAGCGCAGCACAATTGCCTTCCACTTTTGCTGACATGACTATAACCTCCCTCTGGGCACAGATACGTGCTTTCTCCATTCGGCTCAGCTCCTTCCAGTAGCTCTCTGTGTCCCCCAGTAACTCACCTCCATCAGTCCCCAGGCTTTTCGGCATTGTTGTTTGCTTGGTGTCAATTCTCTCTGTGGCTTCCTGGCTGCCATCTCTCTCCTCCACATCCTCCATGCTCAACACCTCTCTCCCATTCCTCCCCTGCGCTAGCATCTCTGCCCTCGAGCCTTGGACCAGTATTCCCTGACTTGCTGGTGCCACCCCCCATGGTGTCTTTGCACACTCTCGATAAGGAGCTCCTCTTCTTCCTTCCAGTATTTCCCAGTCTGAGTCCACCTGTGTCCCAGCCTCCAACTTTTCCTTCAAGCTGCTCTCCCCCTGTGCACTTGCTCCCTGAGCATCTGGAGCCTGGACACTCCCCGGTAGGACCTGCTGGATGAACCTCTCAATCACATCAGTGGCCTGTTGTTCTAGCTCCATGTAAGGAGCGAGATCCATCTCACACAGCAGTGCTGGTGGCCGGCCTTTCCCCATGTCCCCATGCCACTCTGCCAGCTCCTTTGCAGCCTTGCTGATCTGGCTCAGGACAGCACTGGTTCGCGATATCTCCACTTTCAGGTCCATCTGAGCCTTCCTCAAGTCCTGCTTCACCACTTTCTCCTCCTCCTCCAAATACTTCAGGTCCCGCTGCAGGTTGGCTGCCCAAACTTGCAGCTTGCTGTGCCGCCAGAGCTGACGGTCACGGTAGTCCTTCAACTCCTGAAGCTCCTGCTGCAGGGCCTCCAGCGAGGGACCTTCATCATCCGGTATCATGCTTGGGAGCTGCAGGACCTGGCAGCATGTCTGCAATGCCTGCTCAAGGGCATCGCCTTCCAGGATGGGCTTGCCTGCAGCCAGCAGGGCATCGTAGGCCTCCACCTCGGCTGGGCTCAACACGTTCTCCTCACCCACGGTGCTGCAGAACCACTCGAGGAACTGCTTTGTCTGAGGGCAGTCAAAGAGCCAGTCAAAGTCCTTCTCACAGAGGGTATCTGCATGGGGGTAGACCAGTCTCAGTGTCTCCACAAACTCTGCCCCTCTGTTGACTGTGTTCAGTGGGAAGGCCTGGGAGTATCTCTGGCTGAACATGGCAAGGATGGTCAGCACTAGAAGGGAAAAAAGCAGGAGTCATCTTTAAGGGTCCTGACACTCACAGCCAGCTCAAGGATGCCACAGCAGCACTCCTAGCTGCCTGCTTGAGGAGAGAATCAAGCAGTCCCTCCACAAGTGCTGCAGACCATCTCATGGGATGCAGCATTGCTATAGTGGGGTACAAGACAAATGAGAGCCTACAGAGCAAGGGAGAAAGCCTGCCCATGCCCCATTTCCATACAGCCTCCTCCCCAGGGCCATACAGATCTAGCTCCTTTGCTAAGACATCTTCAGCCTATAAGGTATACCTATCAGAGCATCAGGGCAGGCTTTTTCAGTCTACCTATAGTTTGCTCCATGCCCTTTCTGATAATCAGCTTTCCCTTCAAATACCTCCCTTCTTCCTGCCTGTGCATTGCATCCTCTAAATGTCCTGCCTCTGGTCCCAGGCTCCCCTGGGCCAGCTAAGGGATAAGCACCCTATCTCACCGAGAACCAGGCCAACCTACTGTCTCCATTTGGGTTTTGAAGGTACGAGCAATGCAGCGGCCTCCCCTCGGTGTGAAGATGGTGATTGAAGCAGTCTGCATTATGAAAGGAATCAAGCCCAAAAGGGTGGCAGGAGAAAAGCTAGGCTCCAAGGTGGATGACTACTGGGAACCAGGCAGGGGCCTTCTCCAGGACCCAGGGAAGTTCCTAGACAGCCTGTTTAAGTATGATAAGGTAAGTAAGTGGTGGCAGAGGGAGGCTGTGACCAGGGATCAGGTATTGCCTCACAGAGATCCTTCTCACAGCAATGCAGCTTAAAGTTCTTTGTGGGCAACACCCTTCAGCAGCACAGAGGATTAGGATGTATTTGGCCTGGAGGTCCTCATGTCAGCTGGCTGCACTTCATTGCCTTGGGCAGTGGGACCCAGACACACAGGTCCTCCCCTTCTGTCCCTCTGCTCTTTCCACGTGTAGGAGCTGGATGGAAGTGGTGTGGGAAGGGATTTACCCAATTCCACTGCCGTGCCTCCTAGGCCTCAACACACAGCAATTTGATTCCCCTTGCTCCAGTGTGATGCCTTAACCACCCTGCCAGGTCCTGAGGCAGGCTGCAGCCACTGGGGAAAGCCCTTTAAGACCCTCCTCAGTCAGACCTCTGGCACCTTCATCATCAATCTCCTTTCTCTCCCACCATTCCTTGCAGGACAATATTGCGGACACTGTGATCAGGGCCATCCAGCCCTACATTGACAGTGAAGAGTTTCAGCCAGCTGCCATCTCCAAGGTCTCCAAAGCTTGCACCTCCATCTGCCAGTGGGTGCGTGCCATGCACAAGTACCACTTTGTGGCCAAGGTCGTGGAGCCCAAGCGGGTAAGAGACAGCGTGACCCAGTTGCTCTAGGCGTTAGGGAACACAGGACTAGCATCCCTCTTCTGCAGGAGATGCTGAGAATCGCCATGTTCTGCAGGTCAGGACTTAATGTTCAGACCAAGCCTTGGCAGAGCCAAAGCCCCAAAACCTGTTAATGTTATAAAGTAGAAGAAATCAGCCTAGAATATGCTGGGACAGAAGTGATACCTTGTTCTTAGTGCTGAGTTCCTGGCTCAGCAGAAATTGTACTTACAGAAGCATTCCCACATCTTACTAGTGTTTCAGCCTTAATACTCTCCAAGCCTAGCTATTTCTTTATTATTGTTTTGGGGCAAGCAGAGAAACCTTTCCTTCTGTTCACCACTGGGCCACATCCTGAGCTTGTGTAAGCTGGCATAGGCTCCTGGCTTTTTGGAGCTATGCAGAAATGCCTTCCTCACTCCTACTTTTATTCCTGGGCTTGCAGAAGATCCCCCTGGAGTTAGGCAGGTCAACGTCCATCACACAGGGAAGGATCTCAGTATCAGCTAGTGCTTTTATGGAAAATCAACTCTTGCTTTTGAGTCTCTGGCTTTTTGGAGAAGAGCCTGGCCACATGCCCAACATATCCACTGTTCCCTTGTGCATCTCCCCAGCAAGCCTGGCGGGAGGCAGAAGAGGACCTGCGTGCCACTCAGCAGGTCCTTGAGGAAGCTAAGGAACGCCTGAGGGAGGTTGAAGGTGGCATTGCCATGCTGCAAGCCAAGTACAAGAGCTGCGTAGCCAAGAAGAAGGAGTTGGAGATGAAGTGTGAGCAGTGTCAGCAGAGACTGGGCCGCGCTGATATGGTAAGGAACAGAGCTGGGTTCTGCCTGCTTGCTTGAGACAACCTGATGTCAGGTGAAGGAGCGCAGTGGTGAAAACCTCTATGTGCCTGCAACTCACGACAATCCTGGGTTGAAGCTGCCTGGCCAGATCTCAGCAGTGCAACAGGACAGGGGAAGCTAAGCTAGCTGGGCACTGGCATGAAAAAAAGCTGCTGTCCTCCTGTGCACAGCTTCCTTCAGCAAGCAATGGGTCTCCAGGACAGCTGAGAGCAGCCCAGTAATCCCAGGATTAAGTGCTCAAAGCTGGGGACAGAATTCAGGATATGGCAGGGGCCACACTGCAACCTCTGGTCACCAAGACCACCTGCAGCATTACCCAGAGAACAGCAGGTCCAGGACACAGGGTTAGACCACACAGCAGCTCTCACATGTGCAACTTACCCAACAGCTCATAAACAGCCTGGCTGATGAGAAGGTGCGCTGGCAGGACACTGTAGAGAACCTGGATTACAAGATCAACAACATCACTGGGGACATGCTGGTTGCAGCTGGCTTTGTGGCCTACCTGGGCCCTTTTACAGTAAGTGTGCAATGCTCCCTGCGAGGGGCTCGGTTAGCTGCTCTGCTCTCCTGGCCTCTTGCTGTTGCTGGCCAGATCCGCTGGGAGAAAGGAATAGGGCAAAAGGGTGCAAGATCCCTCCTGGATCTCTCTCTGTTTGTGCCAGAGGCTGCACAGGGTCCCATTTGAATGGAAACAGGAGAGTTTAGATGCTCACAGCAGACTAGCTGCAACTAAAAGAAAGGCTATGATGGTGCTTCTCATGGCAGGGACACTACCGCGTAGCACTGTGCAAGGAGTGGCTGAGGCAGCTGTCAGAAAACAACATACCTCACACCAAGGAGCCGAACCTGATCAGCACCCTTGGAGACCCAATGGAAATCCGCTCCTGGCAGGCAAGTTGAAGAAAAACCCAACACTTTAGCCTGAAGGTGCCTCAGGCAAGGGCTAAAACACTCAGCTCACCACTCAGTAGGATCACCTGTACCAAAGGACAGACCCCAAACCAAACAGCTCAATAACAACCAAGCTCCTCCACACTGCAGAGCTGGAATTGCTGCCGGGGCTCCTTGCGCAATGAGCAAGAGAGGACCTGGCAGCATCCAGGGCAGCAGCAGCAGCTCTGAAGGCATCAGCCTTAACCCATAAGGCTTCCCCTTTACAAACCACAGGCTTAGAGCACATAGCCCACCCAGCTGTAGCCCACCCAAGCCTAACTCTGCCAGCTCAGCTGCTTCAGGCAGAGCTGCAGCTCTGGGCTCAGCTGCTGTTAGAGGTACCCTCACCACCATTCCCTATCCACCACACTGGGACCATGCAGGGGCCAGGGCAGGAAGGGCTTCTCTCTGGCCAGCTGTGTTGTGCTACCAGGTGTTCCAACAGCTTTTTCTCCCCCATTAGATTGCTGGCTTACCCAACGACACCCTGTCTGTGGAGAATGGGGTAATAACACAATTCTCTCAGCGTTGGACTCACTACATAGATCCCCAAGGACAAGCAAACAAATGGATCAAGAATCTGGTAAGAGCTGTGGGGAGGAAAGCGAGGTCTGCCAGGATAGGGGAAGCAGCTTTCTGTTAGGAGTTGCACAGAGCAGCCTCAGGCTTTGGGCTCCAGAGCTGCAAGACCCTCCACTGTCCCAGTCCAGCCTCCCCAGCACCAGACAGGCTCCACATCCATATTCATCCGAGGTGGACTTCTCTGCTTGGGGAAATCAGCACAGGGCAGGAGGGGGGCATCAAGTGAGGCATCAGATTCTGTCCTAGTTTGAGTTCTTC
>NW_008794884.1:301279-319562 GCF_000699145.1 Aptenodytes forsteri | reverse complement strand
CTGAAAAGTCCTTGACTAGTGTAAGCATTACCTAGCAACAACTAAAACATCGGTGTGTTATCAACATTGTTCTCACCCTAAATCCAAAACACAGCACTGTACCAGCTACTAGGAAGAAAACTAACTGTATCCCAGCTGAAACCAGGACAGCATCTCATTATGGCTCCCCACTAGCATTTTGGGGCCTTTACAGCCTTCACCACACCCTAAAACACACAGAACAACACCAGCATCTCCCGTAACAGCCTTTAGGATCCCTAGGATAGAAGGAATCAGGGTAGCATTACCTGGCTAGTGAGCACAGTCCCTGCTGCCAGAGCACTAGAGACACAGACCCCCACCTCTTCTCTCCCAAAAGTGAGCCGCATACTGCCCTTTTGAAGGGTCAGGCGGGAGGCTCGGGCAGCTGCTCCTGTTTTGCTCCCGGAAGGCTTTTCCCACCCACCTGCTCTTACTTTGCAGGCAAACAAGCTCTGAGTTACCAGTGTGGGGCTCTGTAGGGGCATGGCTCTTTGAAGGAGGTTCTCCCCATTCCCTCTCTTCCTGATGCCTTGTTGGGCTGTCTCTAGTGCCTGGTGATATGGGCTAAGCTTGCCAAAATAGCCAAAAACTAGCTGAGCAAGAAAAGATATTACTTCTGCTGCTCTGGGGAGCTAAATCAGCCCAGTGAGAGGTGTACCATGCACCAGAGCTAGAGATGGGCAGGACACCGCAGGGACCCTGCCCTCCCCTGCTGCCTTTCAGGAGAAGGTGAACAGCCTGGAGGTGGCCAAACTGAGCGACCGGGACTTCCTCTGCAGTCTGGAAAATGCCGTTACCTTCGGGAAGCCCTTCCTGCTGGAGAATGTTGGCGAGGAGCTGGATCCGGCCCTCGAGCCTGTCCTGCTGAAACAGGTTCTGTGTCTTGCCTTGACAAGGAGGGCAGTGGGTACCTGGCCGGGCTGGAAGGGGGATATCTGGCTGGGGTGCAGTGGGACTTTGTGGGTTTGCAGGTCTCTCTGGGCAGGCAGCACTCACGTGGATGCTGCCTGTTCTGTGCTCGTCTGTCTTAGCCAGGGCTCCAACATGTCAGCAGCCTCCCGCACACCCCGGTCTCCTGCCAACAGGCATTTTTGTCTTGGCCTGGCAGGCAGGGCCATGGGATACAGCTGCTGCATTCAGGTTCAGGCCTTCAGGTCTGCCAGGCAGCTTTGAGCTCCTCTGTTCAGTCTTCAGATTCTCTCCTCACTGCAGAGCGCAGGGCACTGCGGGATGCCTTCCCTCACAAGAGGCAGCCGTCCCAACCTTCCTGAGTTTGTCCCTCTCTGGTACAGACCTACAAACAGCAAGGCAACACAGTGCTGAAGCTGGGGGATACAGTGGTCCCCTACCATGAGGGTTTCAAGATGTACATCACCACCAACCTGCCCAACCCTCACTACAGCCCTGAGGTTTCCACGAAGCTCACCCTCATCAACTTCACCCTCTCTCCCAGGTACTTGCTTACCCCATTAGCTGCCCACGCTGCTCAGCCTCCTTCCTCACAGTCCTCAAACTTCCGGGCCTGTTGCCCCCACCCTCACCTCCATGGCTTTTGTTGTAGTGGCTTGGAAGACCAACTGCTGGGACAAGTGGTGGCTGCGGAGCGGCCTGACTTAGAAGAAGCTAGAAACCAGCTAATTGTTAGCAATGCTGAGATGCATCAGGAGCTGAAGAAGATAGAAGACCAGATCCTGTATCGGCTCAGCACTTCTGAAGGAAATCCTGTAGATGACTTGGAGCTCATCAAAGTGCTGGAGGCGTCCAAGCTCAAGGCGGGGGAGATCCAGGTCAGAGGTGGAGATGCTCTCCCCCTGCAGCTGTCCATCCCCCACCAGCACTGCACTAACCATGATGTCTGTTCTGTCCCCCAGGCCAAGGTAATGGTGGTGGAGCAGACAGAGAAGGACATCAACATCACTCGCCTGCAGTATGTGCCCGTTGCCGTCCGCTCGCAGATCCTCTACTTCTGTGTCTCAGACCTGTCCAACGTGGACCCCATGTACCAGTACTCACTTGAGTGGTTCCTCAACATCTTCCTAATGGGGATCAGTAACTCTGAGAAAGCAGGTGCCTGCCTGGAACAGCCCCCTCCCATCCCCTTCCTCACCCCACGTTCCTGGCTTAGTGGCAGCAGAAGCTAGGACGCCTGCAGAGTCAAGGCAAACATGTCTGCTTGCATCGGCTCTCAGCATGGTCCAGAGCTGCCCCTAGTTGTGCCCACACAAGGGAAGGGAAGATGTGGTCGTACCCTGCCCTCCGTTCTTTTCCCCACCACTTCTCTGCTGCCCTGTCTGACCAGGCGGGAGGGATGTTAGTGTCAGGGCACAGGCAAGGCACGTGCCATCCTGGTAATGGTGTGGCTCTGCTTGGCATGGAGCCACCTCCACGCACAGGTCCTGGCTGCTGCTGTCAGGCTGGCAGCAGCTTCCCTGCCCAGCAGCACATGTTAGCCAGGATGGTGGCGTCTGGGCCCGCGTAGGCTGCCATGGTGCAGCGTGGACTCCCTCCCCGTGCTGGGGCAGTGTTTTCTGTGTGCTGAGTCTCACAGCCTTGTGCTTTCACGGGGGTTTCTGTGCCAAGTCTATATTTGAGAGCAGCGTCTGGGCAGGGTGCAGGTGTGCCCCTGTGACCAGGCACCGACAGCTGACGTGGAGAGCACCCTCCATGTCACCCGCAGCACCCACCACCCACCACCCTTGTCTGGTTGGTGCTTTTTTGTCAGACACGCTGAAGGACCGGATCATGAACATCAACAACTACATCACCTTCAGTCTCTACAGCAATGTGTGCCGTAGCCTCTTTGAGAAGCACAAGTTCATGTTTGCCTTCCTGGTTTGCGTCCGGATTCTGATGAATGATGGGCAGATTGATATGGTGAGCAAGTCACCTTGGTCCTTTGATGGGATCCCATCAGGGCAGCTCAAGTCCAGCCTGTTCAGTCCCCTTGAATAGCATGCTGGGGTGGAAGAGGAGCCTTGTTCCCTGGGGCTGGGGGCAGGCTTGGTAGGCTGGTGGGCAAACCCTCTCTTCACTCAGATCTCAAACCTTTCCCTGTGTCTATATGCAGAGCTGCCTAGCCTGAATCACCTGCAGCTTTTGCCAGTTTGCTGCCAGACTGCTGCAAAGGTTAGCAAGTTCAGAGGGAGCAGGCAGGGATTAGAAGACAGAGAAAAGCTAGTGGCAGCTCAACAGTGATGTTGATCTCGCCAGACCCTCCAGTTCACTTACTCCTCAACACACACACACCTGACAGAAGAGGCAGCCAGAAAGTTACTACAGGATTTTACTTGGATACGGCACAAACCCACGTGCTTCAGGCCCAGGCAGGTAGGCTATAATCCATGACCATGTCCTATCCTGTTCTCAGGACGAGTGGCGGTACCTGCTGTCAGGAGGGACCATAAAGGAGATGCAGGAGAACCCAGCTCCGGCCTGGCTGTACGAGAGAACGTGGGGAGACATCCTGGCCTTGAGCAACCTGAAGAACTTCTCTGGCTTCGCCAATGATTTTGCAGCCAACCTTGCAGCATTCAGGGCCATTTTTGACAGCCCCAACCCTCACAGGCAAGTGTCCCCTGCTTTGTGGGCTTAGCTGTACTGCACCCAGCAGGTAATGGCGTCCCTGGGAGAACACAAGGAGCCAATACAGCCACAGTGCTGGCTCTGCTCACAGTCAGTGTCATGCCACACAAGGCATTGCCTTGTCTCCTCAAGGGTGGCCCTTGCCTGTGCATGTTGCTTGCCCAAGGCAGAGCCACGCGACACCTTAGCCCAGCAGTACTTGGCACTTCCCCAGTGGAAGCAGCTCTGGCTTGCCTGCTGATGGTTTCAAGGCTATGGACAACAACCTCAGCCAAGTGACTGGAAGGTCCTTGTCCCTTCTGAAACCCAAGGGGCTGCCTGCAGGCAACTTGGGTGCTTCCTGGGGAGCTGCAGGATCTGGCACACCCCCCCAGAACGCACCAAACTGCTTTGCAGAGAGCTCCTACCCGGGAAGTGGGAAGCTGAGCTTGATGCATTCCAGAAGCTGCTGGTTATACGGTGTCTGCGGGGAGATAAGATGACCAATGCCATGCAGGACTTTGTGGCGCTGAACCTGGATCGACACTTCCTTGAGCCGCAGGTAACCTGCCAAAAGGAAGCACTGGTGGGGCCAGGAGTGGATCAGGAGGCCTCGAGCTTGCTGTAAATGGGCCGTCAGCATTTTCTAATTGCAGTGAGGGTGCTCATGCCTCCCTGCAGCCGCAGTGTTCCCACAGCTGGGGAAACACATCTTAGACGCGGGATATCCTACCTAATGTCCACCAGTTAAACCGCACTGGGAGGGAGCAGATAGTGCAGGCATACGAGGGCAGAGTTTGAACGACAACTGGGAAAGTGGTTACTGACTTGATCGAACGACAACTGGGAAAGTGGTTACTGACTGCTAATGCTGCTAATGCTGCTGGAGGAGAGCTGTAGTAGGCCTTTATTGGACACGTTTCTGGCCTCGGCACCCAGGAGTATGCTGGTGCCTTGGAGAGGAGCTGGAGGCCAGGCAGGGTGAGGAGGTGCTGCACGTGGTGCCACTATGGCCCCTCCTCTCTGACCAACTTTCTGTGTTGCAGACCACTGACCTCTCAGTCGTCTTCAGGGAGTCCACTGCCACCACCCCCCTGGTGTTCGTGCTGTCCCCGGGCACTGACCCAGCTGCCGACCTCTACAAGTTTGCTGAAGAAATGAAGTTCTCCCAAAAGCTCTCTGCCATTTCTCTGGGCCAAGGCCAGGTAAGCTGCCCATGCCTACCTGGGGCAGCACTGTCCTGTTGGCACTCCCAGTGATCTTACCTAGCTCCAAGTAGGTCAAACACCCTTGCAGCACAGTGAAAACACCCTCCTGCCCCTCCTCACCAACCTTCTGCTAGCTGGAGGAGCCAGTTCGGTGGGGGGGCTGCAGCGGTTCCCCCTGTAGTGCCCTCTAACTTCCCGAGTCCATCCCCAGTTCTTCCATTCCCTCCACCCTCCCACACAGGCTTGCAAAAGCTGCAGAAGGGCCCTTGCTGTGCCATCAGACAGCGGAGATCCAGCTGAGCCATGGGGACAAAGCCAGGCTGTAGCTCTGGAAAGTGGTCCTTCCACCCAGCAGCTGTCTCCCTGTCCAGCTCAGCAGGGCACAACCCGGGATGGACCAGGGTCCCTGAGCTCTTCCTATCTGCCTCCTCAGGGCCCCCGTGCTGAAGCTATGATGCACAGTGCCATGGAGCAGGGCAACTGGGTCTTCTTCCAGAACTGCCACCTGGCCCCCAGCTGGATGCCTTCACTGGAGAGACTCGTCGAGGGCATTGACCCCAGCAAGGTGAGCTGTTTTACTGCGCAGCCTGCCCACTCTGAGGATAACAGGCAGGAGGCTGGAGCCCTGGGAGGAGCCCAGATCTAGTTCAATGCCATCCCCAGGTTCCCTGTAAAACCAGAGGGTCAGTGCAGGAGCAGCTGCAGTGGCTGTGCCTGCACCCTCTGAGCACTTGCTGCTTTCTGGATTTCCAGGTGCATCAGGACTTTCGCCTCTGGCTCACCAGTCTACCGAGCAACCGCTTCCCTGTATCCATCCTCCAGAATGGCTCTAAGATGACCATCGAGCCCCCCCGCGGGGTCAAGGCCAACCTGCTCAAGTCCTACATTAGTTTCAGCGATGACTTCTTGAATTCTTGCCCCAAGGTAAGACCCAGGTTGTGCTTTGGTTTGCTGTCCCCAGCCCGTGCCTGCTCCAGCGTATGCTCTCCACCTGGATGTTGCTCCTCTCCAGGCACAGATCTTCCTCTCTGCTAGAGCTCTCACGTGCTAGAGAAGGGCTGGTGGTATTTCTCATAAGCCCACATCTACTCTGTGATGAGCCAATTAGAAGTTTCACTTTGAGAAACAGAAGCAACAGGATTGCGGAGGCCTGTTGCCTCCGTAAGACACTTGCAGGTCTCTTTAAGCAAGGGAGTGGGCCACAGCCTTCCCCAGCACAGCAGCCTGACTGAGGTTTCCACCTCTCCAGGCTCCAGTTGGCACTGCTGAATTGGCACATCTCCTCTGCCAGGTCCCAGCAGGAACTGACCCCATCCAAGGATGCCTCCTCCCAAGCTGAGCACCTCTTCTCCCTGCTCCCCTGCCTACAGGTCGCAGAGTTTAAATCCTTGTTGCTGTCACTTTGCTTCTTCCATGGGAACATGCTGGAGAGGAGAAAGTTTGGGCCTCTGGGGTTCAACATCCCCTATGAGTTCACAGATGGAGACCTCCGCATCTGCGTCAGCCAGCTACAGATGTTCTTGAGCGAATACACAGACATCCCCTACAAGGTAAGTGCGTGAGCTGGCCCCTCCTATGGAGGGAACAGGCTTGTGATGCATGTGCAGGTCAGAAAGCCGTGGCGGGGTCCCTCACAGGTTCTGAAGTACACAGCTGGGGAAATCAACTACGGCGGCCGTGTGACTGACGACTGGGACAGGCGCTGCATCATGAGTATTTTGGAAGATTTCTACAAGCCTGAGGTTTTAATTCCTGAGTTTGCCTATTCTGAATCGGGGATCTACAAGCAGATCAGTACGTCTTCTGACCTCCACGTAAGTACTCAAGTAACAACTTGCAGCTCATAGATCCAGGGGGATCGTCATACTGCAAAGGGGATCTACTCCTCCCTGAAACCCACTGCATTTCCAGTTCCCTGGGGGAATATAAGTTTGTAAGAACCTGGGAATCTTCAGCTGCTTTCAGGAAGCTGCATCTGTTTCAAGCAACAGGAGGAAAATCTTGTCCCTGTGCACAGGAGGTGGTAGCAGCTATCACCAGAGTTCCCCAGCTGAATGCTTTTGTACGCTGAATCATTTTGATATCACATACCTCAAGTACCTGAGGAGCTCTGCAGGAGACACAGCAGGAAGCTCACTGCCAAGCTGCCTGTTCTCATAGCACGTGTTTGCTTCTACACAAGTGCAATTTAACTCCCCAGCCAGACCACAAACCATGGCCATGGCCTCCATTCAGCCACCAAACCTGGCTCAGAGGAGCTGCCACCCTGTCAGCCTCCCCAGCAGCCTGTGCCCTTGCTCTTGGGCACACATAAGCTGTCCGTAAGTCAAAGCTGCGAGTTGCGTTTCCTGGCTGTGATGGGACAGAGAGCTGTGTAAAAGTCGGATGAATGAATCTCAAACACCGAGACAAGAAATATCTCCCAACTGAGTCTGTGACTTGCTGGGTTAAATCTGCTGGGTTTAGCTTATCCAGCAACCCTGGCTTAGTCATTTCTTTCGGGCCAGGCCCATAGCAGCCCGAAGGGGCACCACAGCTTTGTCCCTGTGCTCTTGGCCTCACAGCCTGTGCGGATTCCTCTCCAGGGCTACCTCCAGTACATCAAGAGCCTGCCACTGAACGATAGCCCAGAGCTCTTTGGTTTACATGACAATGCCAACATCACCTTCGCTCAGAACGAGACCTTTGCTCTGCTGGGGACCATTACGCAGCTGCAACCCAAGACCTTCACACTGGGAGGCCGCAGCAGGGAAGAGGTGGGTGCCCCGATCCCATCAGTGCTTTGGCAGCCAGTGCCCGGTACAGGCAGCGAGCACAAACACCAGCTCTCAGGGGGTGCCACCCTGCCTGCTGGATGCCAGCAATAGCACTGCCATCCAGGCGTTGGCTCTCCACCTTCTCGGCAGCCATGGCCAGGAGGATGCTCACCCACTTGCTGCCTTCCTTCCAGCTCGTGGAGGAGACCTCCAAGGACATCCTGGCAAAGCTGCCTGCCCCCATGAAACTGCAGGAGGTGATCCACAAATACCCGCTGCTCTACGAAGAGTCCATGAACACAGTGCTGGTACAGGAGGTGATCAGGTAAAACCCCTGCGGGATCACGTCCTGGGCCAGCAACCGACTGATCCCTTGGGGAACAGCAGAGATGTGCAGGCCCCTGCTGCCACCCACCTTTGAGGAACATCATTGCTGAGCATGGCAGTGGGGTTGGCAGCCACGCTAACTGTGTTGTCCCAACCAGGACCTTCAGCTGATCCCTGTCCTGTGGGGACTGATCAGTGTCTCCATCTGCTACCGTCAGCAATTCAGGGCTGGGGGAGCAGCTATGAGATCCTGTTAGAGGAACGGGGCTGGGGGTTACATGGAGGAGCTTCACTCGTTGTACAGATCCATATCCTCTCTGGGCAGACATGGGCAATAAACCACTGCACTGAGTCGCCCTGCTCCCTCTGCGCTCTCTCTGTAGGTACAACAGGCTCCTGGAGGTGATAGCTCAGACACTGAAGGATTTGCTGAAAGCTCTCAAGGGCCTGGTCGTGATGTCCTCTCAGCTGGAGCTGATGGCCAGCAGCTTGTACAACAATACTGTCCCCGAGACGTGGAATGCCAAGGTACGTGCCCCAGCCAGCCCAGCTGCCCACAGGAGCTCACCCAAACCAGGGGAGTGGGTCATCAACCACCACAGCTGGACTGGACTGTCTCACATGGAGCTGGCTCTTGCTCCCCTGGCATGGAGATGTCTCCTGCCTAGTGCAGCTCGCAGTTGTTCCCAGCCCCAGGCTGGATGAATCCCCGGGCTCTGGGCAGCTGTCAGCAACTGGGGCAAAAGTTCTAGGGTGTCTTTGTGTTCAACACCTTCCTCTGTGGGTGCCCCACAGGCCTACCCATCGCTGAAGCCCTTGGCATCCTGGGTGAACGACTTGGTGCAGCGGATTGAATTCCTGCAGAAATGGATCAGCCACGGAATCCCCTCCGTGTTCTGGATCAGCGGGTTCTTCTTCCCCCAGGCTTTCCTCACCGGGACACTGCAGAACTTCGCCAGGAAGTCTGTCATCTCCATCGACACCATCTCGTTTAGCTTCAAGGTCAGTAAGTCAGCCAGAGGCTCTGGATTTTTTCTGGAATTTTTTGGAATCCGCTGCTAGAAGGCCACAAAGGCAGCCCTGACCTGCCGAAGAGGTGAAGCCACTAGCTGCACAGCTGCCCATGGACCTCATCATCCCCTTTGTGCTAGATACGTCCACCCACACTGCCAGACACCTCCACAAGGCAAGCAGAGGCTTCTCTGCCTCTCCGGACCTGCTCACATCCCCCTCCACAGGCTTTGCCACAGGCATGCCCCACAGCCTGATGTGAGATGCCAGATGAGCCCAGCCCATCCGAGAGCTGGGGCAGGCTCTCCTTTGGCAGCACTGACTTAACTAAGAGCAGCTTAAGGGGGTCCTTGGGGCTGAGCCTCCAGGGACACGCCTTGATCAGGGCCCTGGGCCTGCTCTCCTCTGCAGGTAATGAAGGAGTCAGCGAGCGAGCTCACTCGCCATCCCGACGAAGGCTGCTACATCCACGGCTTGTTTCTCGAAGGCGCCCGCTGGGACCCTGCTGCGTTTCAGCTAGCAGAGTCACGCCCCAAGGAGCTTTACATGGAGATGGCCGTCATCTGGCTGCTTCCTGTCCCCAACCGCAAGCCTCCAGCCACTGGCACCTACCTGTGCCCAATCTATAAGACTCTCACTCGCGCAGGTAGGTGCCCTAAAGACAGATCTCCAGAAGCAAGGGAGACTCTAGAAGCAGCTAGGAAGGGCAGCCCAGGAGAGGCTGCAGGAGTTCCTCTTGCCACACACTGGCACAGAGCAAGGCACTGTCAGCTGAGACCATCCAGGGAGAAGATTTCTCCTGCCGTGGTCGTGGAGACAGAGCAGGCAGGCATCCTGGCTATGCAGCAGTGCCTCTGGCCAGGCTCTCCTCAAGCCCACACCCAAAAATACACAAGCCTGCTTCCCACAGCCCTGCTCAGCCTGTCACCTAGCACAGGGATGGGACAGGGGATCTCACGTGGGGTCACTTGTACAGCACTCCCTGGTCAGCGTGCAGCAGCCAGGGCTGCAGTACCACCCTCTTGCCCTTGCTTCCCCCATTACAGGCACACTGTCAACAACGGGCCACTCCACCAACTATGTGATTGCTGTCGAGATCCCTACGGACAAGCCACAGAAGCACTGGATCAAACGGGGCACAGCGTTGATCTGTGCCCTGGACTTCTAGCCGGAAAACCCACCCAGCCCAGGAAACCATCCCAGCCAAGGGCCTGAGCCGGGGCCTCCGCCGTCCTGCACAGAGGTAGGCAGCACGGGCAGGCAGCAGGAGCCAAGCGCTGACTGCCAGCAGCCGCTCCCCCTCTCCTCCTGCCCTCTGAGCTGTGTCAATAAATTGAGCTCGACTCCACCAGCATCACATGCACCTGGTGTTGTTGCAATCCCCACAATTACCTCAAGTTTTTAGCACCACAGAAGAGCTGCCAGCAGGGACAATGTGGCCCGGAGCAGGCACTCAGTGCTCCAAGCCGCGCACATGCCCCTCTCCCTTCCCTCACACACCTCTCCCTTGGCTGGCTGTTACAGGATAGCTTTATTCCTTCAGACAGATCCATTATTTACAGAACTTGATATTAGACACAGCAAGAAACAGAAGGATTTTCTTCCCTTCAACAAATACCAAAAGAACAGTTTCATTCCATAGTCAAGATCTGTACAAATTTGCACATTTGCAAAACTCAGTCCTCTCCTGTGGCAGCTCCCCTTGGCCCAGCTGTGCCTCAGGACACCCCTGGAGAGAGGTGCTGACCTCTGGCTTCTGAGATTTCGGCCGGGCTGCTGGGGACAGGCAGAAGGCCATGCGCAGGAGCGCTGGCGGGGCTGGCAGGAGGCGGCAGGCAAGAGGCAGGCCAGGCCCGAGTGCTGCGGTAGGAAACAGGCTGCTGCCCCCACCAGCAAGCTCTGGGTGAGCAGCCAGCGAGCGGCTTGGGCAGGAGCCGCTTTGGGCTCCCTCCACTGCTTCCGCCTGCCACTGCAGTCCCCATCCCACCTTGAGCATTACAGTAACCAGTCGCCTCTCCCCACGCTGAAAGGCTTCACCAAGGGCACCAAGTGACTCCACATCCAGCGTCCACCCCGGCGCTGTGCCCAGCAGCACCGAGGCCACCCTATGAACTTGGTCTGTTCATAATTCACGGGGTTTCTCTGGGGACTGGGCCTGGAGCAACCCCGCATGACCCACAGGCACTGCCAGGGCCACAGAGCTGGTCCCCAGGAAAGCAGCCGTGGCAGCAGAGCCACACGCTGCCCCCCAGCACCACCACGGAGGGCTGGGCACAGGGCCCAGCTCCAGGGACGAGCCCACCCATCCTCATGCAGCAACAGAGCTGCCGAGGCCCACGGGGGAGCCTCGGCATCCCCTGCTGCCATCCCCAGAGCAGTGAGGGCAGGGCAAGGCAGGACTGCCTGGCCACGTGTCGGCCAGCTCTGGGAGCTGGGCGGTGCAGCGGGGGGTGGATGCAGGAGAACGGGCTCTGTCCAGGCGCCGCCTCGCTCGGCAACGGCCGAAGCGAGGGTCAGAACCAAAAATAAGTTTGGGGAAGGGAGGGAGAGGGATAGAAAACACAGACGTGAGTGTCCTGGGGAAGCGCAGAGCTGAAGGCCTAGACGCAGGAGGACACAAGCTACAGCCAGCTGCGGCCAGCACAGCCTTGCATCGGCATCACTGGCGTTCCCACACCACCAGACCCGTCACCAGCCGGGTGGGCTCTTCCCCTCCTGCCACAGCGCCGAGACACAGGCCCATGGCCTCTGGGCGCTGCCGTGGCACAGTCAGGCAGCTGGGCACTCCGGCTTGCCTTCTGCTGCAGCTGCAGGGACTCCCCTCAAGACAACATATTCCCGCCTTTCACAACTCGGGCTCAGAGGAAAACCCAATTTCCCTTTGTCCCCAGGCTCCACCTTGGCTGAGAGCTTGTCGCTGTGGTCCCTCTTCCTTGGGCAAAGGGTAACATAGATCCAAGTGCCACTGCCCAAAGCCACAAAGCCCAGCTGCTGCTTCTCACAGTCTTGACTCCCAGGCTACTGACGCTTGGCTTTATACGGGCGGGAGCGTTTCCGGCGGTCCGGCTTCCTCTGCTTGTGCAGACGGCCGATGCTGACCCCCTGCCGCCTGCGGACGGAGATGTTCTGCTCCACGAGGCTTGCCAGCATGCCTGCAGGGGGAGAGGCACACAGACATGTCCCACGCTGGAGTGGTGGTGTTGCCCACGCCAGAGTGCAGCCCTCCCTCTCTCGCCCAAAACCCATCATTGGGCTCCTCCTGGGACTATAAAATGAGAAGGACACAGAGCGGAGACATGTGGCTCCCCAGACTGAGCGCTACCTCGTGCCCCGGGTCTGGCAGAAGCAGAGATCGGGGCAGGGTGAGCTTCCCAGGCTCACAGCTGCTGCTCTGCCACGCTCAGTGCGGCTCCTCCAGCTGAACCTGAACCCCACGCTCCGTCCCCTCGGCCGCACAGCACGCACCTTCCTGGGCCAGCATGGAGATGAAGGTACAGATGAACTCGTCGTAGTTGTGGGTTCTCCTCTGGTCATCGATCTATAAAGAGATGACATCCACAAATAATCCAAACAGGTGGCAGGGAGAAAGGAGAGCTCAAGGGGAACAAGGGGCAAAGAACCAGCATGCCTGGCCCATCCCACAGGCCAAGGAGACAGAGCAAGGAGGGACCCAGCTCCCAGCCCAGCTCAGGCCAGTGCACAACTGGGACACAGTCTCTATCCCAGTTCAGATGTCAGCATTTTCCACAAAGGGCAGCTGGGAAGAGGCGAGGGTGGGCAGGGGAGGAATCCTGCCAGGCCTCGGGGCAGAGACTCCCCCCTTCTTCCTGTCAGGGCTGATGTTCAGCTGTGGCCCAGCTGCAGTGCTCCACCATCCTCCTCAAGCTAGTCAGTGCTGCCCAGGGGATTCGGTCTGTCCCGGGGGGGGGGGCTCTGCCCTGTAGGGCTGTTTGGTAACAGGAAAGGGACCCCAAATGCTCCCCATGGCCGTTCTCAGCTGAAACACCCTCCCTCTACTTTGACATAAAGACACCCCAGACAGAAGCCTTCAGGGAGCTAAATCAGCAACGCGAACAAGCCATCAACAAACATACCTTGAATTTCTTCCTCTTCTCCACCTCTTCCTTCAGGCAGGCCTCATAGTTCGCAATCTCTGCCTCCACGCACTTCAGTAGTGCCAGCAGCTCCTGCCAGGATGAAGCAGAGCAAATGTGAGCAGACGGACCCCTGCTGCAGCCCAGGAGCCAGCGGGGCCGAAAGAGTGGGGTGGGGGCGGTAAGGGGGGGGGGGGGGAGAAGAGCAGTTCATTGTAGGGAATTTCTGAGCCAGAGGGTGATCAATCAGCCAGCACTACAGCCAGCCCCAGGCGAGCTGGGTTCTGCCCGAGCCTGGCCCAGCCCCATGTACCTGGTTCTCTGGGACAGGGGGAGGGTTGCGTGCATGCCTGAGAAACACCCCAGGGCCTGGTTCTTCTCAGTAACAAAACTTGAAGACTTCCCTTTTGAGTAAAACGGTTTCTAGCCAGCTCTCCTCCAGGGAGCCCCGATACGCTTGTGCCGCCCGACCCTGCTCCTGTCTCTGGCTGGAGGGCAGAGACAGGCAGTAAAGTTATCAGCAGGCTGGGATTTGGGGGTGCAGGGTCCCACCAGCCCCCGGCCCAAAGGAGAGCCCAGCACACCGAATGTCTCAGCTGCGGGAGGCAGCGGCTCTGCCCACCGCCAAGGCAAATGTCCCCGAGATGACGCAAGGCACAAAACCTGCACTGCCCTGTGCCTCGAGGGACGGCTGCGGCGACACGCGAGTGGGACAGCGTGCACATGCGGTTCGGTCACTGCCAGCGCTGCTGCGTCTCTGGGTGAGCGCAGGGAGCTCCACGTTCCCAGGGCTGCCGCAGCACAAAACTCACCTTGGGAGAATACTTTTCCCCCCCAGGGTGATCACTGGTCCTGCCAAGTCCCACCTTCTCTTTGCTGTCACTGGCCTCACTGCCCTCCTTCTCGTCCAGTTTGATTGCGACCGGGGCCTCTTCACCGGGTTTGATGGAAGGGGGGGAGCTTTTCCCCCCATCTGCGCACAGGGGAAGGAAGCGTTAGGAGCCATGGCAAAGGACTGGCATCCACTCCCGAAGTCAAAGGACACCGTCCCGTCACCGCAGGGGAGATGCCACCCCCCCAAAAGCTGGCAGGCACCTACCTGCAACAGCCAGCGGGCAGAACACACCGTCCTCTGTGAGGTGCAGCAGCCCGGTGCTGATAACGGGCCCCAGGTCCCTGACGGCCCGGTTGTAGCGCATGCAGTCGACGCGCAGCAGGCCGTCCTCCTCGCCGAAGAGCACCTTGGAGATGTGGGAGGTAACGGGGCTGGAGGGGCGGGTGGGGTTGGCCGAGCGGATGGGAGAGCGCAGCGGTGAGTTGAAGGCGCTGCCGATCTCGGAGGCAGTGTCCGTGCTCTCGTTGCTGGGGGTGGGAGAGGGCTGGGAGTGGGTGACCACTGCCACGGCGGCGCCCCCGCCACTCGTCTTGATGGACAGGGGAATGGAAAGATCCTTTTGAGATTCCTTCAGCTTCTCAGCCAGGACGTTGATGGTGTTGGGCTGGAGGACGGAGAGCTGGCCATCCGCAGCCCCCGTCGCGTGCTCTTGCTTTACCTGCCCTTTCCTTTTGTACCTGCCCAGGAACACAGCAGGGAAGGTGAGTAGTGGTGGAAGGAGGTGGGGGCCCAGCGCAGGCACTGCCAGCTCCGCACTCGGCACTCCAGGCTGTCTGCTGGGATGAAGCAAGGCCTGAAACATTTCTAGGTCACCCCCACTGCCACCAGCTTCTCTGACAGCACCCCACCCCACTGAACCGCTCAGCTACAGGTACTCCTACGCAGCCGGGGGGCAGAGGGGGCTTCCCAAAGGATGCTGTGTACCCCTGAGCTTCTTCCACAAGCCCCAAGAGCAGCCCCGCTGTGACCCCACCTTCCTGACCTTCACAGCAGCTTGAGCACGCCAACATTGTCACCAGGACTCGATTTGGCAATCAGCACCGGGGAACTGAGGTTCATTTTGGAAAAATGAAGCCCCCCAGGCAGGGCACACCACGTTTCCTTGGCCACCAGGCACACTTCAATGCAGCACAGCCAGCCTCCGCCCTCCAACCGCAAAATACAGCAATTTGTCAGCTACCAGGTGACCTCCTGCAGGTCAAGCTCCACCACCCACACAGCCACCAGTGGCACGAGAAAAGCCCTAGCAGGAGGGAGCTATGGAGGAGCCCCCCAGAGCTGGGCTATTCCATTTATTCAGGAACATTTGGAAAAGGGGGGAAAGCAGAGAAGCCCCAAAGTTTGCTGCCAATACACAGTTACTCAGGGCAGCCAAAATTCAGAGTTGATTATGAAGAGCTACAGAAGGGCTTCACAAAATCCAGCGAGTGAACAGCAAAATAGCAGGCCAAGAGAACAGCCCTAACTGCACGCACAGGTGCAGGCTCCAACACAGCTAACGGTGCTCAGGAAAGAGATCAGGAAGCCACCCCTGGTGGTTCTGCAAATGTCTGCTCCCTGCCCCTTGCCCTCGGCTCAAGTCGTCACCTGATGGCCGAGTTGGTGTTACGAACTTCTTCCTCCTCATCATCATCGTAGTCATCCTCATCGTCGGAGTACTGCTGGTGCTGTCGGACTGGGACCCGGCTGCGACCCACTCCTGCCGCAAGGTCTTCCTCCTCCTGCAAAACACCGTCGCTGATGGCCTGCCGGCAGTGGGGCAAGGAGGAAGAGCCACGTCCTCGGTCCAGCCGAGCACAGGGGACTTGCCCCTTCCGAGAGGAGACAGGGGACTGTTCCCTATGCTTGCTCAGTTTACCCACATTAATGCTAACCTCTTTTACCCTCTCACATTCCAGTCGGGGTTAGTGCAAGGGCAGGCAGGCTGCAAGGCAGGGGAAGGGCTTAGACTGGCTGACAGCCACCGTCCCATGGAGGTGAGGGACTGGAATTGAAAAGCTCAGCTCAAGTCAGGCATGCTGCCGGCCTGGAGCTCCAGCCTACCTGCATGGGGGATTTGGCGTAGTTGTGGTTATCCAGGAAGGCTGGCAACCTCTGCACGATGGGGTTGGGGTTTGCTGGAGGCGCCCCGTTGATACTGCTCGCTGACGTCTTTACCACCGGTTTGGATTTGCTGGGCGGGCTCTGCGTGGCCGCAGGGTGGCCCTGGCTGGCGGGCTCATCGGTGCCGTCTGCCATACAAGCACAGCACAGCCTTTCATGACCAGCACCATCACATTTTACTCAATGTCCTCTGCCACCCCTTGCCCACCCCACGTAGCAGGAGAGCTCTTACGCTCCACCAGACCATCACACCCACTTCCCTTTCCACCTCCAGTTGTCACAAGTGTCCCCAAACTTAAGCCCTCCCATTTTCAAGCTCCACGTCCCTCCAACGCTTCTCCCAGGCACAGAGGCATCTACCACACCCCAGCACAGTGTGCACAGAGCTGGGCTTGGAGAAAAGAAAGTGAAGCTGACCATAAAACTCCCTCAAGCTCCAGGTCAGCCAGCCATCGTCACCAGCCTGTGCTCGCTCCACGACAGGCCAGGCTGGCTGGCTGGCAACACCACTGGTACGGGGGTCTACCTGGATGGGTGCTCTCTGGAGTCACAGTCTTGCTGCTGGCTGGCTTTGCCTCTTCCGGAGGCTGAGACTCCTGAGACTTCTGGGTCTGGATCAGCTCAGGCTGAGTTACTCGGATAAGCTTGAAGGCAAATGACAGATAGAAACTGAGTGCTGGACCAGGGTGACCCAAACCATATCCCTCCTGTTCAAGCACTGCAGAAGGAGAACTTGCGAGGGTGAGCCAACTGCCGAGCACCCACACACACGATCAACCGACGCCATGGACAACCTCCCAGGTGAGCAGCAAAAGGCCAAGCAGCGAGGCTGGTTATCTCCTCTTCCCAGGAGGTATTTCCCAAGGCCAAAAAAACCCATAAAATCCAGGGCCTCTACAGCACAGGGTGATGCCCTGACAGCAGAGCCTATTCCCACCCCAGGCTCGCACTCTCTCAGGGCTTGGGCTGTCCTACCTGCTGCAAGGCCTCCAGCACAGTCTGGCGGTTCATCTTCAGGATGTGCAGTTTGGACTCGTACTTCATCCTCCGATCAGGCACCACCGCCATCAGGTTGAAGCGGATGTCGTGGTACGGCTCCCTGCAGGAAGGGACAGCAGACATCAGCTGCGAGCTGGCAGTGGAGAGCCCATCCCCCAGCAAGGGGGGTCAGCAAGCTGCCAGCCATACCCCGCACACCTCCTGCGGGCTCTTTCCAGGCAGCGCCTCCCCTGCCCTGGCGTTTAACACCAACGCACAGGAGGCTCTTCCCCCAAAACCAAGTCAACCTCACACTGGCTGAAGAAGCAGAGCAAGGTTACTTCGGCCCACAACGCAAAACACCCTTCACAGAGTCACAGGTTGGCTGAAGTGGGAAGGGACCTGTGGAGGTCATCTGCTCCAACCCCCTGCTCCACCAGGGTCACCCATGGCTGGTTGCCCAGGACCACATCCAGACGGCTTTTGAGTATCTCCAAGGATGGAGACTCCACAACCTCTCCGGGCAACCTGTGCCAGTGCTCGGTCACCCTCATGCCCAAGCATCCAAGAGGCCCAGATCAGGACCAGAAGCACCATTCCTTCTCCTATGGACACGAGCTAACAGGGACCTAATCTGGCCACTCTTACCCACGTGGCCATTTGCAGGGACTCTGCATCGCACAGAGTGCGGCTTCTCTGCATGCTCTGAAGGCAGGCAAATTGCAGGCAAGAGAAGGCAAGGAGGCAGCGCACCTGCACCCTTCCCAAGCAACATTCTCCACCCCCATTTCCACAACTTGCCACACATAGACCACAGTAGAAATAATCCAGGGAAAAATGGCGAGGGGGCAGTGCCTGCACCACGGCCTGGGACATTACCCTGCAGTGGCCAGGCCGATGCGCTCCATGATTACTCTCCTGGCTTTGTCCGTCCATTCCTCGTCATCAGCCCATGGCCCTGTGATAAGGAGACAGAGCTGGACTTAGCAAAGCAGGCCAAGGCTCCTGCTTCAGACTCACAGAGCGGATCCTGCCATCCCCACGAGAGGCAATCTCATGGCTCCCTTACATACCAGGGAGCAAGTCAAGAAGGGGCCCAGGATCCATTCCTCGTCATCAGCCCATGGCCCTGTGATAAGGAGACAGAGCTGGACTTAGCAAAGCAGGCCAAGGCTCCTGCTTCAGACTCACAGAGCGGATCCTGCCATCCCCACGAGAGGCAATCTCATGGTTCCCTGACATACCAGGGAGCAAGTCAAGAAGGGGCCCAGGAGGCAGAATCATAGAATCATTGAGGTTGGAAAAGGCCTCTAAGATCATCGAGTCCAA
>NW_008794884.1:293097-300210 GCF_000699145.1 Aptenodytes forsteri | reverse complement strand
CACTTGTCTAAGCCGTGAGCCGCCAGCTTCTCTAGGAGAATGCTGTGGGAGACAGTGTCAAAGTCCTTGCTGAAGTACAGGTAGACCACATCCACAGCCTTTCCCTCATCCACTAGGCGGGTCACCTGGTCATAGAAGGAGATCAGGTTGGTCAAGCAGGACATGCCTCTCATGAACCTGTGCTGGCTGGGCCGGATCCCCTGGTTGTCCCGCTCATGCCTTGTGAGCGCCCTCAAGATGAACCGCTCCATAATCTTCCCCGGCACCGAGGTCAGGCTGACAGGCCTGTAGCTCCCCAGATCCTCCTTCCGGCCCTTCTTGTAGATGGGCGTCACATTGGCAAGCCTAAGGACCACACTGTCAGCCCATACGTGGAACCCCCTGCCTCTGCCTTCCGAATGGAAAACGTGAGTTATCTGCAGGGCAGAAAGGTGAGATTTGAACCCTACAGACCACAAGCAATTCACAGGCTCTGGGCTCACAACGTCCAAGGAAATCCCAGCTCCTGCTGGAATCTACCTGCCACTGGATCTGGTGCCATGCTTAAGAAACCCAAGTACATGAAGGGGTACCTTACCAAAGGGCCTGACAGAAGCAAAGTCCTAGAGGGGATAAATAAGTGTCTGAAAGACAGAACTAGTGGTCAAGTTGTAAGAGGAGTAACCTGAGCAGCCTGCTGGGATCTGCACTGGGACCTTGTGCCTCAACACACAGTGGTTATTTGGCACAAGGAGAGAGTAAGGAGGACACAAATACTGCTTGCGATACCGAGTTATTTCAGAGCTGCAGAAGGACCTCATGACCCTGAGCAACTGGGGAGGAAAATGGCAAGGCTGGAAAAAGCAATGCAATGCATTTAGAAAGAATTGCCTTCTAGACACAGTCCCCAGCGCATAGGCTCCAAAACCAGCTATCAAAACTCAGGACAAATCTGGGAGCCACTGGAGTGATTCTCCACAAACATTAGCTAACGCCTTAGTGGCAATGAAAAATAGTACATACATTTGGACATACCAGGGTGTCTATTCGACTGTATCAACGAGTAGGGACAGGCGGGCTCTTACCGTGGTCAATGGGATAGACCTTCAGCCCGTCCAGCTCAAAGAGCCGTCCCTTGATGGGGACGTAACTGACAAAATGAAAAGCCTCCATGGTTCGCACAGCGCTGATACCATTCTGCTTTTCCGGCAAGTGCCGTGGCTCCGGCCTGCGAGGGCAAGAGAGGCGAGAGGTCAGTGGAAAGTCAGCCACCTCCAGCAAAAGTGAGCTGCGAGACGCCCCCTCGCTCACCTGGCATGGCTGTTATGGGCCTTGGCCAGCTCTGGGGCATTGCCGATGGCATAGCCTTTACTCTGCAGCGAAGAGCAAGAGAGGAAAACAATTGAGAAGTGACAGGAAACAAACAAAATGCTTCACCCACCAGCTCCCCACTCCCTCACTCCATCCACACACAGGACTGGGAGAGCAACTTTCAGGCACATCCTCTGCTCTGCTGAGTTACAGGTAAAACCCAAGATGAAAAGAACACACAATTTCTGCTAAAGAAATTACAGTTAGAGAGAAACACAGGCTTCAAGATAGGTCTGAAGGTAGGAGAGAGGACTTTTGATCATAGACTTAGAGAACGCACCTGGGCTAGGGAATAACACGACAGAAGGCTCAGAGCTATGCCCAGTGTAAGGGGACCAAGGCTCTGAGCAAGGCAAGGTAGGAAGACGAGAGAGAAGAGGCAATACTGACATATCGTGCAGCCACAAAGGGCTGGGAAGGAGCCAGCTCATCAGAGCATCACCCTGAGAGGATAATGAGAGGCAGCTTCACATGCACCACCCATGCACAGCCCTGCACACCTCCGCCCCTACCTCAGGGCTGAATCCTTTGGTGAAATCCTTCATGCGGCTCAGCGTGGGGCCCAGGTCGACATTGTTGCAATTCAGGAGGACGCTCAGCAGGGCGTGGGTGGCACAGGAATTGGGGATCAGCTGGAGGGTGACACAGGGACCATCTTAACCAGCAGGAACAAGGCAACCCTTTAACAACCCCTCAGAGTCAACAATAATCAACTGAAAAGTACTGAGGCAAGAACCACTTGTGAGAGCAGAGACTTGACCTCGGCTCTCAAAGGAAGGGAGGAGGTCGGTCTCATTTAGTGAGCCACACCATGCCCCCACGGGCATCTGCTCACAGTGCAGGCCACGGACAGGCTCGCAGCCCTCACTAAATTCCCTCCAACCTGGAGCTCAGGGCAGAGACTCCCAGGACAGAGGAGCTGCCCTCAGGACCAGCAAGAGCAGTGCAGCCTCTCAGTACCACATTGCTTCCCTGAGGTGTCACACGAGACACCGCCCCCCCTCTTTCCCCTCGCCTCCAGGCTACCTGGTGAGCAAAGAACATGTTATTAACGATGTCATCGTCGATCACCGACGTCTCATCCACCAGGGTAGAGACCTTCCGGCGTGATCTGCGCTCCTCAATCCACTTGAACAGGAAGATGAACCCATACACAGGGCTGCGGAGAGAAGGCAGCAGCTGCACCATTTTGGACGGACCACACCAGTGGGGCTGCTCTGCCCAGCGCCAGAAACCTTCTGTTTCAAACCACGGGCAGAGCAAAGACAGGGAGGGAAAGCAAAACCACCAGTCCCATCTTTCTGGAAGTGAACATCCCTGTTACCCAGGACACTCTCCTGCGCCGATGCTCCAGGCTCAGACAACAATTGAGCTTGAAAACTTCGGGGTTTGACAGGTCTTAAAAGGCTCAAGACAGAGAAATGGGAGGTGAAATCCACCTCTGGACACTGACTGACCTGCAGAAAAGTGCCTGACCACCAAATGACCCCTCCTTTTATACATCAGGCTTTTAAGAAAGCAACAGTCTCAAAGCCATTTTAAAGCACTGAGACAGGGAGAAAGCCCACGCTGCAAGCACACCAGCTTGGCACCGCACCTCTCCATGAGGAAAGGGAGATGAATCCCCTGAAGTATGTCCCCCACCCGCCCCACGAGGTCTTTCTTAAGGCATGAGATCACCTGTCTGCCCCAGACCTGACAAAGCACTCCTGGCTCATCGCTTACAATACTGACCAACGAGTTCACACGGGCCCTTCTGACCACCTGGCGATGAGTTCCCAGGCCCACAGACACATTCTGCTTAACAAAACTCAGATTTCCATGCCTATGACTTACCCTTGGCATTTGCTCTGCAGATCATAAATCTCTTCAACCTGCACTCCCTTGACCCCTGCAAACAAAGGGCAGAAGCTGGTGTAAAGCCCACCAGAAAGGACTAGGGGTAATGTCAAGCATGAAACCAACTTTGCAGGAAGGCTTCTTGTACTCACCAAAATCTTCGACCAGGAGTGTGAAGAGACCTGAAAAGGAACAAAGCCAACCGGTTACTTCTGGCTGAAGAGAGCAGAGAGGAAACCTGCTGCCACTGGCCCCCGAAGGTCCCACGTGATCCCAGGCCAAGGCGCAGCCAGAAAAACTGCAGCACAGGGACACCGGGATCACGCTGACTCCCCAGCAGCAGAGCTGTTGAGCCCTGGCTCGCTACAGAGGTGCTCTGGCTCCCTTCATCCCTTCATCCCCATTCATCATCCTCTTCCTCAAGAGGACCTGAACCAACGCTCTTCTGTTGGAGCCAGATGAAGCTGGACCCACCTTCAGCATCCTGACCATTGCAGATGACCTGCCAAGCAAATCCCCACCACGAACAGCAGCAGGGAGCACCTAAACGACACACGCTCTTCTAACTGGAGGGAAACGTGGCTGAATAGATCACAGGATATTTTTAAAAAAGATCATTTATGTTCTTGTTAGCAAAAGGCACCAGTGAAGGGAAAGCCACCTCAGAACAGCAGGGCTGCAGGGGAGCCTGAGGGCCAAAAGGCTCGTCTTCATCTCCCTCTCTCCTGGGGGACCAAATCCAAGAGCCTGTCTCCAGTGACTACGAAATTCCCACTACAGGACATAACCAGGGATACAGAGACAACGGCAAAGAGACCGAAGGATTATGAGACATCAGCGACTAAGCAGCAGCTTCCACTACGATGCTGTAGCAAAGGCAGTCAGCCCCATTTTCAGGCGGTCCCCCCGCACGCAGAGTTAGCGAGCTCGAGACTGGAATAATAAATCTGCTTCTTTCGCTCCCATATAAAGACTGCTGAAAGCCTGGGAGGAAGCCCAGGGAATATCAATAAGAAGGATTCAATCCTGAGAAACATCCCTGTAAGCAAAGGATTTAAGGAACCTGATGTAAGTGGCTCAATCGAAAAGGGAAGAGCCGCCCAAGGGGCTTCCACACCAAAGTTAAAATAACTAAAACAGAGAGGAAACTTCTGGGGAGCAAAAAGTCTCCATTAATTTAGCAGAAAATGTTGTATTTCTTACAAAATTGTCAGTGAGAAGAAACACGCTATGGAAATAACGCTTCAGACCAGTGACAACCTCCTCGCCGTGCAACACCATTACACCAAACCCCAGCACCTTTCTGACAGAGACGTTTTTGCTCAAAATACTTGACGCCGTGGAGGGCTGTGTCGTACAGGTGACATCTACAGAGACCTCAGGCAGCGCCGCAGCCTCGCTGCCTTCCTTGCAGCAACCCCCTTAGGGCAAGCGGTCCTTGCAGACCATAAGGGTCTTCAGATGCTCATTACAGCCATGGTTCTTGTTCCCTCTTTAGATGGCGTCTGTTACGGAAGCGGGAGTCGCAGCTGTTTACAGTTACAGTCTCTCAACTGTAAAAGCTTCTGCAAAAGTCGAAAGCCTTGCTCACTTTCCAATTTCAACAGTTACAGTCTACTGATCACAGCAAAACATGTGCGACGCGAGATGTGAACCGTACCACAAGCTCTGCCTCGCAGTCAGCGAAGAATTGCATCAGAGCACGGCCTTGCAAATACAAACAACCGTAAATGCCGAAAGCAGCGCTGCTCCTGCAGGTGCCACCAGAAGGAGAAGACCAAGCAGGACTTCCAACCTCGCTGTGGCTCAGCCCGGAGCACTCCCACATCTCCGCAGCAGCTCTCCAGGACCGTGCGTCAGACTGGCAGGGCTGCACCGGAGGAGATGGGAAGTCAGCCATCGCGTGTTTTCCTCCCGTCTGATCAACATCACCGGGGAGTCAGAGAGAGGATGAAGCCAAACTCCTCTGAGTGCACCGTGAAAGGACAAGAAGTGACGGGAACAAGCTGCAGCAAGAGAAATTCTGACTACGCACCCGGAAAAAAACAATTCTTCGCTACCAGTGTGGTCAGCCCTGGGACCGGGGCGCAGAGATCTCCTTCTCGGGCATATTCAAACTCAACCAAACATGGCCATGAGCAACCTGAACTACCTTTGAGGTTAGCTCTGCTTTGGGCCAAAGACTTCCAGGGTCCCTTCCAACCACGGTTTTTCTCTGATTCACTTCAACATTTTGTATTACCTCAGCATCCACGAAAGGCATAGTCCTGCTGCTGCTATCGCTCCTGGAACACCCAAAACCCCCATCCCAAATTACTTGGGTCAGCTGGAGGAAACATTCTGGTGTCCACAAGCACACGCAACACTACGCCAGCAGCCTGGAAGTTCCCAAGGCTCCCCTCTCTGCCCAAACAGCCATGGCAGACACGGCCAAATCTGGATCTGCCGACCCTTCGTGACAGGTAAAGCACGGAGAGCTTTCAATCCCAAGCCCCGTGGCGAGGGCTGGGCAGCCTATGGGATGTGCTGAAGGCCGAGAGCAGTGCGCGGTCATTCCTAACCGCTGTCCCAGCTGCCGCCTCTGTGTCTGAACCTCCGCACATCCGAAGGAGCGCAGCTGCGGCGTGCGGAGAGCCCGCCTCTGCCCAGGCAGATTATCTTCCAAGCAAATAACCTTCCCTCCCAGGTGTGAGAATCCAAACCATGTCCTGCCTTCGGTATCGTCATGAAGAAGAAGGAGGAGGATGGGAATGATTTGGGCAAGTCCCGAGTACCGGTAAAAAGAGGATAAAGAGCAGCAAAACCTGGGCTGACTGGGAGACCAACAGCAGACAGAATCCTTCTCTGAGTGCAGGAAGACGAGTATAATGGCAGGGGTCCAATTTCCTCACCCACAGACTCAAAAATACACCACCATATCCCAAAGACCAGCTCTCAGCCTCCCAGAGGACCACCCCATGTCACACTATGGCAACTCAGACGCATTAAAACAACGCTCAGCCAATACCCCAGCCAACACCGGCTTTGGCCCTCTAATCCTAACCCGCAACCACCACAGAAACCACCTTCCCCGACACAGCGGGAAGGGGACGCCTGTGACCATCCTGCTCCCGGCTGCTCAGGCTCCATACTGGGTTGTTCAGCAGCTTTCCTGAGCTACCTGTGGGTGAGAGTTTGATCCACCTGCTCAGCAATCCACCTGCGATGACAGGATCTGTCACACGTGGGACAGAGACACCACCCTCACGTGCTCCTGAGTGACAGGCACACGGGTTCTCCTCAATCGCCCACAAAGCTCTGGGGTGTCAGAGCTATTTTCTGCAGCAAGGGGTATCCCATACGCATGCTTCTCCCTGGATTTCAGCAATATTTCAGGGTGTATTTGCAAACGACAGGAATGCTTCATGCTACACCCTCGCAGCATTTCAGGTGTTTTCCACAGAGACCCCTGAGTTTATCAGATCGCACACACATACAGGTGTCCGGGACACCTCGGACCCCATGTACAAGTGCTACCAGAGCCCAGGCCCTCTCTGAGCCCTCACAGTGCCCCTGCAGCCCTATTCACCCCATCCCTGCCCTCATCCCACACCTGCACCCCTACACGCAGCCTCCTGACATCCCCTTTTCTGTCTGCCCTACGCCTCATAACCTTTCCCTAAGTCCTCCATAACCCCCCCGAGCTACGTCCCACACACCGTGACCGCCCTCATCCCACACCTGCACCCCTACACGCAGCCTCCTGACATCCCCTTTTCTGTCTGCCCTACGCCTCATAACCTTTCCCTAAGTCCTCCATAACCCCCCCGAGCTACGTCCCACACACCGTGACCCCGCACAGCCCCCCTTCCCCCCAGGACCCACACTGCTCCTGCCCCACACACCCCTACACCCTCGCCTGCCCTCCCGACCCTCCGCCCCCGC
>NW_008794884.1:290457-291709 GCF_000699145.1 Aptenodytes forsteri | reverse complement strand
GCCGGGGCCCGGGGCCAGCCGTACCGGCCTGCCAGCAGCACGCCCCATCCCCCAGCGCTCCCCACACCCTGCTCCTGCCCCGGGGATGGGGCTCGGCCGGCAGCACCAAGACGCAGGTGGGGCTCGTTCCCCTCATGCAGAGGAGATGGGGGGCAACAGCGCTGTACCTGCCCACCGAAGTTGTCTCCTTCCACCCCCCCCCGGGGTGGGTGAGGACATGTTCATGTTCGTTCAGCCCCTGGAAATTTCTGGGGACCCAGGTTGCCTCTGTTGGCTGGTTATCATGAGAGGCAAGGCCGGAACGTGAGCTGTGCCGAGCCCCTGGCAAAAGCCCTTCCACTCCAGCCTTACAGACATAAACCTGCCCAGGAGGGCCAGGCTCAGCCGCCGCAGAGATTTACGGAGATTTACCAGGAGGGGGAGGCCCTTTCAGGGACCGCTTTCTTCTGGTCTTTGTTCCTGCTCAGTTTGAAACATCGCTGGCCCCAGTGTCGCCTCCAGCCTCTGCCGCAGCTCACCTCAGGGCCAGGTCCCACGCGTAGCAGAGGCGCTGGGATCCCCTCGCTGCCTCCCCCGCGGTGGGCAGCCCGGCCCTGCTCTGCCGAGTACAGAGGATCGCTCGGAGGCAACAAGGTGCAGGCATTTCAGCGGCGTGGCTCATTGCAAGCGCTTCAGAGACATTAAATCCAGGCCCTGAGGAATCAGACTTCTGTCTCTTATTTCTGGCTTTACACCCATGTCCCTCCTTGTCTCTACTTGTTGGTTATTGTTCTCCTGTGCCCCCCAGGCCTGCAATTAAGCAAATCCATGTGCTTGGCTCCAGTCTGGCCCGTAAATCAGTGCTACCGGCTCCACTCCCCCCACTGCAGGACGTGTCCCGGCCCGCCAGCCCCACCACAGCTCTTCCATCCCAGGAGACACCCCATGCAGGCACCCTGAGTTTGCAGGAGAGGTAGGACGGGGAGCTGGAGAAGAGATCATCTCCACGGGCGCACCGTGGGACAGGGCAGCGATGCCGAGGGACTTTGCTCCCACCAGAGGCACCGCAGCAAGCCGTGGTGCTCTGCTGCTGCAGCACACACACACAGGAGGAGTGATGATATCATGACCTGGCTTTGTGCGAGCTATTTAGGGGGTTAGGGGGTTTAATTATTATTATTATTATTATTATTTTTCTTTCCCGTTCCTCTGCCTGTGAACAATGCCCATCCCGGCAGGGCTGCGGTTCACGCCATTGTGTGGGGCTGGCCTG
>NW_008794884.1:279269-280798 GCF_000699145.1 Aptenodytes forsteri | reverse complement strand
GTGGGACGGGGCAGCGAGGCCGAGGGACTTTGCTCCCACCAGAGGCACCGCAGCAAGCCGTGGTGCTCTGCTGCTGCAGCACACACACACAGGAGGAGTGATGATATCATGACCTGGCTTTGTGCGAGCTATTTAGGGGGTTTAATTATTATTATTATTATTATTATTTTTCTTTCCCGTTCCTCTGCCTGTGAACAATGCCCATCCCGGCAGGGCTGCGGTTCACACCATTGTGTGGGGCTGCCCTGCCTCAGGAAAGGGGAGATCCTTATCACCCCAGGCTGACCGGGTGAGTGAGCTCATGGCGGGCGAGGAAAGCAAGCAAGCACCTTGCCGGCAGCCTGCGGGTGCTCTCCACGCACTTACCCCCCAACCCCTGCATTTGGGGGAGGCCCTGGGGGCTGGCTTAGCTCCACCAGCCAGCATCAAGCCCCCCCAAACCAGCCTTGTCCCACCCAGCCCCGCAGGGCCGCCAACCACCAGAAACACACCCAGGGTGGGGTTCAGCCCCCCCCAAACTGTGCTGGGGCCACCTTCTTCTGCATGTCCCCGCTCCCGCCCGGGCACAGTGATGGCGGTGGCATCAGTGCCTCTCCCATGTTTACCCAGGAACGGGTCTAACCTGCCCGCAGCCACTTGCTTTCCTCCCCGACTCTACCCAGCCCTAAAACAGTCTGTGGCTGGCGGGGGAACAGAGGGGAAGGGGGAGCTGCACCCAGACACAGACTGGCACTGCTGAGCATGTCCTGCTGCCACAGGGAAGGTTGGAAGGAGCCCTGTCCCCCAGCGTACACCCTGGGCGGCACAGCACAGCTCCAGCTCCCCAGGCACAGCAGACGACAGGGCTCATCCTGGGCACGGAGGCTTTTTGAGGTGATGCTCAGTTTTTCCCCCCCGCGAGAGCAGGCATCATCTTTCCCAGGCCCCGTGCTGGCGTGGAAAGAGCCTGGAGCCATCAGCCGCTCCCTGCGGCGCCGCGCTCAGCCCCTTTATTTGCAGAGAAAGCCATCCAGCAAGCTCCCTGGGGTGATGGCACAGCAGCGGCACCGCACGTGCCGAGCCCCAGCCCACCCCAGTGACCGTGGCCCCGCACCTGCCACAGCACCCACCAAGAGGAAGGAGGGGGGCAATGCGGCCCACCACACCGCCCAGTGTGTGGGGCCACCACCTCAGAGGTGGCCCTGCAGCCACAGAGGGTGATGGGGACCTGCCCGGGAGCTGGCCCTGGCATCCCATCCACCGCAGCCGGGGGGACCGGGCTGGCGCCGCTGCAAGCCACCCGCCGGGGCAGGAGGCCCCTGGGGCCGCCAGCAGCACGGGGCGCTTGTCCTTGCCCACGGCCACCCCACGTCCATTACCCTGCCCTCTCTAGGTGGCCACCGCTTGCCGGGGCACACGGTTCCTCTCGCCATGGGGTTTGGCCATCCGTCCCTTCTTGCCCACATCCACGCGGGCCAGGGCGTGCTTGGCCTGGGCCAGCTTGCTCTTGTGGTGGGGGCGGCTGCCCCACCACAGGCGGGGCGGGGGGT
>NW_008794884.1:267552-278504 GCF_000699145.1 Aptenodytes forsteri | reverse complement strand
AGGCTGTTTTGCGCGTGCGCCTGTCTGCTGTTGGGGGGGGGGCGGCTGCCGCACCAGAGGCGGGTGCAGTACTCCTCCACCCTTCGCAGATTTTGGGAGCTGATGAGGTGCATGATGTCCTTGAACCAGGTTTTGGGAGCCTGTGGCGCCAGCCGGAGCTCAGGGCAAGGCAGGCGTGGGGGCTCGTCCCCCCGCTCCCGGGGGAAGGTGTGTGCCAGCTGCTCGCTGGCAATCACCTCCAAGGCCGTCTTGGCCACCGTCTGGGTGAAGCCGTGCTCCAGTGTTTTGCAGTAGTAGACGCCGGCGTCATGGCGGTGCAGCTTGCGGAAGAGCAGCCCTTGCTCCGTCTGCAGGATCCGCTCATCCATCTTCACCTGTCGGCCACCGCAAGGTTCGGGGGGGTCCGGGCCCAGCCCCACATCCCTCTCGTGTCCTCACAAGGGGAGCAAGGCAGGTGCAGGGGGAGCCTTACCTCGTCTCGCTGCTCGTCAGGGGGCCTCTGGACAAACCACTGCACGCTGGCCTGCGGGGACCGGGGCACGCACTCCAGGAAGGTGCTGTTGTCCTCTGCCCCATAAAGCACCTTCTCCTCAACGCTCTCAAAATCATCCACTGGGGCGAAGATAGACACGGGCTCACGGGGAGGGCAGAGCCAGGCTTCCATGTGCCCGGGTGTCAGCTCCCCTGTGCCACCGTGTGGCTTCAGTCCCCTTCTCCCCCTCTCCCTGGGGACAGACCCCAGCCCCAGCAGCACCCACCTTCTCTTGGGGCACCCCTTAGTCTACGGGACGGGGAGATGAGGGTGCCCCAGCCCAACTGGGATGGCCGCAAGCCCCTCCGCGTGCCGAGGGCTGTGGATGCCAGGACATCTCGGGGCACCTGGACGAGCCCCTCAGCCCTGTGGGCCCCCCCAGTCTCTCACCAGTCAGGTTCTGGTCCAGACACTGGTGCACAGGGTTGCCGTGGCGGACATCCTGGCGGCGATAGCGGCGCTTGCCAGAGGGCTGGTAGCGGGTGCAGGCAGTGCCGTCCCAGGCACAGTAGGGATCCCTGGCCAGGCAGCATTCGGCACAAGACGTGCCGTAGGTCTCGCACCGGTGCAGCCGTACCTGGGCCACCCCCAGGCTGGAGCCCACGTAGAGCGTTTGCTGGGGAAACAGCACTGAGAAGGTGATGCTGGCAGCCACTGCAGGCACGGCACCCAGGGTCCCCAGCCGGGACTCCCCCAGGGCAAGCACCATGAGGGCTTTGAGAGGCTGGTGACAACAGCTCAGTCTCTCCTGGTCACCCGCCCTGTCCCCAGACCCACGGCGGAGCTGTGTCCGTACTCACGCGCTTGACGGAGATCTCCATCTGGGTGATGGGCACAGGCGCCTGCAGGGGAGGAGAGTGGACGTGAGGCTGGCGAAAACCTCACCACAGAGAGCCCAGCTCGTTCAGAGCCACCAGGGCGTTGGGGAGGGGGGGGCACAGGGAATGTTTTTGAGGAGGGTGAAAACACCCCCAGCCGCCCTCTGCCCTCACAGCCCTGAGACCTCCCAGTGCCCAACAGTGATGTCCCCAACCTGAGCCCATCCCGCTGCCCCCCTCCCTTGCAAGCGGGGCAGCAAACGGCACCTTAAAAACCTGCAGCTCCTCCAGGACGATGTCCTCAGTTGTGGCCGAGCTTGTCTTCTGCAGGACCACCACCTTCAGCACTGAGCCAGCGTCTGCGGGGAGGAGGAAGAGGATGGAGGTGTGAGCGCCCTGCCATCGCGCACCCCAGTAGCACGCCCACCGGTAGCTCCAGCGACAGGGCTCCTTCCTGCATGCCACTCCTGCCACTCACCCGTCCCGAGGAAGAGGACATCGTGCTGCCCATCCTCGGCCTCCACCCGGTCCACCACGAGCTGGCGCAGGCGGTGGGGCAGGTCGGTCTTCACTAGGAGGGGCCGGCGGTGCCGGGGGTACACGGGCTTGTACATGAGGGGGTGAGCACGGGCGAAGTGCAGCACCTCGTCGGGGAAGTCCTTGGTGGTGCCATACTGCCGCCGGGGCTGGTTGGTGGTCTTGCTGGGACACTGTGGGGACGAGCGGGGACCAGCTCAGCCCAGCCACCCCAGCACCTATCCCTCCTTCCCCCTCCATTGCCCGACAGAGCTGGTTTGGGTCCCTCCCCACCTTCCAATTTGGGATCCATCTTCTCCGCCCCTTTCCAGACCTTGGTCCCCAGCTATCCAGGGGTGGATCCCATAGGGAGCCCATCCCAGCAGGTGAGAAGATGGGGAATTTCCCCCCTCCCCTCCTCCCCCCCCCGAAGAGCAATTGGAGGAGCTGAAGGGACCCGGAGCTCCAGGGAGTCGCTCACCACGCCCGGCCGTGGGTAGGGCACCCTGCCCTCATAGGCACCCCACTGGTGGTGGGGGCTCTCCCGGTGGGCGAAGGGCCCGTTGAAGACCTCCCGGATGTCGGCCATGCGGTATGCACAGATGGCGGAGCCCTGGAAGACATGGCTGAAAGGGGACGGTGAATGGGATGAGCAGAGCCATGCTCGGTGCCGGCGGCATCGGTGGGGGTCATGGGAGCACCGACATCTCCGTACGGACCAGGGAAGAGCTGGCGGAGGTTGGGGAGCAGCCAGCAGCCACTTGGTGATGGGGCAGGTCATGGGCGGCTGCAGCTGGATGTTGCCAGAGGCTGGAGCTGGACCACCCACCTGATGGTGCTGAAGAGGGCATAGATCTCCGGGCTCTTCCCATCCTTTGTCCTCAGCAAGAAGACATCCTCTGGGGATGAAACCATGGGGTTTCTCCTGGAAGCCCAGGGGCTTCCCAAAGCCACCGACTAAGGGACCAGCCCTGGTGAGGTCCCCGGCTCCATGCACCCCTTACCCAGCTCATCGAAGTGGGTGTCTATGCCACCGGGGCCGGGGACGGAGCACACCAGCCGGGCTTTGTTGAAGGTACTCCACTTGTTAACCAGCACCCTTTGGCCACCAGCATCGTTCTGCAGGGACAGGGAGCATCAGGGCCACCACTGTGACTTGGCGTATCCCTGTCCCCCACGGTCCCCATCAGCATCTTACCACACAGACCCGCGCCACCCGGCTGACGATGGTGTGCTCCTTGCTGTCTGCCTCCACCACCTTCTCCGTGAAGAAGAAATAGGCTTTGTCGTTGTCCCGGTCATCATTGTCTGGGATCAAGTGGGCTGCCACAAATTTGGGGTCTACAAGCAAGAGCCAGCCACGTCAGGTGAGGCGAGAGGGCACGGCCACTGCCTCCGGACCCCCACACCATGCTGGGGCTGGATGCCAGCCGGGAGGACCCCCAGACCCTGCTGCCCCGGTGCCTTTCCCTGCTCGTACCTGGCATGGGGGATGCCCCAGCCACCACAAGGCTCGTGGTCCCCGGCATTAGCCCAGCCGGGGGGAATGGAGGGGCAGAGGGGAACCGTTACCGTTGAGTAAGCGCTGGTCCACCTCGGTGCGCAAGGCGGAACGGGTCCCCGTGCTGCGGAAGATGCCGGGATCGCGGCCAAAGAAATCTGCGGTGAGGCCAGCGTACAGCTCCCCACCTGGCAAAAACACCCCACCGCGGGGCTGAGAGCCAGCCCGGGCTGACACGGGGAACACCCCTGGCCCTGGCACCCCACAGGCTCTCAGTTCCCGAGGAAGACAACCCACCGATGACGGTGCTGGTGAAAGCGCGGCTGGGCTCGTGTGGGCACCTGCCCCGGCCGGTCTCCACGCTGGCAGGGTCCAGGCTGAAGGTGTGCTGGGTGAGGGGGAGCAGGTAGGTGAGCCCCCAGCCGTGCCCCGGGCAGCGGGGCCGTGCCTGGGCATGCAGGGGCTGGCGCTGGTCCCTGCCCAGCTCACAGGCACCTCACTGCAAGCATCCGCAGCCCCAGCGCTCCCAAAGAGACCGTCTGGAAGCAGGATCCATGCTTTTTGAGGCAAGTCTGATGCTATGAGGATCTGCAGCAACCAGAGGGACCTGCCAGCCCCACCACTCGCCCATCAGCCTGGCTGGAGGCATCGTGGTACGGGCAGGGCTCCCGCTGCCCGCACGGTGCCAGGCTGCAAGGAGGGAACAGGGGGCTCTGCCTCTCCACCCTGGCCAACGTGATTTCTGAGCAGCGAGCTGGGAGAGGAGGAAACGCCACCCACGCTGCAGCTCTTGGCAGGACACCAGCCCCAAGGGACATGTCTGGAAAGGCGATGCCGGGCCAGAAAGGTGGGGAAACTAGGGAGGGGGTAGCACAAGGGCAAAGGGAGCTGGTTCCTGACACCCCACCCCAGTATTCAGCATGGGGCAAACACCGCATCCAGCACCCCCACGCAGTCCCGAAGCCCCCCAGGAAGGAGGTGGAAGATGGGGATCTACCTCCCAGGGGTGTCCCGCCGGGGATGCTCAGGATGGGCACCCCACCATGGTGCTGCCCTACCTCTCCGCGGTGCCCCACGTAGACGAAGGCGCAGACGGGGTGGAAGGCGCCCGTCCCGCAGGCCAGCAAGTGCGTCCGGTTGTAGGGGTGCAGCACACGGACATAGTTGGCGCAGTCGGTCTGGGGGGACAGCAGGGGAGGGGAAAGCTTGTGGGGGGCTCGGTGCTTCGCCCACCCCCATCTCCCTGCCTGGGGCCCCATGACGATGGGCGAGCCCCAGCCCTGGCTCCCTGAGCTGCACCCAGGCTCTCCGCCTTCACCCCGGTGCCAGGGGTGCGAGATGGCAGCTTGCACCCACCGGCAGGGCTTGCACGGACTTGATCAGGGTGGACCCCAGCCCATTGCAAAAGGACAGCGCTTTTTACTGGTCCTCCTGCCACTGAGAGCATCCCCAGGGGAACCACACATGATCCAGCCGGCACCTGGCCATCTCCTGCCTATGGGCACCCGCACGCTCACCCCATCACACAGCCCACGCCGGCCGGGGGAGCAAGGTCACCTGCCCAGCAAGCTCCTGGCAGCAGCTCCCACACCCATCCCCAAGCACCCGGGGACTCTCCTCTTCCCGGCACCCAGGACATGACCAGATGCAGGGATGTCCTTCCCCATCTTGTTCCTGCTTGCACCAGGGATGAAACAAGAGGAGGAAACGTGGGAAACAGAGACGGATACCCATGGGCATCTTTGGCTGCCTCCAGGACAGCCCTGATTGCTACTGTCTGGGATTGTCCCCTTCTACCAGGGACCAGTAGTGACGACACCCCCGGGGCCGGAGACCTGCCACCTCTGACCCTGTGTGGTCTCTCCTGGCAGTTCCCGCTGGAAAAGGGCTCCCATCCTTCTCCTGCTTGGGCGTCACCACCATTAGCTAGGCAGCTCGCCCCAGCCAGCGCCAGCCCTGCCTGCCCCCCATCTTCCCCCCCGGCAGGACGCAAAGCCACTCATCTGCTGGGAACACCGCCACCGAGCTGCCCGGGGGTTCCCAGCCTCCCCGCTGTTTATTTTCCCTTTCCAAAGAGCCTCTAAAATAGCAAGTTAAAAAAAAATATATACGTTCAAGAAAAATAAAAAATTGAGCCTGCCCCGGCTTGGATCTGTCGGTGAGAGCTTGTAAAATAAACACACAGAGCAGGACAGGGACTCCCGGGAGCAATTTGTCTGGGCTGGGGGAGCCTCAGGGACTTTCTCCCCGCCATAGTCCTGTTTCATATCAGGGCAGGAGGATGCAAAGAGGGGTAAGGTTTGGGGAGTGAGGTCACTGAACCTGAGCGAGTCACAGATTTCCCACTGTCAGGGGAAATGGGCCAGACCACCTCGCTGGGGTCCAGAGCACAGCACGGGGCTTTTGGTCCCTCCGAGCTCAGGTCTCGGAGCCCAGCCATCCCTGCCTGCTCGGTGCAGCCACGTTTGGGGCATGCTGGGCACCGCTCTGCAGCCGCGGGGCTGAGCAGAGCCCCAGGGACGAGATTTCCAGAGCTCGGCGCAAGCGTCTCACATGGCCAGGCTTGGTCGCCAACTCCCTGCCTCAGTTTCCCTCGTGCACCAGGATGGTCCCTTGCTCTGCCCCGGCATTAACTGGCCTGAGAGCCCCCACGGGGCCATCCCCAGTGGGATGACACGGCACAGCTCTGGTGCAGGGGGAGCCAGCTGGCATCGGGGCACTAGGGGACCCCCTCCAGCTCAGGGCAGAGCACGCATGGGGCGAGACTCACCCCTGGGTCCTTCCCCTTCCGAAAACACTCCTCCGTCTGCCCAGGGAGGGGCGGCCAGTAGATCTGGAACACAAAGAACCTGTTGGAGCAGGGAGGGGGGACAGTCCCCAGGCTGCCAGTGGCATGGTGATGGAGAGAGGGACCAAAAGAGGGACCAACAGCTCCCCAGAGCCCACGCAGCCCAGGGATCCCACCCTGTGACTCAGGGCAGGACCATTCCTCCTGGGGAGATGCACCGTGGCGGTCACAGCCCGCAGCCGGGCTGGATTTGGGTGGTCATGCTGCGGATGGCCGGAGCTGGCCTGGAAGGGGGTGGACTTGTGGGTGGTGTGGGGAAAGGGTGCTGGGGGACAGCAGGGAGTGATGGAGCCCGAGTCCCCCACAGCCTTCGGCGGCTCTCGGACCAAGGGCAGCTTCGGTACACAAGCCCTTGACCCCGTCGCGGTGACCCAGCACGTCGAGGGGCACTTCATTTCCTCCTCCGCTTTCTTCAGCTAGAAACGGCCCAGAGCCACGTTTAAAAAACAAGAAGTCAAAGTGGAGAAAGTGAAGGAGGAGGCGAACCACCGCTCAGCATCCTCGCTCTGCTCCGTCACCTCTTCCACCAAGGAGCCAGGAGAGGTCTGGGGGCTTTGCCAGCTGAGCCCTGGCACAGCTCATTGCAGTGACGGGTGCTTTTAGCTCCTTGTCTCTGCAGGCATTCAGCTGTATATTTGGCCCGTGAAGGGGATGCCCGGAAGGGGATGGGGAGCACTCGCTCTCCCGACGGCAGCTTTTTAGGAGAGTGGGGTCCGAGACCCCAGTCAGCACCCAGAACTCAGGGGTGGGCTGTGCCATCGGTTGCCAACCACGACTAATTGCTGGCTAATTGCCCTGCAGCCACCATGGCCAGGCCTCCCTTGTCAGGCAGCACAAGTTTTCAGGTGACTTTCGGGGCACTTGGGACGGGGACATCCCCAGGGCAGGTCTTGCTTCATGGTGGCTTCACCTGGCTCGGCCGGGCATCCCCCCGGAGGGGCAAGGGGTGCATGGGGGGCCAGGGTGGGGATGGAGACCCCAGGGTGCACAGGGGCCAGAGTGGGGACGAAGACCTCAGGGTGCTCAGCAGGACCCGGCTCACCTCCTTGGCGTCCGTGCTGGCCCCGTCCAGGAGCAGGGAGTAGAGCGTATCCTTCCCCCCGATGAAGAGCCGGTCGCGGTACTCGTCCAGGTAGAGGGAGCGGAAGCCCAGGAAGCCTCGGTGGCCAAAGAAGAGGACAGAGCGGTTGGTGCCCAAAAGTTCTGCCGGGGAGGGAGGGAAGTGTCAGGAGGAGCCAACCCAGCGCCAAAGACCCGCAGGACGTCGTAAGCGCTGCTGGCCTCAAATGTCACCTCCCGGCCGCGGGCACAAGTGCTCGCCTCGAGCCTGGGGGACATCCCGCTCCCTGGCAGCCCCCGCCACGTCTCTCCATTTGCTGCGCACGCCGGGGTCGCCCAGATGCCAGCCCAACCCGCCGGGACAGCACAGCCCCGCGGCACCGAGCTGTCACCCAACGCGAGGACAGGAGGGAAAAGCAATGGATAACGTCCCACAGCTAAGTGCCCTCTCACACCCCTGGGAGCCCCCTCACCTGGGGCCAGCTGTCGGAGGATGCTGCCCTGTGAAGGGGCATTGCGGCAAGGAAAAACGGAGAGGGGTGCCATGCGGGCTCCCAGCCTCCGAACGCCCTTCACACCTGCTTGGGAAATGTGAAAGGATGCTTGAACCCTCACTCTGGTGGTGTCACCAAGGGGTGCTGGCTTTTTCAGGGGGCGACCGGAGGGCTGCGATGGGCGCAGAGGCGGGAGGGTCCCTCCGAGCTGCTGCTTCTGAGTATCATGGAGCTGTCTCAGGGCCAGCAGAAGAGCTGCTCCCAGCCGCTGTGGGCAGCAGCATCCATCTCCATCCCTTCCTGGAGGCATGGGCAACCCGGCCTCACCCTGCCCGGGGTGCTGCTCTCCCTCCCAGCCGAGGGCAAAGACACGGAGCCAGCGGGCAGCAGGGTCCCGAGCAAGTTTGCCCACAGCAAGCTTCGGCTGAGGCACCCTGGGCTCCTACCACGGCCGTTCAACAGCAAGTCAGGGTGCACGAGAGCCTGGCAAAGCCCGCGCCTGCTGTCAGCCCCAGGCTGGGCTCACGCAGAGCCCGGGAGGGTGGCGAGAGCAGACACGGGGTGGGCAGAAAGTGGGTCCTGTGCCCCCCGGGTGCCAGCCAGGGACACAATGGCAGGCACCCAGCCAGTGCCATGGGGAAACCGGCACACAAAGCCCGCCACCACTGCCATCAGACCTCACTGTTGGGGAGGCTTCCTCCCCACCATGGCACAGGGATGGCACAGGGACGCTGCATCCCTGGGATGGACATCACCTCCTGGCACCCCCGAGAGCCCGAAACAACAGGGTCTGATGGTCAAGGCTCCCAAAGCAGGTCCAAGCCCAAATCCCTCGGGATGCCGAGGGGTCCCTCGTGGTGATGATGCCGCAGGGGCAGTGGCACAACTGGCTCCTGGTGGGAAATTACTTTCAGGGTCAGCAAGCCGAAAACCCTGGCATGGTGGCACCCACCCAGCTGCCGTAGTGGGAGAGGGCAAGAGGGAGCGGCTCAGCTTCACCGGGCTCTGAAACCCCATCCTAGCGACCGCCCTGACCCTGGGCCAGGCCACTGCAACCCCCGGGCAGAGGAGGAGGAAGACAAAGTGCCATTGATAAGCGCAGCCGTGTCCCCAGACACCCTTCGCCAGGGAAGGCTGCCAGCCGCTGCTGCTGACCCCAGAGAAACCCCCAGCCTGAGCATCCCTCATGCATGTCCCCATGGGAGAGGAGGTGGCGCTGGGACAAGCCCAGCTGCCAGCAGCCCAGGACACTGGGGTACCAAGCCCTGCTCTTGCTGGGGGGACATTTGTCACCTCCATCGAGGAGGTGGCCAGTGACACAATGCCCCCGTCCTGGTGGGAAATGCCTCTTCTAGGACCTGCAAGGGAGACAGGGCCATCCCCGGGGGAACACGGCCACCTCCACCCCATCACACACAGCTCCCATCCCCGCCAAGTCGCTCAAGGGTAATCCCAGTGCCCTAACTGGTGATGCTGGTGGCATGGAGGGATACAGCCCCAGCCTATCTTCACCAGGAAGACCCCTGTACCTGCAAGCAGAGCTGGCACCAGGCACTGGGGGCCCCTCCAGCCCCGTCTCCCTGGGGGGTACCTTCCTCCCCGTGCCCTCCCAACATCTCAGGTCCTCCCATATCGCCGGGCCCAGCCCAGGAAAACACTGTCGTCTCCTTCTATTCTTGCCCTGCAATAATATTTTCCCAGCTCAGAATAACATTGGCAAAGTCATCAGGCTTCTTTTATTGTTTCAGGCGAGGCTTCCCCCTCTCCCCCAGCCCCGACAAATTCCTCCTGTGCCTCGGGTTACACCGGCTCAGGGCACTTTCCCCTTCCCTGGCTTCAATTCCCCAGGGAGCAGCACCCTGCCACGCTCCATCCATCCCCAGTGCCCTTTACCCCCAGGGTGGGGGTCCCATAGGAGCCAACCCCAAGCACCGCTGCAGCAGGATGGGGGTCCCTTGGGAGAGACAGCGGAAAGCTCGGAGGGCACCAGGCTGTGCTGCAATGCTCCTAGCGAATGCAGCAGCAAAATGCTCTTTCCCCTCTTACACGAGCCACTGCTGGAAGTCAAAGTGGAAGGAAAAGAACAGCTTGAAGTGAGAGGGAGAGCTGGGGACACGGCCACCCCTGCACCCACAGCACGACGCCTTCCCCTATGGCCCTCCCAAACATCGCCCCGCAGCCAGAGCCACCAGCCACGCACAGCCCAAGCCGACGAGCTAAGCGCAAGCAGCTTCAGTTCACCCCAGTTTTCATTTCAGAGGCTTCTAATGGTTTTAATTGAAATTTCATTTTCTTTTTTTTTCCCTGCAGGGAGAAGGCGGTGGCAGAATTTGTTTCATGGGAAATTTCAGTTTCTGTTTCCAATTTGGAAGAGGAACAGAATAATCAGCTTAAGAAGAAAAAAAAGCTTCAAAAGGTTGCTCGCTCCCTGCGGGAGGCCGAGGAGCCCGCCAGGCCCCGGGGAGCCCCTCACACCTAGGGAACGGCACAGCCGGACTTCAGGCTGGAGTGAATCAGATGCCGAGCCAGACCTGAGCCCCACAACAAAGCTCTGCCGGGACCCCAAACCTCCTAGCCCTGCTGCCAAGCCCAACCTGAGGACACCAATCCCACCATGGGGCAGAGCCAGGTGTCATCCTGGGCGCCTGCTGCCTCCCAGGGTAAGCGGGGGTCACTGCGTGCCTCAGTTTCCCTCTTTCAACAGGGAGGGAGCCCCTGGGGCCGCCCGCTCTGCCCCAGGACAGAGCCAGGGACGCAGCCAGCCTGTGCCCCAGGGCCGAGGGACCCCCAACCCGGGCAGCACAAGGGCAGACGGCAGCTTTCCCTCGGCACAAGGACGTGCTCCGCAGCTCCCCAGGAGCTGGGCTGCCCCAGGCCTTTCCCCTCTTTGGGAAGGGGAAGATATGCACTATGGAATTCATTTTATTTTAATTTTTTTAGAGCAAGTTCATGACTTTTAGGCAAGAAGGAGATTGGGGCGCTCTGGACTCCTCTGTCAAGTTTGGCTGGAAGCAGCCCGTGGATTAAGCTGGCAGAGCGGGGGATGCAGCGAGCCAGAGCAGGATCACAGGGAGAGTTTTACTTAAATCCAAGCACTCCCAGTGCAGCACCCCGAGGGCCCCCCTGGCACCCCAGCACCCACACCCCAGTGCGGCGGGGCTCGAAGGGTGCCCGGGCTGAGCAG
>NW_008794884.1:266855-267062 GCF_000699145.1 Aptenodytes forsteri | reverse complement strand
GAGGGATGCTGAGCAGCCAGGGGGACGCCCACGCCCGGGGAGCGCCCACGCAACCCACAGGCCGGAGCATGCCGGTGCCAGAGCAGCGCCGTGCCTCAGTTTCCCCCCACTCCACGTGGGAGACGATCCCTCATGGGAAGCGGCGGGCCTGGCGCGGAGCCCGGTGGCGCATCCCCCCGCCCCATCACCCAGCTCCCGTTCCTCCTC